>NC_056526.1:185344496-185624557 GCF_019175285.1 Sceloporus undulatus | reverse complement strand
TTATTTATATTTTCCTGCCTCTCCCAGATGGATCGAGGTGGAATTAGAACCAATATCAATATACAATATACAAGCATAGATCACAATAATAAAATAGCAGTAAAATACACTAAAATACAAAACAATCAGCAATTAAAACAATATTATCAAGAGTCAGAGAGGAGAAAGATATTTCAATCTAGGTCCAGGAGTAAAGCAGTGTTTCTTATAGGAGATCAGGTAGGTAAGCTCTCTGGAAGAGATCTGTCTTAACTGCCTTCTTAAAAGCTTCCAAGGAGGTGGCAAGACAGGTCTCCTCTGGGAGACTATTTCCACAGTTTAGGAGCAGCTGCAGTGAAAGCTTTCTGGAAAGTGGAAGTTAGTCTAGTTGTATATAATTCCAAGAAATTCTTCCCCGATATTCTAAAAGTGCAGGGCAGATTATGTAGGGAGAGGTGTTCCCACAAGTAACTCAGGCCCAAGACATGTAGGGCTTTAAAAGTAATAACGGCCCTGGGTCTTTTGTGGCATCATGGCGATGTGCTAGGGTTGCCTCGGGACGGTGTGTGCACACGCCCTGCAACCCTAGCATGTGACGAGGACATCGCAGCTGCACAGCACCATCTACATAGTGCACACAGCTATGATGTCACAGCAGCGCAGCATCCAAACAGCACTGCGCAGCTATGATACCATCACACCATCTCTGGTGGTTTGCAGCATCACAACTGCACAACAAAAAGGAGCCTCTTCTGGGCGCTCCTTTCTTGCTGCACAGCAGCGTCGCACAATTTGGTTGCTTATTTTTCTAAATGCTAAAGAAGTCTCACTGAATAGTATGTCAGTACTTATGGAAAGCACATGAATTCAAGTAAATCATCTTTAGATGAGCATACCACTAAGATTTAAAGATGAGGAAGGAGGAATCTAATTTTCTTTTTTTAAAAAGCCTAGGGACTTTAAATTTTATTTTCTGGAGTGTATTCTTTGTCTCACTGAGCTCGGATGGCCAAGGAGGAATAATGGCCTCTACTTACATGGATATCCCTCTGTACCAGCTTAACTGTGAACAATTATAACAACATGTGAAGTCAAAATTATAACAGCATCTTGATAAAATGTAGATGTATACTCCAGCATCATCATTTTCTTTATTTCTCCTTTTTGGTTGTTAACACCAAAGCCAGTGGAGCTTTGAAAACTTGCATCATGCATTTTGTGCATCTTAGTTGGCCAATAAAGGCATCACTGTTTTGTGGATTTCTTTTCCATGTGTAAGATTTTTTAAAACACGGTATGAAGGATCATATCATAAAGTATGTTTGTTTGTCTAGAGTATTTATACTACAGTGGTACCCCGGGATACGAATGCGCCGCCTTACGAAATTTCCGGGTTACGAAAAAAATCAATTGAAAAAAACTGTTCCGGGTTACGAAGGTTATTTCGGGTTACGAAAGAAATTTTGGTGCTTTTCGGCGCTTTTTCGCACCAAATCGCGGCTTTTCCCCATTAGCGCCTATGGGTTTTCGGCTTGCGAAAGCCTTTCGGGTTACGAAAGCGGCGGCGGAACGAATTAAATTCGTAACCCGGGGTACCCCTGTACACCTATTAGCAAAAATCTCCCAGAGTGCCTTACAGTTTTGCAGTTCCCTTTCTTCGGGCATATAAGCTAAAAAGACAAGGGACACAAGGAAAGAGGGATGGCAGTGGGGCAATGGATTAAGTCCAGCAGAAACTGGCTATTCTTCTCTCCCTCTGAGTCCAGAGCAATGACAGTTGTAATGGAGTGAGGGATTTTGATCAGATGTTCAATCTGGGCATGATGGAGATATTGCTGTCTGTTCTTCCTTCCCTCCAGAAGCCACAGCAATGGCATTTGGGATGGAAGGAAGATCTTTCATCAGTAGCTTGGTCCAAAGCATGATGGTGCTGTGCCTGCATCTTCTCTTCTTACAAGAGAAGGCCAGAGCAGACGTTGAAGCTTCTTTGCTCATTTTTATTGTTTGAACTCCTTCCCTCGCATTGCACAAAGTGGTTTTAAGCAGTGCCTTGTGTACATTTGAAATGTGCCCACTTCTTTTTAATGCGTCTGCATCCATCCATTACTGCAACAAAGCCTGAGTGGAAATGGCACTCTGGATACCTCTGGAAGTGTTGACTGAGACAAGCCTGTTGAACCTCAGAATGAAAGTGGATTCTTCAGTCACCCCTAAAACACAAAGAGAATGCCTAAGCGGCATGTTAAATCAATGCCCTGTGTTTGCTCAGCCAGATGGAAAGTTTATTAATTCACGTATAACAGCAAATGCTCAATTTCTGCAACAGTAAACACACCAACAGTCATAGATCACTGTTATATATATGTCTTTCTTTTAGGATTGTTTAATGCTACAAATAGGAATTATCTAAAAAGAGAAATAGATGGCTGTCTTTGCATTGACAGTTAGGCCTGGCATATCACCTGATATATATATATATATATATATATATATATATATATATATTCAGAAAGAAAGAGAAATTACTGTTTTGATATAAAATAAGCCATCCTACATTACCATTTTATTCAGGGGCTTTTGTTGATGGAAAACATATGCATGAATCCAAATTGCCCACTGAAAGAGAAAGAACAATGGACTAAAATCAGGATTTATAGGAAGAACAGCTAGCCTACAGAGGAGACCAAAATAGAACCACTCCCCAAGTGTTCTTCTTTTCTCCTCCTTCCTCATAACATAGTGATGGGGAGAACACACAAACTGGATGAAAAATAAAATCACTTACTTTAAATGCCCCATGCATTCTCCTGAAAATCAGTTAATGTATTTAATAAATGTTTTCCTATCCCATCTTGCCATCACAGAATTCAAAACAAAATGCATTGCTCTCACCCTCCCAGCTTGTATCCTCACAACAAGCTTTCAACTAGATTAAGCTGAGAGAGAGTGATTAACCCTAATTCATCCAGTGGCCAGGACCCTAGATGTGCATGTAGCTTCTCACCTGCAGTCCTCCCATCACCCATACCAAAGGGTAGGGCATTCAGACTGTGGAGAAACCGTCATGGGAGAAAGAAATGAGATTGCACTCTCAAATGGAGGGCACACACCTTTTCCTTCCTCCAGAAGTTCAAAGCAGCCAGATTGTCATGGTCTGAATTGCCTCCCCCTTTCCTTTCCACTGGTAAGAGGCAGATGATTCTAAGCAGTTGGGAAGGCAGCATCTCTACCTTATCCCTAGGTGTCCAACTTCAGTCAGTTGGTTCTTAGGTGCTTCCTCACCCCCTTGGCCATTACTTAACAGTGAACGTGTGCCTTAGCACCATCAAGTATGTTAAAACACAAAACATAATTAAAATCACATAAATCCACAGTTAAAATGCAGTGCTATACAACTATATAAATACACCCATAAGTGTACATATACAAATTAACAAGTCATGATTTAAAATTGACTTGGTAATTCTGGCAGAGGAGACATGTCTTTAATGCTGTTTTAAATGTGGTTGATCCACACTGGGAGCCTTGCTTCTTTGTAGTGTAAAAGCAAGGGTCAATTCTCAATACAACATTACAAATTTCAGTGTTTCTGTTTTGTTTTGTTTTAAAAGATGAAGTTCTTAATCTTCAGAAAGGATGCATGATATCAAATAATGTAGGGGTTTGCTGTGGCAGCCTGAAAAATCCTATTTCTCTTGAAAAGCTAAAAGAATTCAGTGCAAAGAAAGAACAAAAACAATACATTTATGCTTTGTCTAGATTTGAGGAGGGTTTACAGACACGTTATTATGGCCTTTTGCCTCTATGTTCAGGTTATTGATGACATACCTCTTTAAGGCACATCCTCAGATTTTTTTTCTCAAGTGTCATAATCCATTTTTACTCTCTCTTTATTTCTGGAACAACATTTTCATGGGCTGAACACACACACGAAGGGAGGAAGAAATGTTTGGGTCCTGCACCAAGGGAAGGATTATTCTTAAAGATTTCAGAGAAACATAGAGTTTGTTCACTTAATATTAGTACACCGTACTTACTATTGCTCTCTCTTCATATGACTCATTAATATACATTTCACCAATCCATAGTAGTAGCTATATTTACTACAGATATGCAAATAAAGCAATAGATATGAAGCATGCCAAAGTATGTGTGGGACTCCATGAGTTGGTAGAAAAATTTGAGGGATCTATGTTGACTTTACTAGTGTACTTACAAAAAACAAGCCTGTGGAGGATGGCATCAGAAGCACTCACAGAGGAAATCTGGTAAGATGTGTCCTATCACTTTAATATCCCAACCATGGCAGTCTACATCTGGTCTTATTCAAGAAGATAAGTTATCCTGACAAAATGCAGGTGAGTGCTGACATTTAAGAATCGTTGCAGGGATTTTTTCATGTGCAGTTTCCAGGCAATGGGAAGGTTGCAGGATTCAGCAAACCGTTGCTTGGCTCAGGTCTCTAGGGGGCTTACTGTTCCTAGTTTGGAATTTGTACTTGGTTGCGAGTCCTCCTGGGTGACTTAGAACCACTGTATCAGCTTGACATTTTAGTCAGTGGAAGTAAATAAGATAAATGGCGACACTGAGGAGCTCTGGGGTTGCATCTGCATGTTAATATTAATGTCCCTACTTCTCAGGAGAGCTGTTGGGAACTAGATTGGCTCAAACTCCAAACATTCATCAGCAATATCCTTTTGCAGGATTTTTGTATTGCGTGGCATTTTTTAAAGTGTTCCAAAGGTCCACCTTGTTGATTACTAGAGATGACACAATCATTCTCCTTCCAGTCCTTGCCAGTATTAGTTATATTCACTCATATGTCTCTTCTGCCTAATTGAAAACTTGTCTGTTTTGCCCAATTTCCATATTGGTTTGATTTAATGCATACTCCATTGCACACACATTTATTTTCGTACCCTATTTTTCTTAAAACATGTATTTTGTAACCAGCTTTCCTTATTATACTGTTTTATACTGGTTTGTACCTAAATATCCATGTACAACTTTTCTTATTGTATGAATTTCGAATGAAAAAAAAAAAAAAAGAGAGAGAGAGAGACCATCTGCTTCCTTTTGTGAACTTCCCTCCTTCTGCGATATCATTCTGTTTGATGCATCATACTAGGTTTGTTCCTTGGTTCAAATTCATAGGACATCAACCTTCTATGAAGTAGCACCAAGAATATGGAATATCTCCTTGGGTAAGATTCCATCCATTCTTTCTTTCCTATCCTTAATTTTGCCTTCTGGCAAAGGTTTCTGAAAAATTCATGACCTCCTCATGAACATTACAGATTTTATTGGGGTAGTAGGTTCTTTCATGTCCCTTTTTAATTGTCTCTCTCCTCCATCCCTCCCACCATTTAATGCAGTTGTTGAAATATGTTTTTGTCTTCCTTGATAGGAAATACCATACATGCAGTCCTACTGCTGAATGCTGGGAATACCACTCTCCCTAAATGCACAGAAAGAGAGCACATCTTGTATAGGGCATATGTTTCACAAGCAAATTTTTAGGACCAATGGATTGGGGAAAACATTCCATAAACTTAAATACAACACTCATGAACACAATGATCTCTTATTATTATACCTGATTAGAATAACATTTATGTACCAGTTGAATTTATCTATCCACCGCTGGACAGTAGATTTAGTGGGTGAGTCTACTGTGACTGGGAGTATCCAATAGGGCTTATGTCAGTGTTTTTAAAAGCATGTGTGTGAATGATGGGCACAAGTTTTAATTCAGCTTTTCTCTATCCCATCCTCCCTCTTTTCTCCAGGTGATAAATATTGACAACCAGAGACCCCTTTGGAACTGATATAAATGTCCAGCCATTTCTCCCTCCTTACATATGCCTCCTACAAGTTATTCTGGCTCTAGGCATGGTGAAAGTTTCTTTGCAGAAAGGTAAGAAGAAAGGAAAGAACACTATCAAGTTAAACCATAATCAGAAAAAAATCTTGAAGATAGATTTATTATCACAAAACAGAATTAAGGAGTGGCATAAGGCACAAGTGAGTCCCTTTCCTCTCCAATGCTATTATTAACACTAGTTTCAGGCTGTGATGTGTTGTAGAACTGGACATTTTTCCTACATGCATTTCTGACATTGGAGGTCAGCATTGTCAAGCTCCTGTCAAGGGCCATATCTCAGCAAAGGCCCATTGCCAAAAAGCCACTAGGCTGGTGCTCTTAACTCCCCCCCCCCCTTACCTTGGTCCTCTTCCAGCCCTCTGACAATGCTCCTCCACTTTTTTATGGTCTATGCCTTCACACTTGTCTTCTCAGTGCAAAAAGATAGTGACAGGATTAAAACATGAACATATTCTCTTCCTTTTTTAAAAAAAAAAATTACTGTTTATGAAGACTAAATAAATGTGTGACTACACGACAATCAAAACAACTTATAGACAATGTGAAGTCAAAGGCTTTCACAGCAGACATCCATAGTTTTCTGTGGGTTTTCCAAGCTACGTGGCCATATTCTGGAAGAGTTTATTCCTGATGTTTCACCTGCATCTGTGGCTGGCATCTTCAGAGGGTGATTCTCCAAAGATGCCAGCCACAGATGCAGGCAAAATGTCAGGAATAAACTCTTCCAGAATGTGGCCAAATTCCCTGGAAAACCCACAGAAAACTCATAGACACTTCACTCATTGTGTTTTGTCCATTTATTGTGTTGTCACACATTTATGTATCCTTCATAAATAGTATGTAAATAGTAGAATTTTAGCTGTAGCATATTCCTTGATCCATTCTGGAGGTTCTAGTGTTTATTCTGTCAGAGGGGCAAGTGCTGGGATTTCCCCTGTGTGTTGTACATTTTCATGAAGTCACCTTAAGTCAGCAGGCGATGTGAAGGTATGTGCATTGCATGCATGCACACACACACATGCTGACCATTTTCATTTCATTTTTACCAGGTCTTATAACTTTCTATCACAATCAGACTGAGTAGTCTATTCAGCTCCAATGGGGAAAACGAAAACCAAACTATAAATCCAATAAACAAATAAATAAGATGAGGTCCAAATGTTGGCAAATGATGGAACAATAGCAAAGTCAAGGGCATGTGGGCAGTGAGTGTGGAAGTGTTACATCATAAAAACCTTGTTCTCTGAAATCAACTGATTAAAATGTCCAATGGTTTTGCTATTTTCTTGGGCAAAAATGGCTGTAGTTTCTTCCCACAACCAGTACAGTAGCAGAGGAGATGAATGATCATTGACTTTCCCTTTCTAATTCCTACAGTATCTGACATGCAAAAACGGCCCCCATAGATCTTAAATTCTTTGGGATATGCTGCTCTGTTAGATACTTCGATTCGGAAGAAATGATCAATGAAGGCACGTGGTGAGGGAGAGGGAGCGGAGGGTTTTATCTGCAACAACATGAAAATGTTTTATCATACAAAAAATAAATTCAAATTGCTTTAGGAAAATAAAAATGTCTTTTGAGGAGAGTTTTGCAATCAGAGAAGCAATCTTTACTGACGTTTTCCCCATCAAAAAGCATTTTGCATTGGAGAAAGCTATCAGAGTTGTTTGCCTCTGATGGAAATTGCCAGTGTGGGATCTTCAAAACAACCTGCGGTTTTAGTATGCATCACTGGAATGAGTGAGGCTAGGATATGATAGAGGACTAGTCTTGAGGCTTCACTTTCTCATGGATCCCTTCATTATCTCAGAGATTTAATGCATTTTGGCAATTGGTGGGTTCCATGATATTAGCGTGGCAAACTGCTTCATATTCTGGTCTAAGATTTAGTAGATTTACCCAAAGTGCTGACTCTTCTTTGGGAATGGAGGTCAGCTTCTTGGATAACTCTACAGATGCCAAAGTATCCTTTTTATTTGTCTAATAATTTAACATAGAATTTTAGAAGAGGCAGTTGGTGGGATCTATGTCAGTGGGGTGGTAAATCTGCTAGCATTAAAAGATGATTAAAAGAACCTATTCTGGATGACAGAGTTCAGCACCTTGGATAGTTCCTTTAAAGCTAAGATTGAAAAATGGAATTGTTTCATCCCCTCCCCCCTTCTCCCCCAACCTCCAGTGATTCAAGGCCATTCTCCTGGTCACTCAACAACTGGGAGAGTGAGGCCTTTTCTACTTCACCATTCCCTCGTATCTCACCATTCTTAGATAAAGTGCAATACTGCTTTGGTCCAGGCTCTCTAACAGACTGTATTTCCACAGGTGAATTTGTCCATGTTCTGAGATCTTCAAGGAATGCTCTTCTCTCTGTCCCACCACCCTACTGGTGGGAACATGAGAGAGGACCTTCTCAGTAACTGATCCAGGCTGTGGATCTCCCTTCCTAGAGAAACAAGACTGGCACTCTCTCTGCTTTCCTTTCATATGCAAGTGTAGACTTTTCCATTTTATTAGGTTGTTAAATACTGACTGTTTGTGGAGGAAAAGCCTTGAATAAGAAGCTGTTTTATTCATATATTGTGTCTTCTCTTTTAGTGGGCATGCTTTTGGTTGCTTTTAATTCCTTTCAATTCTATTGATAGTTCAATTACACTTGAGCTTTTAAATTATGTACAGTACGCCTGCGTCATACATGGGTGCCTTTGACGCAGCTTTCACCTCACACTGAAAGCCACGCAATGAGATTGCAATGGTGCGTGTGCCCATGACATGCCACACCGTACCACGCATCATGCACAAGCCCCATTATTTTCAGTGGGGCTCAAGCATATGCACTATTTGCCTTATGCAGAGAGGTCCGGAAAGGATCCCTTGTGTAAGGCAAGGGTGCACTGTATACAGTGGGCCCTTGGTATCCCCTGGGGTTTGGTTACAGAATCCCCCATGGAAAACAAAATCTGTGGATACTCAAGTCTCATTATATACAATGACACAGTAAAATGGTAGCTCTTTTATAAAATGACAAAATCCAGATTTGCTTATTGGAATTTATATATTTTGGGGAATATTTTCAAGCCATGGATGTTTGAATCCGTGGATAGAAAATCCATGGATACAGAGGGCCAACTGCACTTTTAGCTGCATCATTTTTAACTTTTATTTGCCAGTCTGAGTGCCAAGGCTGGGAAAAAGCAGAATGCAGTGTACAAATAAATTTAATAAATAAAAAAACAGCCAACAAGGAAAAGACTCAAGATAAGGTGCATTCTGAGAGTGATGGTGGAAATCCCTTGTCATTGTGGAAAGGAAGGGAAAAGAACTCTTACCTTTCTTCAAATAAAGAAGCTCAAAGTCTTCTTTATAATGTGGGAAAAGGAAAAAAATATCATTTGCTAGGATAATACTATATGCTGCAGACTGATATATCTAATAGATTATGTGATTACAAAAATAGCACAAAGAACATTAATGAAAGTGGGTGACCAGCTTCACCAGGGAATGGGCACCATCTATCTGTTCTGAAAGGGAAAATATGATGTATCATTAACTTGCTTTTAACATGAAAAAGGATGCCCTGGAGTGTATGGGGAGTGATAGTGGTTAAATAAGGCTGACCTAGATTCCATCATTTGTGAGACAATGTGGTGTAATGGCTTAAGCAATAGATTACATTGCTGGAGAACAGGGTCTGAATCCCACATGGCCATGGAAACCCACTAGGTGACCTATCAGAGTCAGCAGAAGGCAATGATAAACCTTCTCTGAAAAAAATATTTCCAAGAAATTCCCATGACAGGTTTGCCTTAGGCTTTTCATAAACTGGAAACAACTTGAAGACACACAATAAAAAGATGCCATCAAGAAATTTGGTTTATTTGTCATCCTTCTTCATATATTCTTGCTAGGCAGATATAAATAATAATAATAATAATAATAATAATAATAATAATAATAATAATAATGTTTTTATTTTTATCCCGCTCCTTCCTGCGATCAGGGCGGCTTACAACAAGGTTAAAAACAACAGTACAATAAAACATTATAAAATACAAACATATCACAACAATAAAAATAACAGGCAAAAAAAAGCCCCATAGCCCAACCTCTTGGCCACGGAAGAGGAGGGAGGCCCACAGGAACTTAATCGGGGAATGCCTGTTGGAATAGGAAGGTTTTCAGGTCCTTCCTGAATTGGGCCAGGGTGGTAGTCGAGCGGAGCTCAGTGGGCAGCGCATTCCAAAGGGCTGGGGCAGCTGTGGAAAATGTCCTCCGTGTAGTGGAGGATAATCTAGCCCCAGGCACCTTCAGTAGATGCTGCCCAGACGTTCTGAGGGTGCGAGGCGGAATATATGGGGAGAGGCGGTCCTTCAGCCTTCATTTAGGGCTTTATAGGTGATTACCAACGCCTTATATTGAGCCCGGAAGCGGATGGGCAGCCAATGGAGATCTTTCAGCACCGGTGTTATATGGCTGGCCCTGGAAACGCCAGTGACCAGCCTGGCTGCCATGTTCTGCACCATTTGAAGCTTCCGGGTTTGGTATAAGGGTTGCCCCATGTAGAGTACGTTGCAAAAATCCAATCTCGAGGTTACCAGAGCATGTACAACAGTTTCTAGGTCCCTCTGGGCCAGGTATGGACGCAGCTGGCGAATAAACCGAAGCTGATGACATGTGCTCTTGACCGTCGCATTCACCTGAGCAGTCAGGTGAAGCGACGAATCAAGAAGCACTCCCAAGCTGCGTACGGAGTCCTTCACAGGGAGCGTGACCCCATTCAGGACAGGTGGAACCACCGCCATTCCTGGACCAGGGGAACCTATCACAAGTACCTCCGTTTTCTCTGGATTCAGCTTGAGTCGGTTTTTCCTCATCAAGCCCATTACTGACTCTAGACAGGCCTCGAGAGGAGAGACACCATCCTTGGTCACTGCATCAGTCGGAGACATAGAGAAAATGATTTGGGTGTCATCAGCGTACTGATAACCCCGCGCGCCATGTCTCCGGATGATCTCTCCCAGCGGTTTCATGTAAATGTTAAAGAGCATGGGAGACAGAATGGCCCCTTGAGGGACCCCGGTTTTAAGGGGCCTCTCGTCGGAGCACACGTCTCCCAGCTGCACCATCTGGGACCTCCCGGATAGGTAGGACTGGAACCACTGGAGCGCAGTGCCCCCGATTCCCACCTCTGCCAGGCGCCCCAGAAGGATACCATGGTCTATGGTATCGAAAGCTGCTGAGATGTCCAAGAGCACCAACAGGGACACGCTTCCCCTGTCGATGCCCAGACGGAGATCATCGACCAAGGCGACCATGGCCGTCTCAACCCCGTGACCTGCCCGGAAGCCAGTTTGAAATGGGTCCAGATAATCAGTTTCATCCAAGACCGTCTGAAGCTGGATCACAACCGCCCTCTCGATCACCTTACCCAAGAATGGCAGCAGCGAAACTGGCCGATAATTATTGTGTACCAGGGGGTCGAGGGAGGGCTTTTTTAGTATAGGTTTTACAATGGCCAATTTAAGTTCTGATGGAAATTGCCCTTCCCTCAAAGATGTATTAATGATCCGGCGTAACAATAAAGTTACCGCCGGTCCCCCCTGGGCCGCTAGCCACGAGGGACAGGGATCGAGAGAGCAGGTTGTCTTCCGAACACTTCCGACGATCTTGTCCACGTCCTCGGTACTCACCGACTCAAACCGATCCAGTTTAATAGAGTCCACGGAGGCTCTGGATACCTCTACTCTAGGTTCTGCTCGAATGTCAGCATTAAGACCTTCGCTTATACGAGAGGTTTTATCCGCAAAAAAGTCATTAAATTGGTCACAGCAGGCCTTAGAAGGTTCAAGGATCTGGTTCAGAGCGGGAGGGAGCTGAGTTAGCTCCCTAACCACTCTGAACAACTCTGCTGGACGTGACTCTGCGGACGCAATACGAGCACCATAGAACGAATTCTTTGCTGCTCGTATTGCCTCTCCGTAGTCCTTTAACAGTTGGGCTAGGAGAGCCTTGTCGTCTAAGCAAAGGTGTTTCCGCCAACGGTACTCTAGCCGTCGCAGTTCCCGCTTCCTTGCCCGGAGATCTTCCGTATGCTAGGGCTTACCTTTGGAAGCAGGCCTGAGAGGGCGCTTGGGTGCGATGCTGTGTATAGCCCTAGAGAGACCGGTATTCCAGATACCGGTGAGGGCATCAACAGAGTCGCCGTCACTTCCAACCATGTGTCCCTCTAAAGCTTCTTGGAACCTTATAGGTTCCATCAGCCTTCGAGGGTGGACCATCCTAATAGGTCCACCACCCCCGGGGGGGGATCTGGGTAGAGACCTTGATTTTCACCTCTACCAGGAAGTGATCTGTCCATGGCAGGGGGAAACACTAACTATTTCCGCCCACGGATTTTCCGCATCCGAACAGAAGACCAAATCGAGAGTATTACCCACACAATGCGTAGGACCCTGTATCAGCTGGGACAGGCCCATGGCCGTCATGGTTTCCATGAATTCCCGAGCCGCACCGGATGGAACGTAGCTGGCCGTGAGGGAGATATTGAAGTCACCCAGGACAAGTAGCCTGGGCGTCTCCAACATCAGTTCAGCGACCAGCTGTGTCAGCTCGTTAAGGGAGTCCGCTAATGCACGGGGTGGCCGATACACCAGCAGAATCCCTAGACTGTCCCTAGCCTTTAGGGTCAGGTAAATACACTCGATATAGGACGTCTGTCGGATGTGGTTCCTGGTGAGGGACACGGTGTTCCTATGTATCAAGGCCACACACCCCCCCGCCCACCTAACCTGCGCTGGTCCTTCACCGAGAACCCGGCAGGCAGGGCCTGAGCCCACACAGCGTCTCCTTCAGGCCCAAACCAGGTCTCGGTAATGCAAGCCAGATCACACTTTTGATCCTCCAGCATATCGTGGAGGATGTGGGTCTTGTTGTTTACTGATCTGGCATTGCACAGGAGCAGCGACAGGGTTTGTGGCACGGTTGGAGCGACCCTCAGGTCCCTAAGGTTGGGAGGGGGACAGGAAGGAGAGATAGATATGATGCATTGATCTCTCCTTCCCCTGGAACGCAAGTCCCTTCTCCCACCGCTATATCTCCCCCTGCCCCACACTACCTCAATAGGAGCTCAGCTCTTAATGATGTTATCCCTTCCTTCCCCGGCCCATGCATCCCCCGCGTCCCCAACCTCCCCCCACCCCTCTATGGCCATTTGAAGAGCAGAGGTTAGCCACCCCAGGCATCCTCTGCTCTCGGGCTAACCCAAGCCTCCCTAACCCAATAAATCTGCGCAACTGCGCAATTACACAGCAGCGGTGCTCCTCAGTCCATGGGCGGCACTCCCGGGGCGGTGCGCACATGCGCACCTCCGACACCCCGGGAGGAGGCCGCCCGGCAAAAGGCGCAGCTCTGGCAGTGACGGTGGTCCGGCGAGGAAGGCAAAGGGGGTGTGTCAGGGAGGGTCCGGTTGCCCGGCGTTTATACCCGCCGCTCTCACCTGGCGGGCTCCTCCCTGGCTTCCCCCCAGGTGTCCCTTAAAGGCCCCGCGCACACTGACCGCCAAACTCCAAGGCCAGTGGCAAACGCCAAGAGTCCTAAAAGAGTCCCGCTGCGGTGCTCCTCAGTCCGTGGGCGGCACTCCCAGGGCGGTGCGCAGATGCGCACCTCCAACACCCCGGGAGGAGGCCGCCCGGCAGAAGGCGCAGCTCTGGCAGCGATGGTGGTCCGGCGAGGAAGGTGAAGGGGGCGTGATGTTTGAAGGATGAGTGCACTGTATATATTGGCAGAGGAGATTTATAAGAGTTTGCGACTTTTCTGTGTCTCTCTGAAAAGAGAACATAGGCTGTATTCTCCTCAAGAGTAAGCTTCTAGGGACAGAATCACATAAATGGCATATGCTTGCGTATCCCGAGTTCTACATATGTGGTTTTACATAAATGCAGTTTTGGTGGTGTTGAAGAAAGATACATCTGGTAACTCTTGTGCAATGCCTCTTGCCAAGGTTAAAAACAGCAGCCTAGGGAGGGGAGGAGAGTGTCCAGGTGCAGCACCCTCCACTTGGCCACCAGTTGGTTATAGGGGGTATACCTAGGGGTCTTACTTTGATGGTACCATTTGGAAAGCGTTGTTTTCCCTAAAGTAAGTGAGACATGCTAATGAAAACCAGTGGTTTGAGAGCTCTAGGTTCAAGCCCTCACTCACACATCGAACCTACAGGGTGACCTTGGACCAATCAGTCATGCTCAGTCTGACCAACCTCACAAGGCTGTTGTGAGAATAAAGCAGGAACTGTTATTTATGTTTCCTTAAGCTCACAGAACCATCATTAACTGTCATGTCTGATTTATGGTGGCCCTAAGGCCAATCTATCATGGGGCTTTCTTGGCAAGATTTGTTCAGAGGGGCTTTGCCTTTGCCTTCCTCTGAAGCTGAGAGAGTGTGATTTGCCCAAGATCACCCAGTGGTTTTCCATGGCCAAGTAGAGATTTGAACCCTGGTCTCCATAATCTTAGTTCACCACCCAAACCACTTCACCATGGTGGTTTACCTACTGCTAAAGACATGTAGAATTTGTTTTAGCTTGAAGTTTGGGGTGAGGGAGGAAGATAGCACCATGTCATTTAGCTGCAAAGTGTCCACAAATATTTCTATTACAAAATCAACACTTGTCCTACCGTGCAGGGATTTAAGGCAACAGCTTTTGTGTAGTTTCAGATGAGAATGGTAAGACTCTAATTAACAGTGGATTTATCATCTGCAGTATCATTTTCTTGTACCAATCATAAGCAGAAACTGGGAGGAAAAAAGAAGAGAACTCCCCTCCCTTATGTAAATAGAGTTGAATTGAGAGCAAACTACAGCAAAATTGCTGAACTGAACTAAGATCTGAGGATCTTGGATTACAGTGGGTCTCCCAAGAAACTGAGAAATTACAACACAGGCCAAGGCAACAAGACAAGGAAGATCAGTTAGCTGGTAGACTGAAGTTTCAAGACACAAAGAGCCCAGAAACAGTTATGTGATTCTGGAGTTTTCTGAAACATCAAGGGCTTGCTTTAATTACTTGGTAATGTTCAGGGAGTATTTTGAGCCAGAAAATGCATAAAAGCTGAACATTGGCTGGGGCAGCTTGTACGCATTGATGAGAATTCACTGTGGAGACCCTTTAGCCCTCATTTTCAGATTGTTATTATCATCATTGGGCCTGGGAATAGTGTGAGAGATTTAAATTAATTGAATTAATTTATTACACTTCTGCTGGAAAGGGAGCAGAGAATGTTGAGGAGGACCCTAATCACATAGATAAGCCTTGGGAGTGGGAAAATAAAGAATGGAACATTCTGGAGTACTTTGTTCTTCTTTGTTGCACTTGTAAGATTCTCATACCTATCATGGATGAAAGAGTCTTCACATCCTGATGCTTTGGCGTACGGTTGCTAGATTGTGTAAAGTGCAAGTATGCAGTTAATGACATATACAATATATGTCCAACTTGCTTTTTAAGGGGTTGTTGCAGAAGGTAGAATTCTCCTCCTCTCTTTCTCCAAGACTACTGTACCCTAACAACTCACTTTGTCCTGACTCCCCCAACAGCTATTTAGGGTCCAGTAAAGTGCATGATAGTGGAGAATCGCCTGCTCATGTGATACAGCCAGACCCATAAGAATGAATGCATTCAGCCTATTTAAAAAGATTGAGTGTCTGAACTAGCAACCTATAGTCTACAAAAACTGGCAGGTGAAACCCAGGCTTATACAATGCTTGCAACAGAAGTGTGGTCCAGACAAATGTTCAAAGGGAGAAAGCAGATATGATCAGAGTCCAAAGTCAAGATGGGAGCTGCTGTAAAGACCTACAGAAGGTCAGAAAGCCAGAGCCATCAGATGGGGTTGCACAAAATTTTGGGAGAGGTAATTCTGGAGCAATGGGATGATCTGGGTGGAGCTAATTTATAGCCAGCAGTCTAGCTGGCTTCATTAGCTCAGTGTCCTATATTTAAAGTGGAGCAAACTGTTCTCTGAACTTTTCTTTCCAGTATTTTAATTTGACCTCTGGCCCATCATCCAGATTCTCCACTCCTCTTTCTTGATTCAAGTAAGCTTTCTCCAGGTAGAGCATGACAGCATCGTTCAGGATCTCCCTTGAATCCTCCAGAGGTTGTAGAAGATGTTGCTGCCATTGTATCTCTGGATATAATCATATATCAACTGCACCCTCTTCTCCACTGGTCACTATATAGCCATGGAGGTAGGGTTGCCATAATTCTCTACTATAAACCAGGACAAAATGTAGGACAAAATTTAGACCAAATTGCAGGACAATTGTAGGATAAAATTCAGCCCCAAATGTAGGACATTTAAGATCCTCAATTTTTCTTAAATGTCCTACATTTTGGTCTAAATTTTGTCCTCCATTTTGTCCTGGTTTGTGGTAGAGAATTATGGAAACATTACATGGAGGGGGGATGAAGGAACGAAGCAGCGTCTTGAAGGGAAGCTGTTTTCCTAGTTCTCTTATCATTATTATTATTATTATTATTATTATTAACCTTTATTTATGAAGCGCTGTAAATTTACACAGTGCTGTACATACAATCTTTTTGATTAGACGGTTCCCTGCCCTCGGGCTTACAATCTAAAAAGACATGATACGAAAGGAGAAGGGAGTGGTGGAGGGAAAGCGTAAGAGGTCCAGCAGTTCCTCTCTACCTCCAAGGCTGGACCAAGGCAGATGGACTGGAGGGAGGGCTTGGCTTCAAAATGGATGCTTAATCATCTTCCAGGGAAAATACATACTCTCAAGTAGGATAATACATATACAGTACATAGCAATACAGGAAATGGTTCGATAAACAGGCACCAAAAGAACATCAAATAGTAAGAGACAATTATGCAATGCCTGGGAAGGCTTCTCTGAACAGGATGGTTTTCAACTCCGTTTCGAAGCTGGTTAAAGAAGTGACGGCTCTTGCTTGTGGGGGAAGAAGGTTCCAGGAGTGAGGGGCAGCAAGTGAAAAGGGGCGAATCCGGGATGGGGCACAACAAAACTTTACAATATATCTTCCGATGAAGTATCTTGGGCAGTGCTGTTGTTGCTGTTGTTGTTAATAATTTACCAGCACTTCTGGAAAAATGCAAAAAATAGATCACTCCCCAAATGAGGCAAATGATATCAGGTTGACTTTCCTGTTAACTTTGGTAGAAATCTTCCTCACTCACATCATATGGGATTCTTTTCATGTTGTAACTGATTATGTATTTTCCAACATACCTGCTTATTATCGTCTTTTGCATAGTGGCAGTTTCTGCAGTCCTAGATAATGAAGTGGGATATGAATGTCATTGACAAATAGTTATGCATCATATAACAATGGTGACCCTGCGAATGAGATATCTCCACATCTCTCCTTCCTCCACTGCTCTGCTCATTTCCTGCAGACTCATTACTGTGTCCTTTCTAATTGAGTCTGACCATCTGATGTGTGATCTACCTCTCCTTCTTCTATCTCCTACTTTCCCAGCATTATTGTCTTTTCCAATGATGCATGCCTTTTCATGAGGTGGCTAAAGTACAACAGCCTTACTTTAATCATCTTGGTTTCCAGGAGTATTTCTGGCCTGATTTGTTCAAGGACCTATTTGTTTGTCTTTCTGGCTGTGCACAGTATGCTCAATACTCTTTGCCAGCACCACATCTCAAAAGAGTTGATTTTTCTTTCATCAGCTTTTTTCACAGTGCAGTTCTCACATCCATACATTCTAACTTTGCTGCATGTAAAATGGTGCACTTGTGGAATTCTGCTGATGCAGCTAGGGACTGAATATGTTGGCTGTACAATGGATAAAGAAGTACAATCCCAAATGTGATGGAACCTACACATGTCTATGATGCCAACTGAATTCAAGCCACTGCTGATATATGGCTGATCCAGGTAGCATGGATATGTGTAACTTGTGGCTCTCCATCTGTTATTGAACTGCAATTCTCACCAATCCTCACTAGATAGGTTAGCAGATAAGGATCCGTGTTTAAAATGAAATTGCATGTTGGATGATGCCATTATTTGATAGAAGAGTAATCCATTAAAGATGAATTTGAGTCTTTTAGACATGGAGATAACATGGAGTCACCCTCCCACCATAACTAGAAATCCCATGATTCTGTAGGTAAAGTCATGGTAATTAAAATGATGTCAAACTGTTTCAGTTCTGCAATGTGGCTACATCCTTAGTCATAATAACTAAAACTGCTTCAAGAGCAGGAATGCAAATAATATTCACAATTGTCTTATCCGCAGTGAGCAAGGAGCTATACAGACCACCCCAAAGGGGTGGCCTGCAGCCGCCCCTTTCCTGGCCAAATTGGGGCTGCACCAACCTCACGCTGTGGCCCCAATCTGGTTTTGGAGGGTGCAAAAAGGAGCCACAAAAAGCAGCCCTCCAAAGACTATTGAGCATGGCTGTATGATGCCCCTCCAGTGCTGTATCATCTGGATGCAGCACTGGAACAATGCCATGATGCCCTGCAGGTAGAGTCAGGGCATCCAGTGTCAGGATGCTGCATCCTGACTCCACCTACAGGCTGCCACAAAGTGCCGATCTGTACAGGGCCCAAGTGTGTATCAACATAATGAGGCATCCTATTCAAAACAACCCATCCCTACCAACAAGTCCAGGACTTCCCCCCTGTAGGCAAGCACAAGAAGGTCAGCCCTCACTGTGAAAAAAATTTGCACAAAGTTTTTGCATTTTTTGCAAAACTCAAACTTTGGAGAAATTTTGCCTGAAACGGAGCTAGGTCACAAAATCCGAATTATTGAAATTACTGATAATTTCAATAATGTTTAATTATTGAAAATTCATACACAAAATTTGTTATGAGTGCCTGCAGCATGCAAGAATGAAATAAATGAAAATTTATGTACCTATTCCAGGGATGTTGCTATGTTAATCCATGGCAGTGAAATAATAATAATATTTGTAATAAAAAACAATAAGCAGACTAGAATCCAAGTCATCACATCATGAAGCTGCATCTTCAGTTGGCAGTTTTATCATTGCTCTGTGGTGCTATTGATTCAGGTGAGCATGAGCATTATAGGGCTGTCTGAAAAGGCCTTGAAGATCAGCAGGATAAATATGTACTCTCAAAGAGGTGCTTAATGAGCTACAATGCCCAATTAAAAAAATGACTTTGTTAGTTTCTGCTCAAGAGCTCAGAGTAAAGTTCTCAAGTCTAATTGCAGAGGGCAAATCATATGGCTGCAACTTTTCAAATCCAGCCACTTCCATAACTGAAGGTGGAGAGTGAAGTTCAAAATGGAATCTGATAATCAATATGTCTCATAAACTAAGGTGAGCAGATGTTATAGAGGCAAAGAGTTAAACACAAAAGCACTGCTGGTTTATACCCCAAACATATATATTGTGTATGCAAAATCCCTCCTAACATTTTCACACACAAAATAATATGGGAAAAGTTAACTTTTTTTTTAATGAAGTATCTTAATGTGTCAGGCAACCTTCCTTACTGAGGTCAAGAAAATTTACCAGTAATTTCTGTATCCCTATTCTGTATAAGAAAACATCTTCCATCCCTACTTCACCATGATAAAAAGGGGAGATATAGTGCATTCTCTTGCCTGGATTGAACAGGCAATCTGGATGGAACCAGCCAATAACAGTATTTGTAATGCCATGAAGGGTTGACAGGGAAATATGTCTAGAAATTTTTTAATAAAGCTAGTCAGAGACAGAGACTGGGATGCTCTATGACAATAAAAATGACACAGTTCAAGAACAAGAAAGAATAAAAAAGACAATGGATGCAATATACAGGAGAGCTATATAAAAGAGATGAATGAATTAAGGACACATGGAATGAAAAGCCATATGAAGATGAACCTCAAATTCTAAAAAATGAGGTAGAAGCTGCAATAAGAGAAATGGCAAAAAAAACAAGTCACCAGGAACAGATGATATTCTCTTTGAGCTGCTGCAATCCACATTGACAGAGTTAACTATAGTGATAACTAACTTATATCAATAGATATGGAAAACAAAATGATGGCCGATAGACTGGAAACGATCAATATACATCCCCATCCACAAAAAAGGAGTCACAAAAGACTGTAGCAACTATAGAACTATAGCACTAATATCCCATGCAACAAAATTTATGCTCAAAATTCTACAACATAGACTCCAACCATACATGGAAAGAAAACTGCCAGACGTCCAAGTGGGATTCAGGAAAGGAAGAGGCACTAGGGACCACATTGCAAACATATAATAGATAATGCAGCACACCAGGGAGTTCCAAAAGAAAACCATCATGTGCTTCATAGACTATAGCAAACCTTTGACTGTATAGATCATGAAAGGTTATGGAACGCTATTAAAGACATGGGAGTTCCAACACATCTGATAGTCTTGATGAGGAATCTTGACTCAGGACAAGAGGCTACTATCAGAACAGAACACAGAGAAACAGCATGGTTCCCAGTTGGCAAAGGAGTCAGAAAAGGCTGCATCTTATCACACTACTTGTTCAACTTAGGCCTGATACAGACCACCATTTTGCAGCAGCCTGGAGCTGAAATTAGGGCTGGGGAGCACAGAGCATCCGCACGCTCCATGCTCTCCCAGTGCCATTTTGGACATGCACACGTTCAGACAGTGTGCGTGCCAGTATCTCGTGCACTGCCTCGTGCACTGCCTCTAAACAGTGTGGTGCACAAGAAATGTCACGGCGCTGCTTCAGGGCACTAAAGGCACCTTGGCAGAAGCGGAGAAAGGAGCCTCATTTTACAGCTCCTTTTTGGAGAGCACCATTGCCGCCACCTTGTGGTCACCATGGCACTGATGCGGGCAGAAAGGGGTGGTGTCTCTGAGCTCCTTTTTGCCTGTCTGCATCCCCCCTTATATACAGTTTTCTTATTGTAAGTAAAGCAGACTTGTAGGACACAGAAGAAGGAGGAGGGAAAATAGAAGGAAGGAATATCAACAATCTGAGATACACAGATGACACCTTAATACTAGCAGGAAACCTCAAAAACCTGGAACAACTACTAAGAAAGATCAAGGAAGAAAGTGCAAAGGCAGGCCTACTGTTGAACATAAAGAAAACAAACATAATGACCACAGAAAACCTACACAAATTTGAATTATACAATGAATATAAATGGTAAAAGAATTCTCATACTGGGATCAAACATTGATAGAAATGGAGACTGCAGCCAGGAAGTCACAAGAAGATTAAGAACTGGAAGGACAGCTATGAAAGAACTAGAGAAGATCCTAAAATGCAAGGATATACAACTGAGCACAAAAGTTAGAACCATGCAAGCCATTGTATTCCCTATTGCTATGTATGGATGTGAGAGCTGGACAGTTAAGAAGGAGGATAGGAGGAAAATCAACTCATTTGAAATGTGGTGCTGGGGAAGAGTGCTAAGGCTTCAATGGAGAGCCAAAAAGACAAACAAATGGGTCTTGGAGCAGATCAAGTCAGAAATTTCCCTAGAAGCTAAGATGACAAAACACAGGCTGTCGTACTTTGGACACATCACGAGAAGGCGCGAATCATTGGAAAAAACAGTAATGCTAGGAAAGGTAGAGGAAGTAGAAAGAGAGGAAGGCGGCATGAAAAATGGATGGACTCTATTAAAGAGAGTATGAGTTTGCCGAAGTTTAGCAGAGCAGTGGAGGACAGAGGGTCTTGGAGATGTCTCATTGGCAGGATTACCATGGGTCGAGATGGACTCAAGGGCAGTTAACAACAAAATTATGTGCACATACTTGGAAGTAATCCCGCTATGCTCTATGAAAATTATTACCTCTTTAAAGTCCCCCGACTTTAAGACTGCAGTCTTAAAACCCAGTCATCTAATTCAAGAGGTTAAAGCATGTATTTAACCCATCCCCGGAAAACAATGGGCTTAAAAATTGTTCATGGTGTTTGAGTCTTAGAGGGGGTTGAATCCTTCAGTAAGCCCAACTGTTTCATTTGTTTCCGGGAAGAAAAAGAAAACCCACACATCACTTTAATTGTCTTTCATCTTTTGGGCAAGCGATTTCATTTTAAAGTCACTGGACTGCTGTGGTATCACTCATTAAGGGCTCATTAAGGTGAAGATGTGAAAGTCAAGCTAACGTGGCTAATTAGTAGCGATTTCTCCCTTTATGAACCCCTGAAAAGGACTGAGTGACCTTTAAGTTAACAATGTTGAAGAATTCACATTTAATTGCCTGCTTTCTTGTTGCTCATTGTGTTTCCTACAAATTGGCAATTCCCTCTTCAGACGCCCTATCGCCAGTGTGGCTAATGAGGGTGAACATGGAGCCAAAGGTCTCATTCCATGGGCTCTTAGTATTTGGAGGTTTTGATGAATTCCAAGTGTGTGTGTTTTTTCCCATGCTTACAAATGCCTGCCAAGCCCAGTGCCTAGCTAAACACTTTAATAGTATTAGGAAACCCTGTTAGCATTAAGACATAAACACCCGGGCACATTAGAATCTGGGGTGTGAATCTTAGCAGGATTGGGACCAGAACCCTGCATAGAGAGAAAAACTAAGGTTTGGGTTCCATCTACACTGAAGAATTAATGCAGTTTCATGCTGCTTTAACTGTCATGGATCAGTGCTATGGAATTCTAGAACTGGTAGTTCTGGGAGATATTTAGCCTTCTCTGTCAGAGAACTCTGTGCCACAACAAACTACAAATTGCAGAATTCTATGGCATTGAGCCTTGACAATTAAAACAGTGTCTGCATTAATTCTACAGTGTGGCAGCACTCCTGGACTCACTTGAAGACCAAAGTCTGGGCCATGTTGTTCCTGTAAAGAAGGATAAGTGATGAAAAAGGTAATTAATTATACATTTATTAAACCCACGGAAGAAAAAGAAAACAGACCAACATGACTTTTCAAAGACCATATTCAGTTTGTTTGTTTTTTTGAGGGGGGGGGGAGCATCAGCAACCATACGGGTAGGAATGAAATATGCTTGTATGGTGTAATGGCTTGAATGCTCAACTAAGATTCTTGGGCTGCATCTGCACTGCAGAAATAATCCAGATTAACACCACTTTAACAGTCATGCCTCAGTTCTATAGAATTCTGGGGACTGTAATTTTGTGAGGCCTTCTTTCTCAGAAAGTTCTGGTGCCACAACAAACTATAATTCCCAGAATTCCGTAGCATCGAGCCATGGCAGTTAAAGTGGTGTCAACCTCCAGTATTGATGTAGCCCAGGAGACACAGGTTCATAGCTCTGCTCAGCCATGAAAACCCCCTGGGTGGCCTTGGGCAGGTCATACTGACTCAGTTTAAGAGGAAGGCAATAGCAAACCTCCTCTAATTAAAAAGCCCTGTGATAGGGCTGCCATAAGTCAGAGGTGGCTTGAAGACATATTTGCATTGTTCATTTTTGCACTGATTTTATTATACAACTCTTTTGCTGAACAGCAATGTCACACCACTGACTGCATATCTGAATGTGCAGTTGAATGCAGACACAAATGTGAGAGGGACCTTCTATGCACACAGGGTCCCTGAGCAAACTGTGAGCAAGGTGACTATTCTGGGGTGGATATTTATATCCCATTTCACAGCTTTGAGGGATCCTTGATGCTACCACTCAGTGTAATAAAGGCTTTGATGAGTTTACTATGGCATTGACAAAAGATGCCGGATCGGCTGATCGGCAGAGTGACAAAACATTGGTAGAATTTAAGACAATCCCCAGATAGTTGGATAGGATGGCTGAATAGGAACACAGCCTAAGCTGAAGTAGAGATATGATCTTGTGATAGACTCACTTAGGGCTCATTCAGACATCTTTTTTTTAACACAACAATGTTCTGGGTTTGTTATTTACACTATAGAAGTGCATTGATGTTCATCTCTACAAGTTCGGATGCTCACACATGCAAGCAATCAAATGAAGATGGAGCACATGATGCAAATGTATTTGGAACAAATTCAAGGCATGCAGCGTTTTATCCCAGTTCTATTTGCATTGGTTATTCACACTACCAACGACGTGGACCTTTTTTTTTTAAACTCAGGGGAAAATCTGATATCGATTATCCTGGATTATGTAGATTTTTTGGCACCCCCCCCCCCCAATTTAATTGGGTGCATTCGGGATGTGTGTGAACAATGAAGATTTAACCCAGATTATTTTCATTGTGTGAATGACCCACTGGAAGAAGAGGTGTAAAGAAACAGGGAGTGTCACTCCTGCTGAGGTCAGAAGGGGGCACCCATTTGATCAATGAGAAGGAGGTAGGGTGCCCCCTTCTAATCTCACCAGAAGCAATGGTGATGGTTGCAGAAAGCTTCTTGGCTGGTGAGACTGGTGGTGGGAGCAGCACTGGGTACAAGAGAATGCGCCATTGGAGCTAATGCAGTGTTGTCCTGACTGCACTCTACATATACCAGTCAGAGTTGGCTTGGAGCATATTGTTCCTGGCTCGACTCAAACCGAGTGTCCAGGGTAGATCCTAGTCCAATACTCAAATCATTACACAATGCTGGGTCTCTCCTGTTTAATCAAAAGTAAACCCCATCACAGTCAATGGAGCTCACTTTCAAGTAAAACCACGTATGATTCCATTGCTCGCAATGTGCATTCCTTGATTAAATCAGATCAGCCTCTCTGGATAGGGAAGGTAGCATAAATATTTTGTGTTATTTTAATTCACTTAACTTTTCCTATCAATATTTTAAATGCATCATAAATATTTGAAGAGCTAAAGCCTTTTTTTTTAGCATTTAAAGACCAGAGCAGAATGATACATAATTTAGGAGCAGAGGTATAACTGGGCACACACTGATGTTTATTAAAAATAATATGGTTTGAGTTACAGAGAACTCTCTATGCATTTTCTTCAAAGATGTTCTTTTCCTTCAGAGGGTGCAGGACCTGAACTCTGACAGGAGCAAAGTATCGTATTGAAGATTTTTAAAATAATAATAATAATAAAAGAAATCCTCTGTGTTTTTGTGAATCTGTGGCTAGTTAAACATTTATTAGGGGTGGGTGAAAAAAATGCAAAAGAGGAATGGATGTTAAATTTACTTATTTTGTGTTTGTATAAACCTTTTATCCTGTCTCTTGTTGTGTGTGATCTCAGGGAGGGTGACATCAGATATGTCTGGGATCCTGTTTTACACACATGTAAGTTGCATCCCTTCCACAAGGGATGCAACACCCTATTTCGGCTTTAATTGAGGGACAATACTCTGTTAGTCTGGAATATCAGTAAGCACAGGAATCCTGAGCCATAGACTGCATCTGCACTGCAGTAACAAATGCCTTTTGATACCACATTAACTGCCATGGCTCAATACTATGGAATTCTGGGAACTGCAGCTTGTTGTGATACCAGAGCTCCATGACAAAGAAGGCTAAATGTCTCACAAAACTATGAGCCAAACTACAGGAAAAGACATTCCACCTAAACATTAAGAAAAACTTTCTGACAGTAAGAGCTGTTTGACAGTGGAAGATGCTGCTTCAGAGGGTGACAAAGTCTTCTTTTCTGGAGGTTTTTAAGGAGAGGCTGGATGAGATCTGTCGGGAGTGCTTTGATTGTGTTTTTCTCCATAATAATAATATGTTTTATTTATATTTCCCGCTTCTCCCAGAGGATCAAAGCGGGATTACAGCAGAATATAAAACAAGACAATATACAATTACAGTTAAAAATACAATTATCCATGATATATACAATAATTATTAAAAACAATTTATAAAAATAATATACATCTACAAAACATACAATGTGCCAGTCCTAACTGGGGTCTTGCTTAAATTCTATAGAGGGATAGACTTTATAAAGAGTTGGGAGGGTATGCTAATTGGAAGAAATAAGTTTTTAACGTCTTCTTGAAGGTTTCCAACATAGGGATGCAGCGTCTCTCTTCTGGGAGGTTGTTCCAATGTGTGGGGGCCATGGCCGAAAATGTTCTATGGTGGGTAGAAATTAATCTCACCCTAGGGTGCTCAAGTAAGAGCTTACCTGTTGTTCTGAGGGTGTGGGGCGGATTATGTAGGGAGAGGCGTAACTCGGGCCCAAGCCATGTAGGGCTTTAAAGGTAATACCCAACACTTTGTATTGGGCCTGGGAGTGGCCTGAGTGGACCAGGTGGTTTCTTGCAACTCTGTGAGTCTGTCTGTCTGTCTGTCTAGCATCTGTCTCTCTATTTCAAGACTAAAAGTCCTGATGGAAAAAGGAGTATTCATGTGAAGTAGCTATGAGACAGATAGGAAGTGGAGGACATAGATGGGAATTTTGCAGCCTTCCAGGTGTTGTTGGGCAGAGATGTCTAGGAGGCCTAGTCAGTGCTGAGATTTGACAATTGGCAATACTGACAGCAAAGGAAAGCTTTTGGAGCAATTAGTTGTTTTATGTGCTTAAACTTCAAGCTGCACTCTTGAGAAAAGTATGTTTATTTAAGTCCTATTTAGTTATTCATGAATGTGTATTTTACAGATGTCAGCTTCATGAAAATGCATCTTTGGACATATGGTCAGCTTACATTAATGGATATGCCTACTCACTCTCCTATCCTACATACTTTCTCCTCCCCCCGCTTCCTTTTTATGTGCCTTCAAGTCAACTCTGACTTATCACGTCCCTATCATATTGTTTTCTTCGTAAGACTTACTCAGAGGAAGATTGTCACTGCTTTCCTCTAGAAAATGTGTGACTTATATAAAATCAGAAGTCATTCACTTCCTGTTTTGGTTAGGAGCTCAAAAATATGGAAGAGTTGTTCCTACAACACCCCAGGGGGTATTGGGACATTTGGAAACAACAATTTTTTGTGATGATGATGATAATGATGATGATATTTTGGAGATGGTGTTGGAGGGTTTGAAGCCTCATATGAGCTCATGATTATTTTAAAATACTTTCAATTTACCACCCCTTTACCACATTGGCATTGCAACATTGTTTCCTGGTTGGTTGGTTTTAATGTGGTAAGTAGTAAGAATATCTGAGAGTCAAGAGAACTGGTAGAATTTTTTGAGGCATTGAAGTCAAAATGCCAAGATCCAGTGTAGGGGTGGGGCATAGTGTGGTCTGCCAGTCTTCCCTGACCCTTATGTTTGCGAACTCTAACCCCCCTCCAACAGTCTCCATTTTTTTAAAGTAAGGTTTGAACCCATCCAACTGAAATGTTTACCCCCCAAAACTACACAAAAATTCCCCCAACATAGAAAGGCATGCCTCCACCAATACCCCAGAATCACATACTATCTTCAAATATTTCAGTTTTCCTCTGCAGTCCATCACAAAATGGTGACAGGAGGGATATGATCTCCTCTCTCATGGCCATTTTGAGAGAGACTGTAAAGGAAAGCAGAGATATTTGGGTTTGAGGGGAGATGGGTAGCCTGGGTGGGTATGAGAGGAATTGGCCCCTCACCTCTACACTATTGCCTGCCTCTGGGTTAATACAATTGTATTATAATTATTTATTGCATGGAAAAACTTTTAACCATTTGTAATATTGTTTGCATTTAAATTGTATGGACTCATGGTGCACAATAACAATTTTGATTCTGAGCTTCAGCTGGAAGAGTTCTTAAAAGACCATTTCTACTTCCTCAGTAGGAGCATCTCTCTTTGTTTTTTGCCTTCACTTACCCTTGTAGCTTGAGGCAAAGTTGACTCACAATTGCTTTCTAAAGCTGTCTGCTGATGCAGAATTTATACCATTGACCTAAGCTGCTGGCAACATTGCAAACCAGCTGGCTAACATGATAGCTCATCAGTTTCTGGTGGGAGCTGATGGAGAAAGTAGGTTTTGGTAGCACATAACAAGACCTAGAAGGATTTCACTGACAGAGGATGGGTGGATGGCAGAGCAAGCAGAATCTGCAACACCTGAACTTGTTGAATATGTTGACTCTTAACCTTATGGTGTTTATGTGTCTGTTTTTCCAACCACAGTGGGCCTTAGCTTATGCAAAAAGAAGATAATGTATGTGAGTCACAAACTGGGTCAGAACAAAGGCTTGTTTGTCTCTCCATCATTTCTCTCATGGGTCTGCAGAGTTGTTAACAAATGAACTAGTTTCTTTGTCTGCTACACTGTAGGATCTCAAAGCCTCCCTGTATGTTAGGGCCGAAACAGATGGGCCTGAAGGTGCAGCTTAAAGCCTAGCTCTGTGGGATCTTCTCCAGTGGAGCCTGGGGCTCGGCAGCCCAGCCTTGCCCCAGTAGAAGTGCCAGACTTGGGAGACATAGAGTAGCAGAGCGTTGAGGTTCCTACCTTTAGCCAGAGGAGATCAGAAAGTGCATGCCTTAGGCGTTCCAAGAGACTTGTTGAGAAATGCTCATTAGACAATCAGCATCTGTGATAAGGGAGCTAGATATAAGACACCTGGCAGATGCTAAGTGCTTCTTGTCAGAGACTATTTGTTCTCATTAGTGAATGCTGCTGGATCTGACTTCTTGCCTCCTAGCCCTTTGACTGCCTTTAAATCCTTGACCTTGGACCAGACTCGCTGACCAACCCTCTGGTATTCTTGACGTCTGACTGGACTGGTAGTATTGCTCTCTATAATCCTGAACTTTGGACTGGCTTGTGGCTTACTTTCTTCAGACTTCATTTGACATGTTTACCTTTTGCCGAGCAGGCTCTTATCAGCTGTGTGAGTGTGTGTTGGCAGCATTCCCAGACAACCTGATCTCCAGGGCCATCGTCTAATGTGCAAACCACTACACAATGCTGTCTCTCCAGGGAATATGGCTCAGAACTTTGGACAGCTCCTAAAGCCTTAGTCTAAAATCCATTATGGATTCACTGCCCAACTGAAATGGAGCCCCCTAGCTGCCAATGCACCCAACTAATACTATTAGCTGACTTGTCTTAAAACATGCTGCCATCCTGTTTCCCATTGTTTCCTATAACTATTCTGTATTTTACCATATTGGATAAAATGAAAGAGTTTGTTTAGGGGAGTATGCAGCAGCAACACCAATAATATGCTGTTCTGTTCTATTCGTTATAATTTGCTTGCATGCTTTGAAATGTAAATAAACTATGAAAGGGATGTATTATGTGTGATCCCTGCCATTGTTAGTTTGAGGTGTATTGTGTTGCCTACAAGAGCACTCAAAAGTTACACCAAATGATTTCAGTCAAATGTATGGCCACAAATGTCAAATAAAATTGAAGACTTACACTAGGAATACAAAACATAAATCAGTAGAGTTTGAAGAGGTTGTTGCTTCTGTCCATTTCCTCCTTCCCTTTGTGTGCAAACAATGACACAGCTTCAAGGCACATGTGCAAATAATTCATGCCACTTTACTACAGAGATGGGTAAAATATGGGGATGGAAAAATATTTGAAAATATTCACAAAATGGCTGGAAAGTGTGTTTTTGAGTGTTAAGAACACCTGATGAGAAGAATCTTGGACTGTCTAGAATCTTCTCAGTTTGGGTCTTATTCTGTACAAAATTTGCACACTCATGAAACAGGATGAAGGGGGCAGTTCTGTGAAAATATCTCCATATCTTCCCAGTCCTTCCTTTTTTTATGGCTGTCCTCACATCTTGAGGTCACTTTCCTGCAATATCTGATATATGATTTTCAGACTGATGCAATTTCTTTTTTTCCTGGATGCAGCAGGCAAGCAAAATGATAGTTGCTTTCCACATCTCCCAGGACCATTGAGGAGAAAGACATGAGCAACACGAGCAAGTCCCAAAGGCAACTGGGGCATAAATATTGTTTGCTAATAGTTTGGTCTGTCTCAAATTACAGCAAGAATGTATGGGGGGGGAGAGGAATTGAGACCCATTCTCTTTCATGATTTAATCACCATAAACTATACTCAGATTCTTATCTGCAAGCATTTATGGCTTTGCACTAGGAAGAAATTTCCAGCAACTTTTGAAGGTTGTTCCTGAGAAGAATTATATCAATGAGGAGAAGATGACAGGTGATTTTAATGCAGATATTAATCTGGGAGCTAGGCTTATGTTAAATAATGCTGGGGGAATAACTTTGCTGAGCATGCTGGGGGAAAAAGCCAAGGTAGAATTGCTGAATTTGGCAATTAAAGCAGGGAGTTAACAGTGTTACTGCACTCTGCCCACTGTGCTGAGCTGTACGTGGCAAACAGGCGTTCTTACAAGATAATTCTGACTGAAAGCAATGGGCTTTTCATTGCAGACGTGTCTAGCAGAAGAACAGAAATAAACTGTCACTGAACAAAACAATTTTTTAAAAAAGAGAGAACAAGAGAGAGATTAAAAATGTGTATAATGTGTATAAGAAGCATACATTAATTTTGTGTTTGGATTCGGGTCCCATCTTCAAGTATAAGTATATGCAACTATTCCAAAATCTCAAAGAAGGGTAGCTTGGTCTTCTTCTGAGATCAGAACAGGGACAGACTTTCTCCACCTGGAAAAGATTCTTCTTAGCTTGTTCCTTTCCCCATCAAATTACCTTTACAAATTAAGCTAAAAATTCAAAGTCTTCATTTGCCTTGGCAAACAACCTGTCTTGTTAGGACGTGTGATGCCTTCCATCTCCAGTAATTAGCACCCCCCCTATGCCAACCTGTCTCCTGTTAGCAAAGGAACCTCTGTAAGGAAGGAAGAAAATGAAGGTATCCCATTGATGACCAAAGAGCCTCCCAAATGGCAAACAAAACAAAGGTAACCATTTATCCTAATGTTTTGGTTCAGTGCTGATTAATTTTCCCAAGCATCTGCTTAAGTGTTTGATTAAGCCACTTGGAGGGCCCATCTGTTTCTGGCTGATAGGGAGTTGCATGATCACGGAAGGGGAATTTTTAAAAGGCTGCACACCTCATTTAGCAACCATGTTATAAAATTAGTGCCCTGATCAGAAGAAATTTCAGAGGGTGAGCCTGCTCTGATAACAACATTAATCAATTAATTAGCTGCGTATGGCTGCATCTAAGGTTTCAATGACACTGCTTTAGGGTGCACAGGGAGAATTGTCCTTTGCAATGGCTATGATATTCTTTCTGCAGAAGGAAAAAGTAAAAACTTTGCTATTCTAAGTAGCTGTTTTGTTTTGTCTTGTCTTGTTTTGACATGGGCCATCTTTAAACCTGTGACTTCATTAAGGTTGTGTATCACAAGTCTCTCTGTGCAGAATTATGCATTAATTGTATTACATAGATCTTATGTTGAATGGGAACATTGCACAGCTGAACCAAGATATCTGTCATGTACTGAACCTGGACAGCCAAATATGCAATCCATGTCCATGCACAATGTACCTCCAAGTCCTATGGAACCACATGCATAATGCTACTTCTGTCAGCATGAACAGAATACATATATCTTACATTGAACATAGATGTCCAAATGCTGCCATGAGGAACCTAGGTATGGGTAAGACACCAACAAGAATCTGGGTTCTGTGTGTTTAACCAGAAATGTCCCATTATGTTCGATGGGAATTACATAGAGTTTGCAAAAACTACTTTCTTGGACTCAGACTTGTGGAATCCTCCACTTAGCATGGCTAGGGTCTTGTAGAACAGATCTCACTGCCTTTGTATCATAAAATTATGCCAAAGCAGCCACACTGGAGTTACTGGATCAGGCCAATGTTTAAGTGATTATGGAAAAGGTACCATGGCTGTTTCCTTAACAACGTTCCAAGAAGAGTCCAAAAATTTAGGCAGTTTATATTGTAGAACTGTACACATCCATTCCAGCAGGGGTTTTTTTTTTTTAAAAAAAAATCTCCAACAAGAGCAGGTCTTTTGATAAGTTAATGGATCTTACATTTCCAATTCAAGGATCCCTTACCATAATATGTTGTTACTGGGAAAATGCTCCCTCCTCTCTGCTAGTCTGAGAATTACAACAAAAGTTGAAGGGAACAGGAAATCCTGTGGGAGGGACAGTCAGATGGCACCAGTGTTTCTCCTGAAGAACACTAACTATACTATGTCACCCAAAGCAGGTTTTGTAAGAACTCACACATTGCATATGTTAATCTGTAACATGGCAGATGTATTGATGCTCCTGTCAATAAGAATACCAACAATTGTCATTTTCAGCCATAGGAAATTGAATAGTTAAGAGGAATGTAACCACAAGAGAAGAAAAATGAGGTGTTAGTCCCATAATTAAGAATTATGCACCCAATGACATTTTCCCTCAGTCACCAAATTTCTATTATTTCAGAGAGTGAAATGTTGAAAATCATTCATACCTAAAATGCTTATATTTGCTGTGTTCATATTCTGTGTTGATTACTTTGCCTTCCACTTTTATTTGGATGCCTAAACTGTATTTCTAAATGCTCAATTGAAGTTTTAAACTCCTCCAATTCTGGTCTAAATAACTTAAAAGCCCCAGTTCCTGTCTGATCTTGGAAGCTAACCAGGGTCAGCCCTGGTTAATACTTGGATGATAGTCTGCCAGTGAATACCAGGTGCTATGTGTTATATTTCAGAGTAAGGATCCGGCAAAACCAAATCTGAGTATCTTGCCTATGAAAACCCTATGAAATTCATACACACACACAATACTAGAAATTTGGGAACTGAAGGGTCATTTCATTGCTAGGGTAGAATTCTTATTTAGGGTACAATCTCTTATTTTGCCCCTTCCCCCTCATAGCTTTATAGCTACCCAACTCATTAGGCCAATTTTTGTGTATTCAAGAAGACATTTATACGCTTATCTCACCTTCCCCTGAGTCTAACTGGTTTAGTTGGCATGAAATGCTTACACGAGGACGTCATGTTTAACTTTGCAGAAACTTCTCTCTCCTTTAGGAAAATATCTGAAGTTTTGTCTTATTCTTACCATGCTCATCCGCACTGCTTGAAACAGATGACAAATCTATAGAACTTCATCACCAATTTTTTACTGTGTCTATTAGGGCTCCAGTTTTAGAAAGTGATATGGAAACTGCACTCTGAGCACTTGGAAAAAATAAATCACCAGGAACAGTTGGCATGCCAGTAGAACTGGTTCAAGCTACAGAGACAGAATCTACTCTAATTCTAACTAAAATCAGTCAACAAATATAGAAAACAAAACAATGACGCACAGATTGGAAATGCTCAACATGCATTTCATTCCTCAAGAAAGGGAACACCAGGGATTCCAGTAACCACGGGACATGGCATTAATCTTCCATGCAAGCAAATTGGTGCTCCAGATGTCCAGACTCACTTCAAAAAAGGTACTTTTGTAAAGGTTTATTTCCATTTCTTATTGTGCAGGAAAATGGACCAATGTTTCAAGGAGCTTTGTTGCGCCCAAGGAGCCATGTCTATGGTCTCAAAAAGTTGATAAAGACCATATCACAACAGTGTTCCTGCTGTGGTTTGGTCATTGGTTTTCTTGAATAAGCATATGAGTATCTTAGCTGGATTCAATGTTTTGTAACAGAGCATATTCCCTGCTGATACCTCAGGCTTCTGGATAAGGCCCTTAGATCTCAGGTATTAATGCTCCAGAAACCCACTACTTGAGAACTTTGAGAACTGTTACCAAGGATACATATTTCATCAGACGTAAATGAGGAATCAGGTAGGAAAACTGGAGGAAGGAACATAAATATTTTAAGATATTCAGATGAACCCATATTTGTTGTTGTTAACTGCCCTTGTGTCTACCTCAACTCATGATGATGCTATGGATGAGACATCTCCAAGACCCTCTGTCCTCCACTGCTCTGTTTAATCCCTATATCCATTACCTCCTTAATAGAGTCCAACCATCTAGCATGTGGCTTTCCTATCCTCCTACTGCCCTCCACCTGTCCCAGAATTGTTGTCTTTTCCAGTGAGTCCTTCCTTCTCATGATGTGTCTGAAATAGGATAGCCTCAGTTTTGTCATCTTGGCTTCCAGGGAGGTTTCCAGCTTAATCTGCTCTAGGACCCATTTGTTTGTCCTTTTGGATGTCCATGGAATCCTCGGCACTCTTCTCCAGCCAATGAATGGATTTTCTTCCTATCTTCTTTCTTAACTGCCCAGCTCTCACATCCATACATGGTAATAGGGAATACAATGGCTTGTATGATTCTAACTTTTGTGCTCAGTTGTATATCTTTGCATTTTCGAATCTTTTCTAATTCTTTCATAGCCACCCTCTCCATTCTTAAATCTTCTTCTGATTTCCTGACTTCAGTCCCATTTCTATCAATGTTTGATGTCAGGTATGGGAATTCTTTCACTATTTCTATTTCTTCATTGTCTAGGTTAAACTTGTGAAAGTCCTTGGTGGTCATTATTTTTGTTTTCTTTGTGTTCAACATTAAGCCTGCCATTGCACTTTCTTCTTTGATCTTTCTTAGTAATACCTGGAATTCCATTCTACCTGGAAATGCTCTCTGGGTGGTTAGTTGCATATTTACAATGAAAAAGGGACAATGTCGTCCCTTCTAAGGGAGTAAACTAGCTGCAAGGCTGGATGGAGGCTGTTTAATGTTAGAGCTGCTCTAGGGGACAGCTGTTCTTAATCCATTGGCATATGTGTGTAGCCACCTTGTTTATTTGTGTGTCAACACCTGGTATGAGAAGAGCCTTTGGTGCTAAAATGGAGGTGGAGAGAATATTTGAAAACATCTGAAAAAATGGTTGGAAAATATGTTATTCAAGTGTTAGGAAACACTGACAAGGATCATCCCTGACTGATGAGAATTTTTCCTGTTCAGGACTTTTTTTGGGGGGGCGGGTGCAAAATTCACATTTCGCCAGTAAGGATTTTTTCCCCCATGTAAATAAGGATTTTCTACAGAGAAAATTATATTTCTAGGCAGAAAATGCTGTTTTCTGAACAAAAAGCCTGCTTTCTGTGCAAAAAAAGTGTGCAAATTGTGTGCGGAATAAGTGGTGAGCTGTGAATAGTCTTCAAAATCTTCAGAGTTTTCTTCATCAGGAAGAAAACTGATGAAATTACGTATTGCCTTCTTGGAGAACAAAATTAGTAAAGAACTGTATCTCAGTACTAACATTGCCAGACCAGTAGCCTTTTCTATTCCCCGAGATCTTAGTACCAAAACCTGCAACTTTGGCCTGGTCTTTGTAATGTTTCCTCTTCCTCTTTGTTGGCTCACACCGAGATTCACTTCCTACCTGGAGACATAGGAATGCACTGCTATTCCTAGAGTCTTCAGCCAACCCCCTAATTTGGTGCAAAAGGGAACTTCCCTTTCATTGTGAATAACAGCAGTATATGTGGGAGCATTTCCAAACAGGACCCCAGGAGCAAAGGTTAAAGGCCTCCCATGCTATACCATAGTCTCTACCTAACTTAGTGCTACCTCAGATTATGCAAAAGGACATTCATATCTAGTAGCTGCTAGAGAAATGGATTCAAATTACCTCTCTGTGCATCCTAGAGTGAAATAGTTCATAAGAGTTTTCTTTGCTGGTTGAGACTATAGAAGGGTGTGTGGGGTCCCCCCCCAATGATTTGATAAAATTTCAAAAATGTTTATTTTGTGTGCACAAAAAATTATTTATTTTATTTTATTTTGTGCACAATGAAGCAGTTTGATGTCATTTACCCCTATGATTTCTTTTCTTTTCTTTTTTTTGGCTATTGCTTCTGCTTATGGAGGAAAGTATCAGTCTTTTTTTCTCTTGAGCAGAGGCCAAATAAATAAATAAATAAATAAATAAATCTTGTGGTTGTTAATAATTATGTTAATGCAGTCTCTCAAACTGTTGGCAAACCCTTTCTTCCTGAGGGTAAGTAATTTATCAAATATTCTTTCTATTGCTACTGTGGAGATCCATGTGAAGTTGATATGGATGTGCACATGATTGCTAATTCCTGGAGAACTAGATAGATGTGCATGATGGCAATGGGGCTACACCTCAAAGTCACTGGACTCTACACAACACAGTTACATAGAGACACACCACTGTTGGGCCACACTCCAGATTTTGGGGAAATGAATCTCATTCATGTAGACATTTTTCATTCCTCCATTATTTTTATTTGTTTTGTCCATCTGTCCTTTTTTGATATTTGGCTTACATGTAGCAGTTTGTCAGTTCAACCCTGTAGGCCAAGATTAAGGTAATGTATGTTCTTTCATTCCAACAGAATAGGCCAGATGTTGTTTAATATTGCAAGGTTGGGTTGGCAATGCTCTCTGAACACTCATTTCCTGGAGGGTTGAGTTGGATGGCCAGATGTGTTATTCAGCCTAATCAGTGATGTTATCTCTTTGCCATCAAAGAGAGCATTGTTGAACAGTCTTTTCTATGTGCCATAGCTGACATAATGGAAAGAACAAATTGGATTTATAGCTACCAGTGGAAATATATAGGAGAAAGCTGGCAAAAGTTAATATTGAAAAAGATTGGTCTTATTTGCTTGTTCTAAGTCATTCCCATGTCCCTCCACATGCCATCCTGCTCTTAGCAAACATTTGCCAACACAGAAGCCCCATTCTGATCAAGCTAACATGAAGGGAGACATGAACACATCTAAGAAAATGAAGGCATAAGTTGAAGTCAACTTTTTTTAATTGCACATACAACATTTCATTTGGTTCTCCCAATATTCCTGTTGGTGAATTTGAAGAATTTGTTGATACTGACCTAAATCTTATTCCCATCTAAAACAGATTCATGGAATCAATGGGACCTTGGTAAATCCATATTTATGCAAGCACAATCAATTCAATGAGATTAAGAGTTATATTTAGACCAATGTCAAGAATATACTAGGGAGTTGAGTGACTTCTATTAAAGCATCTGTGAAATTATCACGTTTTATAAATTCACTTTTCTTTGTATTTATTTTATTTTATTACTATCCTACCTTCCTCTGAATATTCACCCAGAGGTTGGTCACAGTACAGACTAAAACAAAACAAAGCCAAAGTAAATCAGAATAGTTCATAACAGTTTAAATACCACTGTACAAACTATCTTGAAGCATTTAAATAATAATAAAAACATAAACAATATGGATAATAACCCCACCTCTCCTTAAAAGACAATCTCTAAATGTTACCCATAAAATGTAAATAAATATCAGTGGAGCCAGTTAAAATCATACTGAAAAGGATCCACTTCAATTTATATGAATGGGAAGGAAAATAAATGCACTAACTCTATCAATGGCAGGATGGTGTTTTTCTCCTTCATTTGCAGCCTGTTAGGGAGAAATAAGGACTTTGGATCCTTCTCAAAATGCCTCCATCCACAACTATCACCCCCTCCAATAAAGAAGAAATGAAAGAGGAGCAACAGCAGCAGAGGTTTTCATTGACACAATGAAGAGACCTCTGGTCACAGACTTTCTTCTTCTTCACTTGGGGATCGCCTTTTCTAGTTAAAAACGTCATTCACCATCTATGAAGAAAGAATTTCAAATGATCCCAATGTACACTCACTAAAGCAGTCTCTTCCTTATTACCATTTGATCCTTTGGATTTCAGCTTCCAGAATCCTAGCTGAATTCCAGAACATCTAAGAGACCCATTTGGAACCCATGTTCTAAAGCAAGCCTTCATCTCAGAAACAGTTCATGGGGAATATTTATTTTAAAATGCTTAACATTTTAACTGAATTCATCTGTTCTCTTCCAGCAAGTAATAGTAAGGAGATAGCATGGCCTTCCCTTTTCCTTATACAAGATAACTTATTGCATTATGATCAAGTTTCATATCACATTGTATGACTTGAGTCTCTTGTATTTAACTTCACAGAAAAGTCCTTTAATAAGTAAGCAGCCCTTTCCATTATAAAGAACATCCCCTGTGACCTATATATCTCTGCCACTGTACAAGTTTGATACCAAAGTGTATGATTGAGCTTCTTATATTTAACTTCACAGAAAATCCCTTTTAATAAGTAAGCAGTCCTTTCTAAGAAAGGGAACACCCCCCATGATCTTTTATATCTCCACCACTGTTCGAAAAGGGCTATTGAAGCAAAATGTTAGAGCAAATGTTCCCATAAGTAAATTGGCTACTTCAGAGGTTACAGAGAACTCCATGGTTATTCTCTTATGAATATAACTCTCTATGAGAAGAGAAGACTAGATGAGAAGCAAATATGATTTCTGAGCAAACTAACTGAATATGAAGACCTGGATGTCCTTCTTGTGTTCCCTCAATTTTGCCTCCATAACAACAAATGTCTCATTCTGTTATATATCTATAGAGTGTATTAACAACAGAAGAAAACTAGACAATAATCTTCCCCAAAGTTACCAGAATTCAGCATAGTGTATAATGCTCAATAATCGAAGATAATATTATAAACCAAAAGGCATAAGCAGCTGATACCCCAAATCACCATCTACTCATTTGGATCCAATCAGATACCTCAGCCAATGGAGAAGTCCTAGAAGTCATCCCTGTACCCAACAAATTCAGAAGCAAAGACTTGGGCAGCCACTGAAGAGAGCTGGATCGAAGGGTGTATGCACACTGCAGAATTAAAGTAGTTTGGCACAACTTTAACTACCATGACTCTGTCCTGTGAAATCCTGGGACCTGTAGTATGGTGAGGCAACCAGAGTGCTCTCACAGACTAGGTAGAAAACCTCAGTAAATTACAAATCCCAAGATTCTGTAGCATAAAGTCATGGCAGTTAAAGTGGTGTCTTAATTCTCTGGTATGGATACAGCCTAGTAGGCATAGAAATTTACCCCCACCCCCAGAATGCTTGCCACAGGGCTTCTTTGATTTAGAGCAGCGATTCTCCAATTTTGGCCCTCCAAATGTTGTAGACTTCACCTCCCAGAATTCCTGACTGTTGGCCAAGTGAACTAGAGCTTCTGGGAGTTGAGGTCCAAAACACCTGGAAGACCAAAGTTTGAGAATCACTACTTTAGAGAAAGAGAGGCAGAGATTTAAAAAAGGCTTTGGCATAAAAATGTCTTTGAAGAGGCATGGACAGAACCACTATTGCACGATTGGGGAAACAAACCCCTGGTTGAAACAACCTTGTATTATATAAGTTTATCACACAGTCCCCGGGGACGTGATGGGGGCAGAATGAAAGGGAGCAGGATGGGAACAGAATCAGGCAAGGGATGCATTTTACACACGCCAGAATGCTGCCAGAAGTTCCCATTCCATTCCCGATCTGTCCCAGAGCAGGCAATTTTCAGGAACAGTTCAGAAGCGTTCCTGAAAATTGCCTCCTCTGGGACGGATCAGGAATGGAATGGGAACTTCTGGCAGCATCGACTGCATTCTGGCATGTGGTAAAATGTGTCCCTTGCCCCATTCTGTTCCCATCCCACTCGCTTTCATTCCACCCTCATCATGTCCCTGGGGGTTGAGCGATAAACTTAACAGAAACTGGTGCAGGCTCATGGACTTCCAAGAGCAAGGGAGGGTTAATGTTCTCCTATTGGAGCAAGGCACCATGGGAGCGATACAATGTACATATGTCAAAAAATAAGCTGAGGTGAATTTCTCTCCCATTTGTAGTGGTCAAATTCAATAGGAACAACTATTCCCAGTATGAAGGGGACCATGTTATACCAAGCCTGTCAGGGAAAAGGTGATGGCAACCAGAGTTCAGCATTAACTCATTTAAAGACATAACCATGTTAATATGAAAAATCAAGTTAAAAGGGATCTTGTAGTGTAGCATCTTTGAGACTAATTGAAAGAGCAAAGTTGGTAGCATGAGCTTTTGTAGACTTGAGTCTACTTTCTCAGATTCATGGAGTAAAGTAGGCTCAAGCCTATGAAAGCTCACACTACCAACTTCTCCCTTTCAGTTAGTTGCAAGGATGGTGCAAGATCCCTTTGCATATAAGGCTGTGAGTTCAATCCTAGCCAGGGGCTTAGGATCAACTTAGCCTAGTATCCTTCTGAGGTCAGTAAAATGAGTACCCAGCTTTTTGGGGGCAATTAGCTTACAATTGTAAGTCGCTTAGAGACTCCTTAGTGCGGTATGAAGCAGTATAAAAATGAAGCTTCTATTGCTAATTTATTTAAATACACAGAGACTTCAAATACACAAGGGAATCATTCAGCGCTCCCAGATGGACCAATCTTGTCAATTCTGATTTCTTCTTCTCTTTAATAATAATAATAATAATAATAATAATAATAATTTGCAAATCTCAAGTTCTTTCCATCCCATCTATGCATGCATTTATTAATTTTGCTACTGTATTACTAAAGAGAAACTGAAACAACTCACAGCAACCTACCATTGTGGGCTTCATTTGGAGGTCCCAAATTACAAAGGAATGGGCCCATATCTCAATCTGCTTTTAATCTTCCATTATGGTAAAGTGTGAAGCCAGCTCTGCTTTCTTTCTGGACTGATGCATGAAAACAGGCTTACTGTAATGGAAAATATGAAGTAACTTTTGTGAGCAGAGTGGATCAGCAAATATAAGAATGCCTAGGCCTTTTTTTAAAACAATCTGTAGTGAATAGAACCATTTTTACAGAAGAAAATGGGTCATGGAGGAAATGGATCCCTCTTTGGCATGTTGTTCTATTTATTTGTCTGTTTTCTCTGATATCACGGTGAACCTAGTCTTGGACTCAAAAGAGAAATTGCAGCAAAAGTCTGCATTTATTCTTTGGGTTTCCATTAACTTGATGGAATTATTCTGAGAGTCAGACCTTTGAGAAACATTTTAAAAGCTTCTTCTTTTTTTTTTTCTAGTGGTGCTAAAAGCATTCTCTTGAAAAATGCCGTTAACGGACAAACAGGCTGGCAATTTTCAGGTGAGTTTATTCTGGTCATAAATCTACATACTGTACGCAAAAAGGCATTCTTTTGTACCCTTTATTATTTCATAGGAATGAAAAATGTATTAGGTCCCTGCCATCACCCATTACATAGTTCAGAAGAGAAGCACATCAGTTCTGCTTTGGCTTCAGATGGGAGGCCATGACTGCTCTGGGAAGTTGCCCACTTCATAAACTGGTAGCAGGCTATTCATTCATTCATTCCGCATGATCTGTGCTGTAATCCAAAGCCATGTGATTCATGGGATGGGAAACTTTGGAAGCAGCATAGTGGCAGGTTTAGAGAAGTTGGATATCAGATAGATATCACACCTTCTCTCCATTGCTCTTTACAAGGGGTGTAGCTGTATATGAGTTGGGGGTGATGATGGTGACAAAATGAAGGCATTGCCTGCAAAATATTTTTTTTTCTCCCCAATAAAATTTTCCTTCACAGCTTTGATTAAGAAGAAATCCCTGAAAAAAATTTAATAGGCTGGGAAACATTTATTACATGCAAAACTACTGGGGTCAGTTAACAGTTTTAGGTTTTGTAAAATGAATGGAGTTTGCTTATAATGTAAAAGGTTTGTGTATTATACATAAAGGAAATTTAATGATGGGAGGATATATCCATTTTGGTGGGGGTGGGGAGAAGTCAGAGTGTTTGTTAGCTTTTGTTAGTATTTTTGTGTTATGTTAGGATATTCTTTTCTTTTTTCTTTTATAGATTTGTAGGGTAGTTTTGAGTCATTTGTGTGAGTGTGAGTATGAACTGTATTTGTGTTCAAATTCAAATATATATCTTTGTTAGATGCTGTGCAGACTGTCCCTGAAGGGGTGGTTTGCAGCTGCCTCCATCTTCACCAGATTGGGGCCACGGCAACTGCACTCCATGGCCCCTATCTGGCCTTTCCATGGTGCAAAAAGGAGCCACAAAAAGCATGGAAAGGACACCATAGGCACTGGCATCACAGCTTTACGGTGTTCCTTTGGCACTGTATCATCTAGATGCAGTGCCAGAGGAGTGCTGTGATGCTGTGTTCTGTGTAGTGTGGTGCACAGTGTCACCCCAGCCTGGGAGTGGAATTGGGGCATGTGTCGTGGGTGTGCATCATGTAGATGCCATGCCCAGATTCCACCCCCAGACCAGCCAAAGATGCCGGTCTGTACAGTCTCTAAGTCTGGAAAATCAATATAGGCTTTTGTAGCTTTAAAGCATGCATCAAATAGGCTCAAATCTATGAAAACTTGTGATACCAATTTCTTTCACTTATTATCAAAGGTGCTACAAGATCACTTTGCATACTGTATTTGTGTTTGTTGTTGTGTTTAATAAAAATGAATTGTGTATAAAAAAGAAATTTTCCTTTAGACCCCAAATTTCCAGCATTACAGAGAATGAGATAGTGAAATTGAGTCACACTCATAACTCTTATCTTTACTGTGTGCACATTCCCTTGATCACTTTGCCTGCCCCTTTTCTTTGGGTGGCTAAACTGCTTCCAAACGCTCAGGTGATATTTTAGGTTGCTCCCATGCTAGAAATTTAGGGGCTTAGAAAGAAAATTGAATCCAAGAGGCAGATTTTTTATTGAAGGGTAATGACTTCACTTTTAACCCCAAATAGCTATGCACACAGCAGTTGGATGATCTAGCCCAATTTGCTCCCCAGATGCCCATCCAATGTCTGTTTCAAAGACCTCCAGTGAAGGAGAGTCCCTCATCTTGCAGGTCAGTCTGTCCCACCTTTGAACAGTCCTTACCATCAGGACGTTCTTCCTAATGTTAAGCTGGAATTTCTGTCCTTGTAATTTGAATCCATTGGTTGTTTCCTTGGTCTCTGGAGCAGCAGAAAACAAGCTTGCTCCATCTTCTACATCTAATTTTTGACAGCAGTGGGAAATTTGACATCAGCAAGGACAGAGGAGAATTTTGAAAAGCATCATTGCTTTGGTTTTTCCTATGAGAAATATTCCAGGCTGCTGCAGGGCTGGGTGAGTTTCTGTCTGTCCCCCCCCCCCCTTTCCCTACCTTCTTGCCACTCACCTCAAAATATCCACAGGCATTTATTAGCTGATAAGAAGCCTTTGAATTTCTCAGGCATTGTGCTCAAAAAGCTCAGATTATTTGGTGCTTTCAATCTCCCCGTACTGTAGCTCTGTAGTTGTATTCGCTGCTGTCTAATTAAGCTGATTGGAAGCAATGCTGTCAGCTGGTGACTCACTGTAAGGTGAAGCCTCTTGACTTGTAAATTCCCTCTTGCAAGCTGGTCTGGTTTTCAGTAGGTTGAGAAATCAGCACACCATTCTGCTATGTTGCTAAAAAATCAAACAAACCTAGAGTTTATTGAGAAGGTATAGCTCAGTGTTTATCCATGGGAATTGGGGGAATAAAGGCAAAAGACTATTAGGGTAGGGCAGACGGGATTCATTCAATACCTGAGCTGCTTATCTTTCCCATCCATTTTTGTAGCCTATTTATTGCTGCTTCTTTTTCTGAGGTTCTGGTGCCATTTTTAGAGTGTGTGTATGTTTTCTGAGACCCCTGTCAGGAGCTCTTGCTAAGGTCTTTTACTAGGAGGTCAAAGAAGAGATCCAGAACATCACTCCAAGCTCACTTTTATTTTTATGCACACACAGGCAGAGCTTTATGACTAGCAACTGTAACATAGGGCACATCTGCACTGAAGAAATAATGCAGTTTGACAGCACTTTAACTCTCATGGTGCCATCCTACAGTATCCTGGGATTTGTAGTTTTGTGTGGTACCAACAGTCTGGACAAGATGGCTAAAGTCTTTGTAAAACTATAAATCCCAGGATTCCATAGTATGGCACTACAGCACTTAGGGTGGTGCCAAATAGCATTATTACTACAGTGTAGATGTACCCTCTGTATAATGACTTCCATGCATATATAGTTTTAACCACAGTCTTAACCACAGTCTTTCTAGAATTTCCCACCAAATCATTTTAGACATTTAACTTCTTAAGACTTGTTGCCTCCCTGGTGATACAGTTTCAACAACATATATAAGTGTCTTCAAGACACCGTATTTTCAGCGCATAAACAGCCAATCACAAAGGCTCAACACAGGCAAGGTTCCTGTTAAGTGTTATTTCAGTCTTATAAAGTGACTAGGTTAAGCTACTTACTGGAGTTCTAACAAACCTGAGATGCCACAGTAGTTAATGCTTATGTTTTAATCCCTTTCATCAACATTATCCCACTTCTTATGCATGTAATATCATTCCATGCCCACCAGAGATCATGTAGTCAGAACAGAATCATAGAGTTGGAAGGGGCCCATCCAGTCTGCTCAGTGCAGGATTATCATCTAGAACATCCCCATCAGGCAGCTGTCCAAGTTGCTTTTGAAGACTTCTATGGAAAGAGACCTTACCACTTCTCTGGGCAATAATTTCCATTGCCAACTGCTCTCACTGTCAAGAAGGGCTTTCTAATGTGCAATAAAAATCTCTCCTCATGTAATGTCGAACCAATAGGCCTAGTTCTGCCCTCTGAGGCAGCAGAGAACAAGCCTGCACCCTCCTCTTTCTGGCAGCCCTTGATGTATTATTATTATTATTATTATTATTATTATTATTATTTTATATCCTGCCTTTCTTCCAACACAGGGACTCAAGGTGGTGAACAAGTATAAAACAATACAATTTAAAAACAGTACAACAATATTTAAAATATATAAATATAAAATTTAAAAATAATTAATTTTAAGAGTTAAAACAGTGATAAATTAAAATATAACATGTTAAAAATATGTTTAACATGTTAAAGTGGCAATCATATTAGTCCTTGGTTTTCTCTTCCCCAAACTCAACAAGCCACTCTCCTTCAGCTTCTCTTCATATGTTTTGTTCTTCATTTCTTATCATATTGTATTTTGGCACAGTTATTGATTTAGTGTACAGTACTTCATTAATTTTACTCTCTCATTTTTCTCATTTTAACAGTTCATGGTCTATGCCACAATTCGATCCTGGTCTTGTTTCTGCAGAGAGAATGGAGGTACACCATCTTTTCCTTCCAACTGATTTGTCCATCAGAAGATATCCATATATACTATTGTGTCTTTGGTTGCTTGAGGAATGATTTTGCAGTGAACAGACTATTGGCCTCACAAAATTCGGTAAGTCACTCTCCTGATTGATGAGTTGATACTAGGCCAAAATCTCCAATAATTTTTGGCTCTGCTGTTTCCTCATTTGCTTTCCAGTCACCTATTATTTTCAACTCTTTTGCTGTGTGATTGATTTCCTCCTGGACAGCCATGTAGGATGATATGATTTCTTCCTATTCTGTCTCTGTGGTGTGGATTCTAGCTATATTGATAAGTTTTCCTGACATCTTAGTGATATTATTCAGACTTCGCATTATATCCCTTTACTGTTTCTGCTAGATCTCACCTCACTAGTAATGCCCCTGTTTCTTCTTTGGATTTTCTTTTCAGAATAAAACTATGCTATTGTTTGATGGAAAATGTGCCATTCCTATCCACATTATCTCACTCACACTAATTCTTGTTTTATGATTTCTAGCTTTCCATGACTTGTGCCTCTCACATTCCATATTCCTACTAGAGGAATAGAGCAACTTCAGACTTTCCTTTCATCTTTTCTTTTTCTTTTGCATTCATTTAGCTTTAGTCCAGCTGTGTCATTAGAGACACTTCTGAGTATGTTTAGGCTGAGGAAGAGAAGGTTAAGAGGTGACATGATGGCCTTGTTTAAATACTTGTGTCATATTGTGTCATATTGAGGATGGAGCAAGCTTGTTTCTTGCTGCTCCAGAGACTAGGACATGGACCAGTGGATTCAAAGTACAGGAAAAATGTTTCTATCTAAACATCAGGAAGAACATACTGATGGTAAGAGCTGTTTGACAGTGGAACACACTGCCTTGGAGAATGGTGGAATCTCCATCTTTTGATCTTTTTAAAGAGAGGCGGAATAGCCATCTGTTGGGTGGGTTTTGATTGTGTATTCCTGCTTGGCAGGAGGTTAGGCTGGATGGCCCTTGGGGTCTCTCTGAGCTCTAGGATTGTATGATTCTATGACCTCATTCTTTCCTCTTCTCCAGTAGCTCAGTGAGTGCCATCTGTCTTGGGACTGGGGTCATCTTCCAGAACTATTTCTTGTTTCATTGTGGATTGCTTCATCATAGGCTCTTCAAGATAAAAGGCACTGAGGAGTGGTTTAAGTACTAACTCCTTCAGAGTTCACCAGTATTTGTCATTGCTGTTATTTTTCTGAGAGATGTTCCACCAGTGTCACCCCCTACTACTGCTGCTGCCCAGTAGGAGTTTGGCACATTTACTCTGGAAGTCTGTCTGCCATAGGAGATTCGACCAATAGCAGTGCTATCAGCAGCATAGCCTCTTACTTCGCTGGAATATGAAATCCTACACTGAGGAAAAGTTAGTGCCAATGTGGTGATAATTCACAGACCCTAACACATGCATCCTTCTTGTCAAGTGCTTCTCAAAGAAATGATGATAAACAGGAGAGCATAGCGCATATGAGTTGGGGTGGGGGGAATAGCAAGTGTCAAGCTAGCTGATTTTCCCCAATGGTTTTTAATGCACTATAGCAGCAGTAACACCGTCAGCAGTGAATGTGGGGAGCTGAGGGCCATTGCACACTTTTAATTTCCCCAATGTATTCTAATTACAGCAGCATCTGTTCTAAATAACTTTCTACATATCAGGAGTGAAGCATAGATAATTAGCAACCCTTGTTTCTTGGTGCCAGTGTGATGGCTTCTCATTTCATTCTATGATATGGGTGGGCAGTCCAATGCACATCTGGAGCCAAAAGAGTTATGCAGCCAATGGAAAAGGATGTCCCTTTGAGCAGAATGGGATCATCAGTAGCTCTGACTGCCTTTCATGCTGTCAACTTTTTGGTAGTAGCAGGAATGATCCACACTTCATTGCTGGATATAGCAGAAATGTCCAGCTGTGATTGCACTCAGAAGCAGGTGGACTCCAGGTCTAGTAACCAAGAGGAATATAATCAGCTAAGTAGCCTGCTAGTTGTCTGGCAACTCAACTGTGTTGGTGTTTCATTTTGTTTTTGCACTCAGAGGAAGATTATTGCGTACTGGTGGTCGGTGGTTGACTGTTGAAGGCCAATAGACTGCATAAGGATAAATATTATCAGAACATTAGATGTCATGGTATAGTTGAAACTAAGTATGTCTGGATCACATGATTGCTTGGGTGGGGGGGGATTCCATGTACAGACACTCTCAGGAGATCTCTTGAGTACCTTAAAAGAATAAGCAAAGTTTACATGTAAAAATGTCACCAATACATTGTGTACATCAGCTGGGCTTTGATCTTGTACATTTCTTTGCTCAGAACACCTGAATGTCTATTTATGGTACAAGGGTGCATATATTTGTCCATTGGAAGTAATGTGTTTGCAGGTAGTCAGTAATTTACCTGTTCCTAGCTGCTATTAGAAGATATGAAGTTGCCTTATAATAAATAATAATAAACGTTTATTTATATTTCCCGCCTCTCCCTATGGATCGAGGCAGGCTTACAATAATAAAAATGGAACACCAATTTCCATATATAAAATACATCTTAAAATAAAGACAGCACATTAAAATCCATATATCAACATATCATTCACTTACTCAGAGTGGGATGTCCCTTAAGTTTTATAAAAGATCAGGGGGATAAGCCCACCAGAAAAGGTCCGTTTTAATTGCGTTCTTAAAAGCTTCTAGAGTAGGAATCAGTTGGATCTCTACTGGTAAAGCATTCCACAGTTTAGGGGCCATGACAGTAAATGCTTTGTGGAAAGTTGACAATAATCTGGTATTTGGATAATCCAAAAGATTCTTCCCGGATGTTCTGAGAGTGCAGGGCGGATTATGTAGGGAGAGGCGTGTTAATGCATATTTGTATTGAAAATGTTCAGACGTGACAATGGTTTGCTAAAGTAAAAATTGGTTACAGACTGAAGGTCAAAAGATTAGGCCTCAGACAAAGTGCTCAGGGACAACGTATGAGACCATAAGGTTGTAGGTTGCAAGCGGGTCTACAAGAAGAAGGAAAAGGCGTTCCCTCAAGTAACTGGGGCCCAAGTCATATAGGGCTTTAAAGGTTATGACCAACACTTTGTACTGTGCTCGGAAACTGACTGGCAACCAGTGAAGGGATTTTAATACAGGTGTTATATGGTCAGATATAGGTGTTTCGGTGATCCATCTAGCAGCCGCATTTTGAACCAATTGAAACTTCTGAACTTGGTACAAAGGCAGCCCCATGTAGAACGCGTTGCAAAAATCAAGACGAGAGATTACCAGTGCAAGTACCACTTCTTCAAGGTCCTTTCGGTCCAGGTAGGGATGCAGTTGGCGTATCAGCCGAAGCTGATGCCAAGCACTTTAGGCCATCGCATCTACCTGAGATGATAACTGTAGAGATGGATCCAAAAGTACCCCCAAACTGCATACTTCATCCTTTAGGGGAAGTGAGATCCCGTCCAGGACAGGTTGACAAATCTCCATCCCTGGACTTGGGGAAACTATCACTAGTACCTCCATTTTCCCTGGATTCAACTTGAATTTGTTTTCCCTCATCCAGCCCATTATCGACCCAAGACAGGCATCCAGGGAGAGATGCCATCCTTAGTCACTACATCAGTCAGAGACGTAGAGAAGTGTATTTGGGTGTCATCAGCATACTGATAACACCGCACCCCATGTCTCCGGGTGATCTCTCCCAGTGGTTTCATGTAAATGTTAAACAGCATGGGGGACAGAATGGCGCCCTGTGGGACGCCAGATGTCAGTTCTCTCTTTGCAGAGCATCTGCCCCCCCAGCTCCACCATCTGGAATCTACCCGAGAGGTAGGATGGGAACCACTGAAGCGCAGTGCCCTGGATACCTAACCCCCTCAGGCCTTCCAGAAGGATACCATGGTCGATGGTATCGAAATCCGCTGAGATGCCCAAGAGCACCAACAAGGTCACACTTCCTCTGTCAATGCCCAGACAGAGATCATCGACTAAGGTGACCATGGCCGTCTCAACTCTGTATCCTGCCCTGAAGCCGGTTTGAAATGGGTCCAGATAATCTGCTTCATCCAAGATAGCTTGGAGTTAGAGGGCGACTGCCCTCTTGATCACTTTTCCCAAATATGGTATGAGGGAGACTGGTCTGTAGTTGTTTCTCAGCAGGGGATCTAGAGAAGGTTTCTTTTAAAGCGGTTTCACTGTTGCTTGTCTTAGTTTTGTTGGAAATACTTCCTCCTTTAGGGATGCATTAATTATAAGATGTAATAAAGTTTTTCTTGCATCCCCTCCCTGAGCGGTCAGCCACGATGGGCAAGGATCAAGAGAGCCCATCGTGGTGTAGTCTATTGAAGTACTAAGGTAGAAGTCATTTCCATCTCCAATTCTTTTAAGTTAGATATAAACAAAGGTTTTGAATATGGAACTTTCTGAATGGATGCTGCAGACTTTCTTCCTTTGGCATCACTGCCAAGGTTCATGTATGGCCATAAAGGATCAGCAGAATGGAACATTCACATTCCCAGTCTCCCATGGGTGGTATTGTTTGCTCTGCATTGGAATTATTGTCTCATTATAAAGAACATTGTGTTTCCTGGGCTTTTATCCAGGGATTAGGAGGCACAGAGGCAGTAGTAGTAGCAGCAGCAGGGTTTTACCTTGATGATGGGTCAGAACAATAGCTGACATCCTGTTGATGTTTGATACACATGGAAAATCCCTTTTAAAAAAAACATCATGCCCTCAATACTCAAACTACCATTGCTCTGGCCTCTGAGGGAGAAAAGGGAATGAAAGTGGAAGTGATTCATCAGATAGGTTTCTCTCAGCCTTAGGCAAAGGCCATGGCAAATCTCCTCTGAAAAAGTTTTGCCAAGAAAACCCCATTCTACGTTTGCCTTAGGGTTGCCATAATTTGGAAACTCCTTGAAGTTATACAGCAGCAGCAGCAACAACAACAACAGCAGCAACAACAGCAACAATGTGCCAGAATAGAACAAGTTAAGCTGGGCATAAAGTTCATTGTGTCAGCTTGTTTTGTTTTTTCTGGTGCAGATTCTCTGAAAACTAGGACACACAGTTCTAACAAGTACCCTGCCTGTTGGGGTGCATCTGCACTGTAGAAATAATGCAATTTGACATCACTGTAAGTGCTGTAGCTCCATCCTATGGAATCTTGGGATTTGAAGTTTTATAGCGTCTTTAGTTTTCACTGCCAAAGAATGCTGGTGCCTCACAAACTACAGGATTCTGTATGATGGAGCCAATGCATTTAAATGTGTCCAAGTGCATTATTTCTACAGTGTAGATGCACCCTAAGTTAGCCCAAGCAACACTAGGGGTTCCCTACCTTTTTTGACTTGTGGAATCAGGCTGGAAACTTATATACTACACAATATCCTCTACTCAAGGTTAACCTGTAATATGGAGCCTGTTATACAGACCCATCTCTTCCTCTTTCTAATCTGAGGAGGTCTTCTGTTGATAGGACAAGACACACATGGACAGAGAAAAAATGCAATACATCACATCCCAAAGTACCCAGAAGGTCTAGGTTAAAAACAAAACAAAACATATCAAGGGACAAGAAGGTGATATAGTACTTATCTTCTATAAAAGGGAAATGAGGAGGGGGAGCTAAAATCTTCCATTAAATTGTCCAACACCCAAGGTGGGAAGTCAGGGATAGGTAGAAAAGGGATGAAGAAGGAAGAGGAGGAGAGAGGGAAAAGAAAATAGGACAGGATGACGAAGAAAAGAAAACAAGAAAATGTGTGAAGGAAGAATAGAGAAAAGGAATGGAAAGGATGTAAGAAATCTGCATAGAGAGATGATAGAAAAAGGAAAAAAAGATGAAGGGAGAAGACAGGAGGAAGATAAAATTATAGAATAGCAGAGGGAGAAAAAAGGAAGGGGAAGAGGAAGGAGAAGAAGAGGAGAAGGGGAAAAAGTTAAAGGATTATGAAGATTTTCACACGACATCGCTATATCGTTCCTTTAACATCCGAAAGTATAGTGGAATCGTCATAACAGATAGACAATTCCAAAAGATTTTCACATGAGGCTGTTAGTGTTCTTAAATCGTCGCTGAAACATTATTGTGTCCAGTGTGTGAATGTAACTGTTTTGAAATCATTTTGTAATCATTTATTGCTGAATTCTGATATATCAACGTTTTAAGAACACTAACAGACTTATGTGAAAAACTTTTGGAATCGTCTATCTGTTATGATGATTCCACTACACTTTGGGACATTAAAGGAACAATATAGCGATGCTGTGTGAAAATCTTCATTGTTAAGAAGGATATAGGAAGTGAAGAAGGTAAAGGGAATGTGAGAAGGTAAGAGGAGGGAGAAAAGGCCAGAAAGATATTTAAGGGAAAAGGCAAGAATTGGACAGTAGAAGAAATGAGAGATAAAGAGTGTGGGAGGTAAGGATCAAGAAGGAATCAGGAGAGAGAAGGATTTAAATCACATATAAGAGAGAATTAGAAATATAGACAGGAAGAAAAAGGAAGAAAAAAGTACAAAGAAAAATAGTGGAAGGACTAAAATGGCAGAATACATTCAACAAGTTACGAAGACTTGTAAAAAGGAAAGATCCGAGGAAGGGAATAAGAATTCTACCTTTTCCATCTACCTTTCTTTCTATTACTTTGTTTCCAGTTATTTTTTTCTTTCAGTTTTTTTTTTTGGGGGGGGGGGTATTTTTTCTTAGTTTTTACAATTTAGAGGGGGGAAAGGTAAAAATAGAATGAAGAAATGGGTAAAGCGATAGTAGAAGAGAAAGAGGAGAAAAGATAAAAAAGAATACACACACACACACACAAAGATGGATGAAAGGAGACAATGAAGAGGAAGAAGAGAGAAGAAAAGAGAAAAGAAGAAAACTGTACTAGAAAACACTGTATATACAAGAAGAAATAGAATGAAATCCACCAAGAAAAGTAGAGATGAATTAGAATATGATTATGTATTAGAAAATATGAGGGGTGAAAATTGACAAGTGTGTAAATATATATTTTTTAAAAAAACATGAAAATGTGGTATGTTAACCACTTCAGGGCTTCCCTGCGACTATGAAAAGGTGAAGCCTTGTTCTTGGTAGGAAAGGAAATTCCTCTCTTTTGTAGGAAAAAGGGCACTGAAGGCCACATTTCCCACACCTTTGCCGCAAAAGCAGTAATAATAATAATAATAATAATAATAATAATAATAATAATAAATTTTTATTTGTATACCGCTATTCCTGGGTAGATCATAGCGGTTCACAACATACAAAAATAATACAGTGAAATAACAACATATATCCCCAGTAACATTCAACTATCTTCCCACACCAATTAAAACTTCAGAATACAACCTAAAACATTACATCATAAAACCATTAAAAAAAAACCAATACAAACAATAGCTGGATCGAACAAATGTGCAACAAGGGGAGGAAGGATGGTATACTTAAGGAACATGGGGGAAAGCTTGTCGGAAAAGATAGGTCTTCAACTTTTTCCTAAACAAGTCTATAGAGGTGACCGAGCAGAGCTCATCGGGCAGAGAGTTCCAAATCTGTGGGGCTGAGATGGAAAATGCCCTTTGAGAAGATGAAGTGTATCTCGACTTAGGAACTCTTAACAGCTTCTTCCCACCTGACCTGAGAGTGTGGGGCGGATTATATGGGGAGAGGTGGTTCTCCAAGTACCCTGGCCCCAAGCCATTTAGGGCTTTATTGGTGATAACCAACACCGTGTATTGCACTCGGAAGCGAATGGGCAGCCAATATAGATCTTGTAAAATAGGTGTTATATGACTGGTCCTGGAGGATCCATAGTTTCACAAGATGAAAATGACAACACAAGCATTGCGAGAATTAAAATGAATGACTTCAGTACAATCTTAATGAGTCCCAACACAGTTAGGATAATTTCATCTAGTCAGTGATCAGTCTGGATTATGCAAACAAAAATGTCCTGAGCATGGTTTTGACCATTGCACCCACAGGTGCTGCTAGGAGGTTATGTGCAGGCTGCAGCTCAACCACTAGTTATAAATGGCACATGGGACTGTGGGCATTCAGAAAGCATGCCTCGCATATCTACAGGCCCAGGCTCATGGGGGTTTTCTCTGTCTTCAAGACCACTGTGCCCTTTCTCACTGCTAAGAGAAGGTGGCGTGTAATTCCTTCCCTTATGTTAACCCAAGAGGCAGAGATTTACTGTCACTTCAGATCCATCAGAAGCTGTTCATCTCTGAATGGATTTTTGCAATTTGCTAGTGGCATTCCTGTGTTGCAGCACAGAAACACTGGGTATGTTGTTAATGCATACAATAGCTATTCAGATTTCATTTTTCCTCCAGAAAGATGGCTTACATGATGCTTCTCTATTTAGAGATAAGATCTAGTGTGGTATAGTGGTTGAACTGGGACTCTGGAAGACCAGGGTTTAAATCCCTACTAGCCATGAAAACTGGGTGACCTTGGGTATCTTACGCACTTCCCTACCTAAGGAGGAAGTCAATGAATAAATCTTGTCAAGAAAATACTGGGATAAAGTTGCCATATGTAGACTTGAAGGCTCATAGCATCAAACAACATTGTTTTATTTTAAAGGAAGTATCCTAAATATGAGTACCAGCATGATATAGAATTTGAATCTTGGACTGCAACTCTTGAGAGCAGGGTTCAAATCTCTGCTATATCATAGAAACCAACACGGTGACTTGGGGTAAGTCTCACCCTCTCAGCCTCGGGGGGGGGGGGGGGCGGCAAAGGCTGGTGACTTCCATCCCATATAAAATAGCTGTATTGAATTCAAGACTGTGAAGGTGAAGTTGTAGAAGGCTGGGTATTGTGGCAGATATACATTATTCACTGTTTTCCAAGCATGTTGTACACTGATGTGCATTACATATTGCATATGCAAATGCCAATTGGGATGCACAGCATTACAATTCACTAGTGAAATGCTGTTACACAACTACCACATAACTACATGAGTATAACGTTACGCTCCAGTTACTGGAGGCAGAGTTTCAGCCAACCATTATTTTAAAACATGGCATCCAGTTTGTCTACTGGGGCATCCAGAAATGAACATATTACACCAATATTAAAATCACTCCAGTGGCTACCAATTTGTTTCTGGGCAAGGTGCAAAGTGTTGGTTATTCCCTTTAAAACTCTACATGGTTTGGGTCCATTTTATCTACAGGATTGCCTTCTTCCATGAAACTTGCTCTGTACAATTTGCCTTTGGCAGACATTTACTCCAGGCAGCCAGGTCTAGGTTGACAACTGTCAGCCAGAGGATGTTTTCTTCAGCTGCCCCTAGACTGTGGAATGACTTACTGGAAGAGATTCAACAGCTGAACACACTGTCCAAATTTGAGACTGCTTTAAATATCATTCTCTTCCAACAGGCTTATCCAGATGATTTTAAACTGTAAATTTTAAATGATGAATTTTAAATGTGGATTGTTTTAATATGCATTAATTGTGTTTTTAACTGATGTTAAAGTTTCAAAACTGAGTTGAAGACTATATTGTTTAGAAAAGCATTTCCAGAGTCTAGCCCCTCTCTGACCCAGGAAGCCTCCTTTTAACCATTAATTAAGAAGCCAACCACTTCCTCCAGTCCATCTGCCTTGGTCCAGGCCTCAGAGGTGGAGAACTGCTGGACCTGATCCCATTCCCCACCACCACTCCCTTTTCCTTTTGTGTCGCGTCTTCTTAGATTGTAAGCCTGAGGGCAAGGAACCATCTAACTAAAAGATTGTATGTACAGTGCTGTGTAAATTTACAGCGCTTTATAAATAAAGGATAATAATAATAATAATAATAATAATAATAATAATAATAATAATTTTTACCCACCTCTTCCCATGGATCACAGTGCAGAATAGGCAGCAAATACCTAACAGCCTTTAAAAAAACATTATTATTATTATTATTATTATTATTATTATTATTATTATTTCTGCATTCTGAATCTACTCATTAAAAATATTTAATTTTGATATGTATTTCTCCTCTCTTGCTATCTGAGGAATTAGAATCAAACACCTTGCTCCCTTTGTGTGGGAGATTTGTTCATATGTCTAGATGTATCCAAATACATAAATATAAATGTGCTATTTATATAGCAGCTGATAATGGTTTTGGCATGTACCTGCACCCACAGCTGGACCCACACACAGCTGCATGTGTGCACCTATACACCAGGTTGTTTGTGTGTGTGTTATGTGTGCCAAAAAGGGAAAATTAGGTCCAAGTGCTGACAAATCCCATCTGGAAAGGTGAAAGCAATAAATACCTGGAGCAGCAGAGCTATAACATGGCATACAAGTAGATTTTTCTGCATGGGTAACCAGCAAAGAATTTAGCTAGTTGCCTCCCACTCTATCTTCTTCCCTGTGCATTCAGAGAGAGTCTCTTACTGCTTCAAAACTGGGATGAGTAGAACTGCTCTTCAAGCTTTACAGCAAGCAGTGTAATATCTGAGAATTCTGTTCCATAGCTGGTGGTTTCCTCTGGCATGAGGGATGTCATTTGTGAGGAAGGCAGAAAAGATATGGATGTGTCTCTATGTGATCGCTCATCACAGTTGGCACCCTGTTAGTGTCATACATAGATTAACTCTCTGTCTATATATGTCTCTTCTTTGGTTGCCCCAGAGGTTGGTATTACCTCCCTCCTTCCACAATAACCAAACTTGACTGCCAGATCTACCTTAAAGATGCTGAAGCCCCACATCAATAGACATTCATGCCTGCAGGAGATCAGGAGAATCAGAGCAGCATCTGGCTCTGTCCCTCTAGTCAGATGCAAAATGATTTCTGAGTTGCAGAGATCTGCAAAGGACTCTGCCAGGCCACAGCAGTTGATGCAGTCACTCTATGGTGATCTAGCCAGATCTCTCTCCTTCATTCAGGCATGAATGATCATGAGCAGGGCTCTAGTGGCAATATGGTAGTTGTGGTAGTCAATCGTATACAGTAGTTCCATATGCAAAAATACTTCACTACAGTGAGCCATGCAAGATTGCCCCTCATATCCAAGCAATGCAGCCAAGGCTATTTAAAACTTCCACCTACTGTTTTGGACCCTCTATCTCTCCAGTGGCTCTGTTTCTATCACCACCACTCTGATTCTGTGCAAGGTTAGCTGGTTGTTTTAGGGGGCTGAGTAGGAATTTCTGGCTCATCTATGCTAACACACCAGGGGGGAAATGTCTACTCTGCATAGGTTAATTGCTAGTCAACTTACTTGGTATTTATTGCTGTTCTGCTTTAAATGGTTTGATTGGTCATAATTTAGCAGGGATATATGAGTGGATGGTGTTGGATAAATGGTGGTGTTCTGGAACTCCTATTTAGAACTTTTCTAGGCCAGAGACCTGTTCTTTACAGCAATGGGACCTGTGTGCAGGATACGGTTGGAGCTTTATAGTTAGGGTTTCCGTAACTGTCTACCTCTAAACCGGGACAAATGTAAACAAATGTAGGACAAAATTTAGCCCCAAATGTAGGACACATTTTGTAAATGGAGGACATGAACAGGTAAAAAACAAAAAAATAATAAATTCAAAAAGCATTAATATAAACGCATGCTTCTTAGGCATGCTCACAATGGAGGACATTTTGACATATATTTGAATAATAGAATTGGAAGAGACCACAAGGGCCATCCAGTCCAACCCCCTTCCATGCAGGAAATCCAAATCAAAACATCCCTGACAGATGGCCATCGAGCCTCTGTTTAAAGACCTCCAAGGAGGAAGACTCCACTACACTCCAAAGGAGTGTGTTCCATTGTCAGACAGCCCTTACTGTCAGAAAGTTCTTCCTAATGTTGAGGTGGAATCTCTTTTCCTGCAGCTTGCATCCATTGTTCTGGGTCCTGTTCTCAGGAGCAGCAGAAAACAAGTGTGCTCCCTCCTCAATATGACAACCCTTCAAATATTTAAACAAGGCTATCATATCACCTCTTAACCTTCTTTTCTCCAGGCTAAACATCCCCAGATCCCTAAGACGGTCCTCATAGGACATGGTTTCCAGACCTTTCACCATTTTAGTCGCCCTCCTTTGGACACGCTCCAGTTTCTCAATGTCCTTTTTGAATTGTGGTGCCCAGAACTGGACACAATATTCCAGGTGGGGCCTCACCAGAGCAGAATATAGTGGCACTATTACTTCTCTTGATCTAGACACTATACTTTTATTGATGCAACCTAAAATTGCATTGGCCTTTTTAGCTGCCGCATCACACTGTTGACTCATGTTCAGTTTGTGGTCTACTTGGACTCCTAGATCCCTTTGACATGTAGTCTCATTCAGCCAGGTGTCCCCCATCCTATATCTCTGCATTTCATTTTTTCTGCCCTAAGTACAGTACCTTACATTTCTCTGTGTTGAATTTCATTTTGTTAGCTTTGGCCCAGCTTTCTAATCTATTCAGGTCATTTTGAATTTTGATCCTGTCCTCTGGAGTATGAGCTGCTACTCCTAATCTGGTGTCATCTGCAAATTTGATGAGTATGCCCCCAATTCTCTCATCCAAGTCATTGATAAAGATGTTGAATAACATCATACCAGTTTAATTCTGTAAAGGGCTTATGTCCTACTGTTATCTCTCACTAAAGTTGAGCTATTGAATCTACTGGATTTACCTATGTGTTGATGCACTGTTTAAGGATTGATTAATTGATTCTACTTGAGCTGGGACTTGTTAACAGGATTTCAGCCATGGTTTTACCATATTTTTTTAAAAATATATTTTTTAAAAATATACCCTGGTGAGGAAACTGACAACTCTGCTTAAAATTTCCAGGCCTTAAGCCGCAGAACAGTGTCCTGGGGAAGAAGGAAAAAGTGTGAACCCAATTAAATGTGCAGTGGAGAAAAACTTAACAAGAAATGTTTCTATATGAAATCATGGAACTTGATCCTCCAGACCTCTTATGTACTTTGATACTGAGAGCTGAAGACCTGACAAATTTAACCTGATTCTAAGAAAAGCAGCATTCCTGGTTCAGATTCCCTTTTAAGCTCATTTGTTACTTCCATCTCTCCCATCTCTTTCAACCTTTGCATCTAGGACCTCTGAACTGCCTTCTGTCAACAAGCTGTTCTCATTCTCTGGTGTCCCCTGCTATTCTTCCATCAAAGCCTTGGGAATCTATGCATTTGGCTCCTGTCATGTCCTACATCATTCTCAGTGGCCACCATAGTGGAGCGCCTTCATTTTCAAACAGTGATACAAACAATGCATACTTGGACTTAACTGTGCAAATCATGCCAACCAGGAACTAGTTTATCCTTCTCCACAAGGGGAACGATTGATGAGACGTATTAATGTAAAAGACATGTTGATATCTGTCAAGAGTACGGCCTTCAGAATGTGGTCACTGTCTTCAATTACTAGACAATTTGGAATAGGATCAAGATGAGTAGAAAGCAAAAGAAACTGCCTGTTGTCCAGTTGTTGTTGTTAACTGCCTTCTGTCAATCTTGACCCATGGTGAGCCTCTGATGAGACATCTCTAAATATCCTAACCTCCACTGCTCTGTCCAACTCCTGCAAATCCACACTTATGATCTCTTTAATAGAGTCCATCCATCTAGCATGCAGACTTCCTCTCTTTCTACTTTATTTTGTCTTTCCTAGCATTATTTTTTTTCCCCCAGTGATTCATGTATTCTTATGATGTTGCCAAAATACACCAGCCTCAGTTTTTCCATCTTGGCTTCTAGGGAGATTTCTGGCTTGATCTGATCTAGGGCCCATTTCTTTGTTTGTTTGTTTGGCTGTCCATTGAATCCACAGCACTCTTCTCCAGCACCACATCTCAAATGAATTGATTTTCTTCCTATCTTCTTTCTTGACTGTCCAGCTCTCCCATACATGATAAAAGGGAATACAGTGGCTTGTATGATTGGTACTTATGTGCTCAGTCATATATCTTTGCATTTTAGGATCTTTTCTAGTTCTTTCATAGCTGCCCTCCCTATTCTTAATCTTCTTCTGATTTCCTGGCTGCATTCCTCCATTCCTGGCCCCATTCCTATCAATTTTTGATCCCAGATATGACAACTCTTTTACTATTTCTATTTCCTCATTGTCTAGTTTGAATAATGTAAGTTCTCCATGGCCATTATTTTTGTTTTTCTTTTTATACAACAGTAAGCCTGCCTTTGCACTTTCTTCTTTGATCTTCCATAGTAGTTGTTTGAGGTCTGGGAGGATTTCTGCTAGTATTACGGTGTCATCACATATCTAAGATGGTTGATATTCCTTGTTGTCCAGACAAGAGTGGAAAGCTGTTATTGGAATCTCAGTCTGTACTTTTTTTTTTTTGTAATGCTATATTAATCCACATCCTTGATCAAAGGGTTACCAAATGTGGGCCTGATTTGACTCCATTCATGGTTCAATGGATTTATTCTACTTAGGACTAGGCAACAAACAGACGTCTGGCCACAGTTGTTTTTCAAAACTTCCCAGTCGACCTGGGTGATGAGACAGAGGCAGGTGCATGTATCATCTCCACATTTACAATGTTGTCTTACCTCCATAGGGCTACAGATGTCATAGAAATGCTAAATCATATCCACAGGTTATTTCCTGACATCCCTCCCTCCACACACACACAAATTATGCATACCACATGCTGTGAAGATCTCTGAGCACTCTCAGGGTTTTCATCTTCTCTCTGAGCTTTTGGCATGTCTTCTTTGCTCCCTCCCTAGCTAAAAATAATATTGTTTATCAGGATACAAGTGAAGAAAACAGAAAAGAGAGTTGCTCATCGTTTGAAAGCATGAATATGATATATGTGTGTGTGTGTGCGCGCGCGCACTGCTGCATCACAATTTTTGCCTTCATGAAACAAACATGCATTGTTGACCTTTGAGTCTTTTAAAGGAGGGAGAATCTAGTCAACAATTCAACTCATACCAAGTTAGGATTGTATGAGGTTTTTCCCCCCTCCCTTTTCTCTTTCTCTTTTCTTTTTCTTCCTTTCTTGAAGAAATCAGGAGAAAGGGGGGGGGAGTCTTTAATGCTGGAAGGGATTTCAAAAGAAAACGGCAACACTTGCAAATTCCCCTCGCTGCAATTTTGCCTGAAATTGGGCAATAAAGAGAAAATAGAGATATCATACTGAAAGATTAATGTCATCCTCCATTGGTCGACATGGAGACAGAAGAATGAGTTGCTTAGGCAAATCTTTCTTTTCTAAAAATAATTTTTACATGCACACACACACACACACACACACTTATCTCAGGAGTTTAAAAAGACCCAAAGATACGCTTTATTTGAAGCGCTTATGACGAAATTGTGCATAACAAAAGACAGCAAGTTTCCAAGCTCTGGGAACAAATGAAAAAGTTTTCTATATGCATGCAGAACTTCTCCATTACTGATGATGAGACATTATTATTATTATTATTATTATTATTATTATTATTATTATTATTATCATCATCATTATTATTGCACTTTATTTATATAGCACTGTGAATTTACAAAGCACTGTAAATTCACCACAGACATTCACCACTTGCTCTGTCCTTTTCTTCCCCACCCACCCGCCTCCACATAACAAGGTTACTACATACTATAACCTTCTGGTGAGGAAATAAAATACAATTCTTGCATGAAACGGGGCAGAAGGGTTGATATTCTCACCTTTTAAAGAAGTAGCAGTGAGATAATTCCTGCTTCTTAATTAGGGGTGTAATTCATCTTTCGTTTTATTCCTGAAGGAAGCAACAAACAAGCTGAGCAATTTTGTTCCTGATGCAAGAAAGTATTTGAAAAATATGCAGTTTACAGACACTATTTACTGTTTGGAATTTATTCTGTGAATCTGGTATTTTTCCACAGCAAATTTTCTATGTAAGAAACAATATTTTTTGCAAAGGAAGTAACATTTCTAAGCAGGAAATGTTGTAGTTGAGAACTTATTTGACCCAAAATTTGCACACTTTGTTTTATGCACACAAAAAAACCACTTTAAAAAAATGATACAGCATTTTCTGTGCAGAAAATTATATGTCTGTGCAGAAATATTGATTCCTCCTCAGAACTAATGTTTCATGTACAGAAAATGCTGTTTTTGTGCTAATAATAATTATTAAAGTATTATAATAAAACGGTCAAATGTAAACAGAATGAATCCTGGAAAGATAAATGTTCTCATCAGTCTAATTTTGTTGTTGTTGTTTTCAAGATGTCCTGAAATTCAAGAAACATACTTTCAACTACTTTTTTAAAAAATATTTTCAAATATTCTTCCCATCCCTATTCTTAGTCATTCTATCTTTCATTTCTACCAAGCTCTACTGTGATTCTTCTTTCAGGATTGTGGAAAATTCATGCATATGCTAAAACAATATTGCAAATGTAAGGCACGAAGGGGGTGCTATTTCTGGCATCTGCAATACAGTGCACCCTCCTTTTACATGTAAAAGAAATAAGCGTATGCTCAAGCCCCATTACAAGTAATGGGGCTTGTGCTCATGGTGGTGCAGGGAGGTGTCGGCATGTGCACACCATGAGTACATGCACCATTGTTTCTTCCAGCGCACGGCACCACTCCTTCTGGCACTGCTTTCAACATATGCTGAAAGCAGCATATAATGCACCCGCATAGGACACGGGCACACTGTACTTATTTTGATAGACAGCATTTTGACTTGCTGATAAATCATAGAATAACAAGACCACACACAAAATTTGGTTTGAATATGGGCCACTTTATTTAAACTATCAACCCTTTTAAGTTTCATCCTTTGTAGTGTCCAAAAGGGAGAAGCAACCTGGTGTAGAAGCAGATGGGGCAGTTGGTCTCTCCTAGACCTCCTCCCCAATTTCCCCTGGGTGAAACACCACAACCACAAGGAGAAGCCAAAAGCTGGATTGCTCCATGGTCAGCCCACTGAAGGAAGGCCAATCAGAGAATCCAATCCCCAAGTTGCATGCATTAAAGTGAGAGCTAAACCCCTAGGACAACCTGAAGTACAGCCTCTTTCCCCACCCCTTAGTTCTAATAATCTAAAAAGACAGTTCCAGGAATCTCAACTTCACCAAATGGGTGTCATAGGTGTTCACCAAATGCTTACTTTCTCTCCTACTAACCGCCAAATTACTGCCTATTTAAGACACCACCCCAAGCCAAATGTCAAATTCTCCACGCAACTGTGTACATACATGTATGTGTATGCCTTTAAGTCTCCTGTCAACTTATGTCAACCCTATGAGTTCCATAGGATTTTCTTCAGCATGGAATTTTCAGAGGTGGTTTTGCTAGTTCCTTTCTGTGAAATATAACAGCACCTGGTATTCATTGGCAGTCTTCCATCCAAGTACTAGAGTTGACGCTGCTTTGCTTCCAAGATCAGACAGGATCTGATGCCTTTAGATTATTTGTGCCAACACTGTTGTTATTGTTGCTATTGTTGTGTGCCCCCAAGTCATTTTTGATCTATGGTAACCCTAAGGTGGCTTATAATAGGGTTTTCTTGACAAGTTCCTTCAGAGGGGTTTGTCATTGCCATCCTCTGAGGCTGAGAGAATGTGACTTGCCCAAGGTTATCCAGTGGATTTTTATGCTCAAGTGGGGAATCAAACCTTGCTCTACAGAGTTGTAGTTCAACTCTGAAACCACTACTCCATGTTGCCTCTTGCTGTAGTGTAAGCAAAATAAACAAACTGTGGAAAGGGGGGGGGGGGAATCCTACTTGGCTCTGAAGCGACCAGCAAGCTTAAACTGCATTAGAGAGGGTGGGTCATTGAAGATCCAAAAGAGGAGAGGAAGGGGTGATGAGAGCCCTTTAAATACTCTGCCTCCATGCTCTCTGTAATGGCATCCAACAACATCTTGTCAACCATGTGGTCTCTCTCCTTTGGCAAGCAAACACATTTCCCTTCCAGCAACACTATATGACATGAGGGGGGAATCTGAATTCTAAATATGTGTCCCTTACTGTGTCACAGGCAGAATGGACACATTTTACCTGAAGCATGCTCTCCTTCTTGCATAATGTTACATCAAGTATGATGATCCATTTGCAGCTCATCTTGTGTCCAAGTTATCCCTTCCCCACCAATGAATTCTCCTCCCCTGCCATTCTGCCTCACTACTAGATTTCCCTGTGGATGTGATTTCATTGCAGATCCTGAGCAAGCAGTCTTGACAATCACATAGGTACAAATCTTCTCCTAGTGTTACAGCAGAGAGGAGCTGAAACAATCTACTTACATCAAAAGTGGCTGTTGTGCAGTGGTAGTTAGCATCTCCCATATCAGTGTGAGTGGCAAATCCACTCTGGGTTTTAATTCAAACATTAAAAGTGATAAACCCTATCACCAAATCAGGAGTGGGAGGCAATGTTTTGCCTGGACATATCTCTTTTCTGTTTGCCCTCAGTCATGGTGCCACACTGGGTTATTCATCTGCCAACTTAGTCCTGAGGTTCTGCCTTCTTTTGTGGTGTTTGAATGGCATCAACATGGATCCATCTAACCACCTATGATACTGAAGAAGAGAAGGAACTGTACTATTTAAAAAAAAAACAGCTTCATTTATATACCATTTCATTCCCAACTAGCAGTGTCTAAGTGGTTTACAACTGTAAGCTAATTGCCCCCAACAAGCTGGGTGCTCATTTTAGTGAACTCCTCAGAAGGATGCAAGCCTGAGTCAAGCTTGAGCCCCCTTGGCTGGGATTGAACTCGCAACCTTATGTTTTTGAGTGAGTGGCTGCAGTACAGGCATTTAACCATTGTGCCACCAGGGCTTTTAATGGCATTTGAAGACTGAGTTGCAATTTGTCCTGCTACCAAGCTCCCCCCCTCAAAAAAATAAATAAAACCACTTCCTTTTTCAGTTCAGTTCATTTATTTGCTTTTAACATTGTACAAAATAATGAAGACAGTCAGCATAGTGTACTGGTATGAGATCTGAACTAGGAGAGGCCTCTGGGAAACTGTTTCAAATCCATTGAGATATGAATACCCACTGGGTGAACTTGGGCAAGTCATATTCATGAGGTATAGGAACTCTATCTGTTTCAATTTCCTCATTATCTAAGTTGAACTTATGTAAATCCTCCATAGTCATTATTTCTGTTTTCTTTCTGTTCAGCCGTAAGCAGTGTAGTTACTGATATGATAGTATCACAGTGTATATTTTGTATATATGGTGTTTTCTTTTAATATTGAAAGCCGGTTTGATTGTTTTTACAAAAAGCGGGGTGGAAATAAAAGTTTTATCTCATTTATTTATAACAAGTACCTGGTACTGGTATTGAAAATGTCAGTGTTATACCAGTTAAATGTACAATTGGAGAGCACAGATACATATTGTGTGACTTAGCTCACTTAAAGTTTTTAATTTATAGGATGTTTATGGTTCTCCACATAAACAGTAAACTTTATGGGAATCATTGACCTTTCATTGTGCCAACAGTAGCACTCAAGCATTTGTATGGGCTTAATAGATAACAAGCAGCAGTCCAGCTCACAATTTGCTTGTATATGGGTTTGCAAGGCTAAGCCAACACTGCCTTAGGCAGTTGTCAGAGGTCCTTCCAAGGTATCTGAAGTTTACTTTGCAAATCTCATTAGCAGGTACTTCTTCACAGTCAGGTGTTCGAAAATAATAGCACACAAACGTGATTTCTCACTCTGTCTTCTTGGCAGATATGTTTCCCAACCAGCCAACAAGTAGGGATATGTTTGTCCAAGCAGCCTGCTTTTAAACAAATATTAAAATGTTTAGGAACAGATCTTACCTATGGTTTCCATGACTTAAATCTTCACTTGTGTGGTTATGTAATGATTATGTACGTGATTCTTGGATTGAATGCCAACATTGCCCAACTGGATTCAAAACCAAATGTGCAACTAAATAAAGGTACAGTCAGATGCACACCTGGATTTAAACCTGAATATGCACCTAAATGTACAAGTAAAGAAGTTCTACCACCAAATTCAACAGTACCAGACAGATGTACATCAGTTGAGAATCTGCACCTGAATGCATGACAACACCACTTGTGTAGCTAGACCTTGAACTGAATGTGGATGTTTGGTATCAGACAGAAATGTCAGACTTCTCAGTTGCCAGATCAAGATCATTCCAGGCCTTTAGATTTCTGGGCCAATATCTGAGAACTAGGATAGCCCCTTAGTGACATTACTTATCAGGCCTTGTGATGTCATTAAGCATTAAGCAACACCCACAGTTGCTTACAGTTTGTCTTTCAAACACATACACACAAATCATATTTAACTGTTTGGAAATTAAGACAGAAATCCTATTTCAAGGGCCCATCTAGAAAGTTTAGATGTAGATCAAGGTGAAATGAGAGGGCTCTCCATTCTTACCTACATAGGGAGATTGGATAAGGAAAGTTAATTTTAATAATAAAAGAAAAATAGCACACAAATTGCACAAAATCAGGGCTGACATTTGGAAAGTAAAATCAATTCAAATTTGCAAATTGTAACAAGCTGCACAGCAGAAACTGTTTTTCTTTTTTGTTTTTGTTTTTAATGTTTTAAATTTTGTTTTGTTTTGTTTTGTTTTTATTTTTTAAGAGCACAGTAAAAGAGAAGGAATCATACAGTGGATTCCGCTATCATGATCAATGTCATATAACTTTATGTATACTTAGCTATGTAGCAAAGGAACTAAGAAATCCTGTTAGCGAATTGCAAAGATACGTAACAGGATACCAACAAGAACATCCTGATGTATATCAGGCTGTACTCCCTAGCTGGTATTCTGATGCACAATGAGACCAATGCTCATTGATCCCAATGTGTATTGGTCCTGATGTACATCAGTCCTGTTGTCCATCATTTCCATTGTATGTCCATGAGTTTGCAATCTCCTGTAATGGATATGGGCATTATGGAGTGGTCCAATTCTAATTCCAGCAGATGAAAGTCCACTTATGAAGATGCAAGTCCCCAATAGGATTTCATAAGTATAGAACAGACTAAAGAGGAACCATAGAGTTAGAAAGTTTAGATGTAGATAAAGGAGAAGTGAAGATAGAAGGAAGCGTACTTCAACAATCTAAGATATGTGGATGACAGCATACTGTTAGCAGAAAATATCACGGACTTGGAATAATTACTAAAGAAGGTCAAAGAAGAAAGTGCAAGGGCAGGCTTGATGTTAAACATAAAAAAAAACAAAAGTAATAACCCCAGAAGCTCTATATAAATTTATCCCAGGCAATAAGAAAATTAATATAGAGATTTTCCATATGTTGGATCAAACATTGATAAGAATGGAGATTGCAGCCAAAAACTCCAAAGAAGATTAGGAATGGGAAGGGCGGCAATGAAAGAATTAGGTAAAATCTTAAAGAGAAAAGATATATAACTGAGCACTAAAGTAAGAATTGCCCAGTCCATTGTATTCTCCATCACCACATATGAATGTGAGAGTTGGACAGTGAATAAAAGCATACAAAAAGAAAATAACTAATTTGAGATGCTTTGATCTGGATTTCCTGCATGGCAGGGGGTTGGACTGGATGGCCCTTGCGGTCTCTTCCAACTATGATTCTATGATTCTATGAGATGTGGTTCTGGAAAAGAATGCTCAGAATACCATGGGCAGCCAAAAAGGTCAAAGAAATGTATTCTTGAACAGATCAAGCCTGAACTCTCCCTGGAAGTCAGGATGATCAAACTGAATGCTGTCTTACCTTGGCCACATCATAAGAAAATAAGATAGCTGGGCTTGGAGATGTCTTATACACAGAATTGACAAGAGCAGTTAACAACAATAAAGAGTTAGAAGGGACAGCATCTAGTCCAAACTCCTGCAAGGAAGGGAGGCAGGCAGGCTGGCTGGGTACTGATTTAGAAGAGAGAAGTGCTGTCTACCTCACCATCTGTAAGGAAGCCTGGTCATTGCCTGGACAAGGAAGTCCAAACACCCATGAGTAGAATAAGATTATTTGTTGTATTAGGACTTTTACTGATTTTTAACCTTGACTGAGTATGATTTGAGACAGGATTTGTAACTAGCCCTAAGTAATGCCTGAAGGAAGGTGCTTTAATGTACAAGATACGCTTTGCTGATGTATGATCTGCTTGCTTAGATGAAGAGCATTCCTGAAAAGACCTCTGACTTCACCCTCCCCCTCCACATACGTTTCATCAGTATGTGCATATGTGCGTGTATAGCTTTCTCATCTTCTATGGGAAGGGAAGGAGAAATCTCTATGGAGTTCAAGGAGGGGAATGGGGGCAGGTTACACCCTTCAGTGACTTTTCACTAAGTCACTAAAGGGTGCCAACATATATGGGTGGTGGCAGCTGATAGAATTTGGGGATTTCTTTCTCCCATTCAGGTGTAAAGAAATGGAGAGAACTCTAACAGACACATGCAGGACAGAAAGCTCTCACAGCTAGAGATTTGCACACACACTTTGTCTCTTCCACATAAAAATTAGAGAGTTTAAACCTAGTCTCCTGCTCAGAGTTGGCCTATGAAAACTGAAAAACCCCTGAAATTTGACAATCCTACCAACTTCTTATGTAAGACATTGAATTCTGGCCTTCATCTTATTTAGGTTTTACAGAGAAGTAAGCTCCACGATATGTTTTATCTGCAGATTGTGATAGGCTGTCAAAGTGGAAATTTCAGAAAATATGTTGGGCAGTGTGAACAGGGATGAAGTGTCTCACTAGTACTGATGTTCTGACTTGCCTCTCCTACTAGATGTCCATTTTCTTCAAAGATCATTCCTACATATTTCTCTGAGTCTGCCTGCATGCTATGAAGCAAAGAATAGCTGTGAGGGGACTCTTCACTAAGTTGGAGGGTGACTTTGGAGGGGAAAGGGAATACCAACCAGTCATAGCACTCAGAAAAGGACAACCATGCATATACGTTTTCCTTATTGTGCACATTTTGGCCATAGAGTTTTACAAAACTAATGTTTCAATCAAGCATGGGACTTTATGCACACCAAACATGGTTTCTTCCTCCAAGAGTCTCTTTGAGAGAAGCAATAGCATTCTTACAAAAAAATACTCTTCTGCATGGACAATTTGGGCTTGTCTGTATCTAAATTGTATTTTTGTGGGTTATGCACATCCTCCAGGGACTGTGCATTCAGAAACAAGCAGTTATTGCTGTTAATAATGTATGTGCATTGTCCATTTGTTTCTGATCCATAACCCTTTTCACAGACTTTTCCCCAAGACAACACTGTACTCATTTTAAAAAGAGAGAATTGCTCATTCAATGAAAGTGCAACTTTTTTCAATAAAACTAAGGATTTGGTGTGTGGCGTTAGGTTTGGTTTGTGTGCGTGTGCATGTGCGTGTGCATGAAATTATCCCTAGAACTAACAGATATGAAAAGTGAAGGAGAATATACACATTTATTGAGAAATTTATTATTGAAATTATTCAAATGTATAGACCATATATTTCTACGATAGAAAATGTGCAGTTTTGCAATAGAATCTGAAAATTCAAACATACAGGCTGAAATTCTGTTGATGTCCTACACACTTGCAAGTTACCTTATCCGTGTGTTTGTGCTTTGCTAAATGTTATGCAATGGACATATTCTGTCCATGGTTGTCTAAATGGAGTTCTGTAAGGGATAAACATTTCAGATATGGCTGTGAATTCTTGGATGGTGCCTAACTATGTGTGGACCACTTTCTTGACTGGGATTGCAGAAACAATACTGAGTATTACCCATTGTACAGTGGGACAAGAATGAACAATGGAACACAATCCCTTGGAGAGTGGTGGAGTCTCCCTCCTTGGAGGAGGCTGGATGGCTATCTGTCAGGTATGCTTTGATCAAGGGTTCCTGCATGGCAGCGGGTTGGACTGGATGGCCCTTGTGGTCTCTTCCAACTCTATGATTCTATGATTCTATGAAGCATACTAGCACATACACAGTTGGTTACACAAAGTTGGTGTTTGATAGAAGAAGGTACCATAACTCATCTGGAATTATGTGAGTGCATAACCATGGGATCCCAGTCTGCATGCCACCCCTGGTTGCAAGAAACACCTCATGAGCACAATACAGCACAGACATTAGCACATGAGTGTTGCTGTGCTTTGCTAAATGTTTGAGTCAGTTTTTTAAAAAATAAATGGAAACATGCCACGTTCAAAGCACCCATCTCTGCACAATTTCTCAGTCATGTGAAGGGGCTGCTGCAGCTATTGCAATCTCTTCTTGACTCTCTCTTAATCCCACCTCTTTGCCCTATGCCCTATCATTTATTTTTAATTTTAATTTTATTTTCCTCCCATTTCTTTCACACAATTCTGGAGCTTTCCTACTCCAAGTAAAGTATTAAGGGGGGGGGGGGTTGAGAAAAGAAATTGGAAAAAATAAAGAGAATTAGGTTGCTTGGGAACAGTGAGGGAAAGGAGGGATGAGGTGGGAGAAGGGGACATTGACCATTGACACCACATGATTGTCAATCTCACAACTTCCTTAATAGTGATGTTTTACTATTAAACAACAACAGCTATGGGCCTAAGCCTGAGCAGCTATTAGTCGTAAGTGTCATGACATGATACGTATCACCTAAGCCATTTTTTTCCTGGTCTAATTGTAGTTTGGTCCTGGTCTAATTGCTATGTGAAATAATCGCCCAAGACAATTTACATGTAAGTGCTAGTGAACTGAATGGTTTCATTTCATCTTAGTGCAAAGTGTTCTGCAATAATTCCCAATAAATAATAATAATCTCTATTCCTCTGCTTTTCCAAAGTTGAAACTCAAAGTGGCTTACTTTTTTAAAAAAATACAATTAAAAAGATACAAAAGTGGAATTCAAAACAGAGTTAAACTGATACTGTATTAAGAAATGAACTTCCAGGACTCTCAGCTAGAAGGGAAGATAAACAATTTCTAAAAAGGATTAACATTTTCCTTCCCTTTTCCCTCCCTCTTTCCCTTCCTCTTTTTGTAATCTTTTCTTGTCATATTTCTTTTTGGTGTTGAGAAGCACCAATGAGAACTATTGTATAAAGATGAAGGCTTTCATGGCTGGCATCCATAGTTTTTTGTGAGTTTTTTGGGCTATGTGGCCATGTTCTTCTACAAAAAAAATATTGTATAAAGACTTTCCAAATTTCTTCAAACTGCAGTGGAATAGGCAAGAGCAGAGTGAGGTGTTGCATTTTGTCACTCTGTATTGCTTCTAGAAGAAGGATAGTAGCTGGAAGAATAAGGCATCTCCAATTTGCAATTCAAATAGGAATATTGGTTTCCTTTAACAAATATTCAGCTCGGGTCTGTCTCCTTGGAGTCCTTGGCTTGCCATTTGCCACGGCTTAATGTGCCTGAATTCAATATACCTCTGTGGAATTTATCTTGATGAAAGTAAAAGTGATATATGTCCATTTAAGGTGACTCAAATGCTTTGGGAAAGAGGACCACAAGTATATGTGGAACAGGTTATAAATTTTGAATAATAAATAATTACTTGCTTTCCTAGGTTCATGCAATTCCATGATATGTGTGCATGCGCATATGTGTGCACCACTAATCCATCCTTCCGTCTCACTGACAATGGCATTAGCATCATTCTGGACATCTATAGCAGACAGAAATCTAAAATTTGGCACATGTATAAGATAATGCACTCTGATGACTGAAAAAGCATGAAATAATTTTTTCTTACCTTTCGTTATAATTCATGATGCCAAAATCCAGTTGACACATTTACTCATGCAATTCTTATTATGAAAGCATTTTCATTTTTTTACAGGGTTATCCAGGGGAAAAGAAAGAAGACCAATATTTTCATTGGGAGGGTGAGTCTATTTCTCTAATACTTACCTTTGGAGTAGGAGAGAGTCTCCCTCAAAATCAGGTCTCTGAGAAGGCTAGCTTGGATAACTGCCTGTCCTGTGACACAGGTGATTGATGTAAGCTGCATCCACACTACAGAAATGTGCCAATTTGACACCACTTTAACTGCCATGGCTCTGTGCTATGGAATCCTGGGAACTGTAGTTGGTGACACCAGCTCTCTCTGACAGAGAAGGCTAAATGTTTCACAAAACTACTGTTCCCAGAATTCCATAGCATTGAGCCATGGCAGTTAAAGTAATGTCAAACTGGATTATTTTTGCAGTGTGGATGCAGCCTGAGCCAATCTTTCCAGAGTATCTAGGACCCATTCACACTACAGAATTATCTTCCATTTTTATTATTCATTATTATATTATTATCTATTATTCCACTTTAACTGCTGTGGTTCCAGTCCATGGGATCATGGGATTGTCAGTTTAGGGAACAGCGTTTACTATATTTAGCCAGAGAGCACAAGTGCCTCACCAAATGATAAACTCTGGGATTGCATAGGATGGAATCGCAGCAGTTAAAGTGGAATAACTGTGCTATAATTCTGCAGTGTAAATGGGCCCTTAGGCTGCACCTACAATGCAGCATTAATGCAGTTTGACAATGCTTCTTGAGGAGTGCATGCTGCTGGATGGAAGCATTGGAGAAATAGCCTGCTTGGAGACAGCAGACTTCTTGTCTCAGTGATATATTTGCTTGCCTTCCCTTACTATCTCTGGGTGCATCTACACTATAGAAATAATGCAGTTTGACATCACCCCACATTGGGTTTGCGTTAGAGTCACTATAAGTTGGAAACTATTTGAAGGCATGCAACAACAACAACATGCCAGAGTAGAACAAGATATAATGTTCTACTCATATAATGCTGTTGTTGTTTTTTCTGATGGCAATTTTCTGAAAACTAGGACACACAGTTCTGAAGAGCAGCCAGTCTATTCTAGACCCATTTCAAACCAGTTTTCGGGTGGGCTATGGAGTTGAGACTGCCATGAAGACAAAGAGCCCTCCTCCAACCACCATCTTGAGGGGGAGAGAGGCCTGGCCTGGAAGACAAAGAGCCCTCCTCCAACCACCATCTTGAGGGGGAGAGAGACCAGGCCTGGAAGACAAAGAGCCCTCCTCCAAACACCATCTTGAGGGGGAGAGAGGTCTGGCCTGGAAGACAAAGAGCCCTCCTCCAACCATGAGGGGGAGAGAGCCTGGCCTGGAAGGTACAAAGAGCCCTCCTCAACCACCATCTGGAGGGGGGAGAGGGCAGGCAGCAACAACAGGGCCTCGCCTGGAAACAACATCTTCTTTAAAATTAATATCAATTAGTTATTTAAAAATATTTTTGATGAAAATTTTTTACTTGTACACCGCTATGATCAAAGCGGAATAGCGGTCTATAAATAAAATAAATAAAAAATAAAAATAAATAAATGGTCACCTTAGTCGATGATCTCCATCTGGGCATGGACAGGGGTAGCGTGTCCCTGTTAGTGCTCTTGGACATCTCAGCGGCCTTTGATACCATTGACCATGGTATCCTTCTGGAATGCCTGAGGGAGTTGGGTATTAGGGGCACTGCGCTTCAGTGGTTCCATTCCTACCTCTCGGGTAGATTCCAGATGGTGCAGCTGGGGGACTGTTGCTCCGACTAGAGGGCCCTTATATCTGGTGTCCCTCAGGGAGCAATTTTGTCCCCCGTGATATTTAACATTTACATGAAACCGCTGGGAGACACGGGGCGCGGTGTTATCAGTATGCTGATGACACCCAAATATGTCTCCGACTGATGCAGTGACTAGGGATGGCATCTCTCCTCTAAATGCCTGTCTGGAGTCGGTAATGGGCTGGATGAGGGAAAACAGACTCAGCCTGAATCCAGGGAAAACGGAAGTACTTGTGATAGGTTCTCCTGGCCCGGGGATGGAAATTTGTCCACCTGTCTTAAATGGGGTCACGTTCCCCATGAAGGACTCAGTTCGCAGTCTGGGGGTGCTTCTGGACTCATTGCTCCACCTAACTTCTCAGGTGGATGCAATGGTCAGGAGCACTTGTTACCAGCTTTGGCTGATACACCAGCTGCGACCCTACCTGAGCCGGGGGGATCTTGAAATGGTGGTACATGCTCTGGTAACCACTCGGTTGGATTTCTGTAATGCGCTCTACATGGGGCAACCCTTGTACCAAACCCGGAAGCTTCAATTAGTACAGAATATGGCAGCAAGGTTGGTTACTGGATCCTCCAGGTCCAGCCATATAACTCCAGTTTTGCAAGATCTACACTGGCTGCCTGTTCGCTTCTGGGTGCAATACAAGGTGTTTATTATTACCCATAAAGCCCTAAATGGCTTGGGCCCAGGGTACTTGGAGGACCGCCTCTCCCCATACAGTCCGCCTCGCACTCTCAGATCGGGCGGGAAACATTTATTAAGAGTTCCTAAAGCAAGATATACTTCATCTCAGAGGGCATTTTCCATCTCAGCCCCACAGCTTTGGAACTCCCTGCCCAACGAGCTCCACGTTGTCACCTCCCTTGATGTATTCAAGAGGAATTTGAAGACCTTCCTATTCCGCCAGGCTTTTCCCCATATGCCTTAATGTTATCTTTTGTCTTCCTTTGATGATGTATACTGTTCAATCCAGCTATTTGTTATGGTTTTAATGCTTTGTAATAATTGGTTTTAGATGCTGTATAGTTTTAATTGCTATGGGTGGTGGGTTTGTACACTGTTGGGGATATATATTGATTATAACTATTTTTGTTGCAATTTATTGTTGGAAACCGCTATGATTTACACAGGAATAGCGGTATATAAATAAAAAGATTATTATTATTATTATTATTATTATTATTATTATTATTATTATTATGGTGCATCTACACTGTAGAAATAATGCTATTCAACATCACTTTAAGTGTTGTAGCTACATCCTATGGAATCCTGGGATTTGCAGTTTTACAAGGTTTTTAGCCTTCTCTACCAAAGAGTGCTGGTGTCTCACAAAACTAAAAATCCTAGGATTCTGCAGGATGGCACCATGGCAGTTAAAGTGAAGTCACACTGCATTATTTCTACAATGTAGACACGTCTTCTGCACACATAGTCCTTTTCATTCTTCCTATCACCACCTATACCAGTCTATTTATGCTGATGACATTCCTTAGAGGCTATGCAATACGAGAACATGGTAAATGTACTTTACAAAAATATTTATTTTCCCAACATTTGAGGGGGGGGGGGTCATCTGTGGAAATTATCCATTCCTTACATGTGAGGGTGACATAGGTGAAGATTTGCTTCCAGAGATGGTAGTTGTAAGTAATTTCTAACATTCTGAAGCAGCCAAAGGGTTGGATTCTGCACAGGTTCCACTGGCCTAGTTTCAACTTAGGGAATCTTTGACCATCTTGGTCAGTTACGATTGCCTTATAAAGTACTTTATATAAACCAAGTTTGAAAATGCTAATCATGGAGCTCTGGGAGGTATAGCCCCAAAAGGTAACCTTACCAAACTCTACGTGTACCAGGTGCTGAAGAGAAGCAAGAAGGTAGAGCCATCATCTTCATTGCCAGCTTGTAAGATCACCCAGAAGTCATTTGATGACTCCCATAAGACCTTGGCCTGAACCAGTAATGCTGTTTTTTATGTCTTTATGAGAAAGCTCATCCGTTACAAATTGACAAACCCATGAACTGGATAGTGCAAGTCCTGACTTGGAGACCTTCAGAGTGGGCAGCTCATTGGGTGCCTTTTTATGTCATGTTCAGTTATTTGTCTGTTTTGAAATGGCCAAAATGCCAGAGGGGAATCTCTTCCAAATGCTCAAAGAGCTGGAAAGAGCCCTCGGGCACAATGAGCTTGTTTCACTGCCCATTTTATTAGCAGTCTGTTCACTGCCTGCTCCTTTCCTCTGGATCAGCTCTTTCATGCTTCCAAATGTTTTCTCTTTCCTTCTGCCCCAAGCCCATTTCTCATGTTGAAAGTCATCACAGCCTCTTAAGCTTCAAGCTGCTCCCTTCAGGAAGTTATACTCCTAACATACAGGGTAACCTATGTATATTCATTTTACAAGGTTACTACAGTATTATGGGCTGGATTCATCCTGGCAGGTAGGATGGAATGGGAGGACCAAGGCTGTAAGATCTTAGCCCATTGGTTTCCTACCACTGTTGCTGTTTCTCAACCTCTTCCTTCTCCTACAACAAAGTATTATTATTATTATTATTATTAACCTTTATTTATGAAGCGCTGTAAATTTACACAGCGCTGTACATGCAATCTTTTTAGTTAGACGGTTCCCTGCCCTCAAGAAGCAGTGGGCAGTGGAGTGTTCAAATTTTACCTGAAGTCACATCCTCTACTTTGAAAGCCCAGACTTCTAATCTCAGATGTTCATCATTGTGTGGGGGTAAAAGGCTCAGTGGTTAGAGAAAAACATACAAAGCTGTTCAGAATCAGTGCACAGATATATTCCTTAGAATTAAAAAAAATGCATGGACTGCTTTTCTTATATGAATCTACTAAAATGCCTTTCCTTGAATTAGTTACTGGGAACTATACATTGGACAGTGAAGGAAGCTGATAGAAAGAAAATCGACTCATCTGAGAAGTGGTGCTGGAGAAGAGTTTTGTGGATACTGTACAGGGCTAAAAAGACAAACAAATGGCTTCTAACAAATCAAACCTGAACTCTCCCTAGAAGCCAAGATAACTAAACTGAGACTGTTGCACTTCGGCCACATCATGAAAAGACATGAATCAATAGTAAAGATGATAATGCTTGGAAAATAGATAACATCAGGAAGAGAGGAAGTGAGCATACTAGATGGAAACAGTACCATCACTATGGGGGTGCAGGAGCATCAGACTGCACTGTTTGACACCATAGAGGGGGGATGATGCCCAATGAGTACCCCCACCTCCCTGGCATGCACCCCCCATCCCTGCCCCACATAGCTTTAATTGCAAGTAAAGCCTCATGTGGGAGGGAGAGAGAGAGAAGGCCTGGTTCGCTTCTGCCCCTGCCCCATGCAGCTTTACTTGTAAGTGAAGTAAGGCATGGCAGGGACAGGGGAGGAGGGAGCCAGGCATTCTCCCTCCCTGCTGAGCAAGACTTGAGTAAAGCCACATGGGATGGAGTTGGGAGCATGCCCTTTTGGCCCTGCCCTCAAGCCCCACCCCGGTTTGGAATGCTGCTGGATGGAAAGAGACAATCAAGCAGGATACAGCACTAAGTCTGCAAGGCCTGAGAAGAGCCATTGAGGACAGGGAGGTTTCTCATTCACAAGGTGTTGTTGTTAAGTGCCTTCAGGTTCTGCACAATGGCAACCACAAAATAGAAATTATCTGAGCAATAGCAAGTACATTTCTATACCAGTTATCAGTGCACTTAAGTACTCCCTAAGCAGTTTACAAAGTGTAAGCTAATTGCCCCCAACAATCTGGGTACTCATTTTAGCGACCTCATCAGAAGGATGCAAGCCTGAGTTGAGCTTGAGCCCTTTTGTTGGTATTGAACTCGCAAACTTATGGTTTGCGAGTAAGTGGCTGCAGTACAGGCATTTAATGTTAAGTCAAAGGCTGTCATGGCCACATCCATAGTTTTTTGTGGGTTTTTCAGGCTATGTGGTCATGTTCTGGAAGAGTTTATTCATCTGAAGATGTCAGCCACAGATCCTGGCAAAACATCAGGAATAAACTCTTCTAGAACATGGCCACATAGGTCGATAAACCCATAAAAAAAACTTGATCTGTAGTTTATTCCACTGTTCCTCCAGAGAAAGATGTACACATCTCTCTTTTTATTGTTTGGGCAACTTTCTGTGGTGGTAGGATGAGAATTCATAACTGTTCCAAGTCATTTGTGACACTGTCTTAACTAAGTGGGTATAGGATCTCAGTAGGCAGGTACAGGATCTCAGCTAGATGCCTAATTGAACAAGGACACAGCAATAGATCTTTATAATTTCAGTCCAGTGCTCTGTTACTTAACACTGGTGGACTAGTTTATGATATGGACCCTGTGTATCTGTGCACATATAGTACATTTTAGGAGCACTTCGTTCTAAGGCATGTTGTGCACACCACAGTCCTATGGAAGTTTAGCTTGGAGAAGAGTCAGTTAAGAGGTGACATGATAGTCAGATCTCTATACTTGACTCCCAGAGGTCTTAGAGGAGGCAAATGGGACTGGAAATGGAAACCAGGTTCCCCTCCCACAGCTCCATTGCTGACACTGACACTCTATTGGTTTCCTTCCAGCACTGGAGCCCTTTGGGGATATTGTCTCTTTCCTTGGACTCCTTGCTACTTCCTTGACCACTCTCACCTGCTCTATTGTCCATGCTCCCCTTTCATCCCGCTCGGTTTCTCCACCATCTCTATGGGCCAAGAGCTGATGGCTGATCAGAACATGTATCTGCCACTGACTACCTTCCTGCTTGTGCAACAAGTGAGGCTATTTTTACTCCTCCCTGTCTTCTGATTTTTTCTCCTCTCTCTCTTTTCCCCTCTGAACACTCTCTTTTTCCCTTTGTTTCTCTCCCCTCCTTTGCTCCTTCCAGTCTTTTAAATTCTCCACCAGCCTTACTTTCCTCATAACTTAAACCTTCCAGTTTCAGCTGTGTCATGGGCTAGACTGGAGTTTGTTGGCATCTGTTGTTGATGCCACCAGCTCCCTCAGTCTTGAGTCAGCCTTGAAATTTTCATTGCCATGGGTGAGGTATGAACCACATTGCCGCTCGAAGATGGCTCCCTTGTAATCCTCCTATAGGGCATATACTAGACAAGTGGTATAGTGGACTTCCCCGCTGTGGATTTCCATGTCCAATATTATCCAGTACTGGCACATGCACATGGGTGTACTGAACCAGGCATGTGAATATTGCTGTCCATATAATATGGGACTTGACCTTCTTTATGGTTTTTCCCATCTGTGGGAGGGGGAAAGCACTGAACCCTCGCAGATAGGAAGGGTCCACAGTATTGAATTTAAAAGCTGAAAAATTAACGGAAATGCTGCGTTAGGTCAATGGCTAAAATGGGTGGAATATCTTCTTTATATCCACTTCCACCTCTTCATTTATTTCCTGTTTCACTGAAATTTAATCTATACTCCTTCTAAATGGATCATAGTTCATGGTAATTGTTATTATCTTCTCTCCAATTTACATTATTATTTGTCATTGCAGTACATGTAACCTTTCATTGAATCCCGTCATTTATCATTGTGAGCATAAGTGTGATTTATGACTCTGTGTTCTTTCAGTGATTCTGTCATTCTTTCTTACATGTGGAACCATTTATGTACCTTTGTTAGAAGTCTTCATTTTCAAGGCCAACACAAGGCATTTTAACATCTGAGTAGGAACATAAATTGTTACTTATTTCATTCTCACTGGCAAGAATGAATAATTTCAAAGGTTGAAATAAATTTTAAAAGGGGAGGGAGGGAAAAGAAAATCATTTTTTGAGAAATAAATTTTTCACAAAGAAGTCCTGAAAAATGAAAAAATTTGTGCAGTTGGCCATTTTCTTGGTGTGGTGTAAATTTGTGTCGGGGCACCCTTTCTCATCTAGTGTGAGGAATTTTGCAAATGCATTTTGTGTCCATGAAAATCCTGCATGATGTATTGTCCTCTGATCCTGTTCCAAAGTGGTGGTGGCACATGTTGCTTCTGATCCAACTAAATTATTATAAACCTTTTATTTAAATGCTATTTCTCCACCATAACCTCAGTTCACTCAAAGTTAGTTTTATTCACCCAAATTATAATTTTTTTTTTTTAAAAAAAGATAAACATATGGGCAAAAGATATGTTTAGATATTCTTTCTGTGCATGTTGCCAGGCTTTTATCTCAGCTATCACCACCAGAAATCATTCCAGCACAGATGGAGGTGAGATAAGAAGCACAGACAATCCACCTACTTTACTTGGGGGGAAAACCCTTTCATTTTTCTCTGCCCTCTCCATTGTTTTTCCTTTTGTATTGTATCATTTTAGACAGTCAGCTTGTAGTTGACAGGGATTGTCATTTTTGCTTTTTGTAAGCAGTGCTGAGGGTCCATCCCTTGTCTTAGAGACAAGATCATTGGTTTCTGTGCACCTGATCATACAGTAAAGCTCTAAGAACATGCACTTGTACATGCATGACCTCTTATCTTATTAATGGTATAGATATAGGCTGCAGGGAGATCAGCATGTCCACATTGAAGATTCATCTGAACTGCCCCAAGATTACTTTCCAGAAATTGGCATGCATTGAACAGTAGTCATACTCTACTACCTGAGGTTGTTTCCCCCACTCCCATTCTACTTCAGAATAGGGTCAGCTCTGTTTCTTAAAACAGGTATCATATTAGGGTATTATTCAGTGATAAAGGAGCGTAGTGGGTAGGGTGGTTAGAGAAATGACAAACTGTATGATGACAGGAGAATAGAATCTCGGGATAGACAAATACAGCTTCCCCCCTCTTTTTGATGGCTCATTTTTGGACCTTCTGCTGTTTTGACAGATCTAAATTATCATCTTCTACTACACTTTTGACCCCTGAATATTTCCAAATATCCTTTCTATCCTAGGAAAGACCTAAATCAAGTTTCACACAGGTTGCATTTCATGTGATTGGAGTTCAGCCTCATCCACTTAGTCCAGCTGCAAGATAAGCCTCATAAAGCTCACCTGTTTTATCAAAGTGAACTTCTACAACTGTCTAGTCCTTTGGAACACAACTTTATTGCTGATGAAGACAAATTGCTGGAAGGGGAAAAATATGTCCTCCCCCAGTGTTGTCTGATGAGTTCCCTTTTTTCTTCCCTGAAGGATGTACCTGCTGATTCTGTATTTGTTTTAAGAGGTCTCATGAAATCAAGGCCTGGGGTGTCCTTGAGGCTCTTTTCATGCTTTTAAATCCTCTGGGTCTGACTCAGACGCTAACAGCAGAGAGGAAATGCAAGAGGGTAATGGCTTCATGGCTTCCTGAGTGTGAAATTGGCAGCCACTAATTATTATTTCAAAATGTCAAATCCAGTCCAAGGTGGATGTTTAAGGCGACCAGGGGAGAAAAGTAATCTTTGTCTCTTGCTTTGGTCTGAAGGCAGTTGTCCCTCTGAGTCTGGCGTCTGTACATAGAACAGGCTCTAGAAGATCCTTGAGGTATGGGATGGCTTTCATGACATGGATTTGTGTAAAGAAAGGAACAAAACATCCCCAATAGTAGTCAAGTTTCAGCTGATGCAAACAGGTCAGATCTCAGTAGTGTTATATTGATTCATTCCAAAAAGCATTCTGATTTACCTTGCCAGAACGATTCATTAACTGATTAAAAATCAAAGGTGAGGGAAGGATCATCACAAAGAATCCACTAAATGAATGGCTATGCTGTCCCATCAGAGCATCAGGGGGCACAGAAAAGTGCAAATTCAGCTCCCACTTCGATTAGGAATGGGACAGAGCTGTTTTACTTTCTCCCACGTTACATTAAAAAAAAAAAAAAAGCTCCCTATCCAACTGTGGGGGAAAAACCTTGCCAAATCTTGATTAATTCTTACTTTAAAAAGCAATTTAAACAAAGGTGGCACCCATCCCTCATGTCAATTGATATTATCCTCCATTGCCATTGTTGTGGTCTGTGAGGGAGAGAAGAGAAGCCAAACACAGCTCTGTCATGAATAGTCTTCAAAACTGCACAGTTTTTAAAATATTTACAATACAAAGAAATTTACTACAATAATTTGCTACTTCCTTCAAGACTTAAATTAGAAACTTACACCCCTAAACCAGAATTGTCTATGTGAAATATTGTTCATGGATGCATATTCCACATGGATCCACATGCATGTCTCACATGACTCTGCAGTGACGTGTATGTGCATTGTGAATGGAGATGCCTATTTGGTTGCATATTTGTTTGTGCTGCATTGTAATCCTCTAACAATGTAGCCTTGTGCAACTGTTGCTTACCTCTGAGTTTAAAATTATGCTCTGTCTTCTTGATGTAATATATCTGCCATTGCAAATTCTTCACTGTACTGCAAAATCTGCACCAATGTGGCTGTGCACAGGTCTCACTTCCATTGAAGAGAATGGGATTTGAGGTTCCATGATATTTGACATTTGTGTGTGGGGGTCCAGAATGGAACCCCAGTGGATACAAAGGGCTGACTGTACATTAAATTAAATACAAATCTATCCAACCTCTTCTGTTTTACAGACACAGATATATGTGAGTCGCCCCCAAGATTTCTTCCAAATCTCCTAAGCAAGCATTTCCATTGGTACAGCTTTCTTACAGACTCATTCAGATGTTGTTGTTTTTTTAGTACAATGATGCAGATCATGTCACTCACACATTCTAGGTTTTATTCACACAATAGAATGGCATTGATGCACATCTCTGCAAGTTCCACTGCTCACATGTTTAAGCATTTGAATAAAGATGGAGACAACAATGCATATGCATTTGGAACAGGTTCAAGGCATACAGAGCTTTATCCCAGGTCTATTCGCATCGGTTATTCACATTGCCAATAATGCAGATCTTTTAAAAAATCGGGAGAAACCTGATAGCGATTATCCCAGATTAAGTAGATTTCTTTTACAGCCCCCACAAACTTAATTAGGTGCATTTGGGATGCTTGTGAATAGCAGAAATTCAACCTGGATTCATCCTGGATTATTTTCACTATCTGGATAACCCCAAAGAAACATCACTTTCTCTCTTTCTTCTTTCTCCCTCTGTTTTTCTCTCACAGACAAAAGTCAGATGATTTCAACTGAATGATTAATGTTTTCTGCTATTGGGTCTTTTCCCCTCATGCTTTCTCTGAGAAGGTCCAGGTGAAAGTTTAAGTTACTGGGACAAAAGTAGTGACAAAGACTAAATATGTTCTTCCATTTATTGATTTATAGGAATCAGCTGAGAGCTTGGAAATTGGGAAGAGTTTTTAAGAAAAAGCAGCTGTATAATTGCACTCCTCTGGGTTAGACTCCATTGTCAATACCTGGAGGACCAAGTCTTTTATAAGATAAACTAGAGGCACTAATGGGAAACTGGCTGCTGATGAAGTTCAGAGCAAAATTCATTCAGTTACATTGCAATATAGATTATTTTCTTCAGTTGGTTTCTGCAAACAGATAAATATCTAGAGGAAAGTAAGCAGCAGCTGTGATATCAAAAGTTTGCTGGAACATGGCTTCATCAGAGCAGGAAAAATGTTATCTTATTGTGACATAATTATATTTATTCTAGTCCTCCACCCAACTCATCATAATCATTATCATCAAAATCTGGAAATCTTTCAACCCTCCATCCCCACCATCCTGTTCACCAGTGACAATGCCCCAAGTTAGACTTAGGACATTGCAACTGTTTTGCATTCTAATTTGTGATTGTGGCACCAGTGCCACAACTGCAAATGACCATGAAACCCAGCTTAAAAACCAATAAGCCATCTGAAGTGATGGAACTCTTTACTGTGACGGAGACAGCTTTGATTGCCTTGGTGAACATCTTACACCAGGATCTGGCCATGGGGAGTGTGTCCCTATTGGGGGGAGTTACTCTTCTACAGTGGTTCCATTTTTTTCCTGGAGGAGGGGGTTCTCAGAGGGTGGTTCTGGGGGATTCCAGTGTGACTGCTTGGCCATGGTCTTGGCATTTGATTCCCCCCTATGTTATTTAACACAAATATGAAGCTTTTGGGGAGGTTGTCTGGAGTTTGGTTTCAGGTGTCACCAGTTTGCTGATAATAACTAGCTCTATTACTCCTTTCCACCTAATTCCAGGGGAGCTGTTTCTGTGCTAAATTAGTGCCTGGCATCGGTAAAGGACTGGATGAGGGTGAGGGGGAACAAATTGAAGTTTAATGTAAATAAGACAGAGGTGCTCCTGGTCAGTTAGAAGAAGATAGATTTGGCAACAGGGATCCAGTCGGTGTTAGATTCGGTTACTTTTCCCTGAAAATACAGGTTTGCAGTTTGAGAATTCACATCTGAGCTTGGGGACTCGCATTTCAGTGGTGATCAGGAGTGCATCTGCACAGTTAAAGTGAATGCACCAGGGATATCAGTTCCCAGAGAAGTTGGATCTTGTCATGGTAACCATGCCTTAGTTACATCTCATTTAGATTACTGCAATGTGCTCTATGGTCTGTTTTCAGGCACAATTTGAAGTACTGGTTTTGAACTATAAAGCCACATACACTTGAGTCCAAGCTGTTAGACAGTTTCTACCTGTATTTATGAACAATTCAAGCTCTAGGATCATCTGAAGAGGCACTTCTTTCTCTCCTACAACCTCTGGTGCTTGTTGGGTGTCAATAATAGAATGCGCCTACTTAGTGAATGCTCCCAGACTTTGGAACTCCCTCCCTAGGGAGGCCAGAATGGTCTTGTCCTTCTTCTCCTTCTGTCAGCAAGTTAAACATTTTTGCCTGATCATTTCAAGAGGGAGTGAGACTGCAACTGCACTGCAGAAATAATGCAGTTTGATACAGCTTTAGCTGTCACAACTTCATCCTATGGAATTTTGGGATTTGTAGTGGCACAAGATCTCACTGACAGAGAAAGGTAAATATCTCATAAAACTCCAAATCCCAGAATCCCATAGCATTGCACAATGGCAGTTAAAGTCATGTCAAACTTCATTTTTTCTGCAATGCAGATGTAGCCTCAGGCCCCTCAGCCTTGCTTTGGGGGGCTTAAGTCTCCTTGCTCTTTCTATATCCACAGAATATGGGAATGTATATCTCACAACAGTTAAAAATAGCAGTCTAATGTGGGTCTACAGGACAAGACTATGTGGCTGCCATCTCTCTCCAACAAAGCCATCTGAGAATGGTTTGGGGTTCTGGTATATTTTTTCAGCCTCCTTTCTTCAGCTATGGTTTTCAAACAACAATATGCTACAGCTTTCAGAGCCATCTCAAGATTGTCCAATACACATGAGGCAGGGCCATATAGAGCTTGCTGCAAGTCTTAAGGTGGCATCTTGTGGGAATTTTGGGGTTCCATAATATTAATCACACATGCACACCCCAAGCATTTGGTATGTAAGGTGAGGTCATTTGATTGCATATAAAATGCTCAAATATCAGTCTGTTGTGAGCACCAGTGTAGACTGCTTTTTCTCCTTTTAACTGATTGAGAAATGCAAAATTTGGGGATGCTTTGCCCCAGAGGCCAAAACATATGCAACACAGTTGGGCTGGGACCTATCCTAGACTGTTATCCCAGGAATGGCCTATCCCTACTATGTTCCCTGATGGGACCACCTCATTATGTCTAATGGTAGATTCAGTACTACACTTCAGATTGTTTCACAAAGCCCATTCCTGACAGATTCTTAGTTTTGACCTAACAATGGGAAGTGGATGGTATCACTAGTGTCCTAAATGTGATACTCAAAACAATGCTGAAGAAGAAGTTGGAAAGAAGAAGTTAGAATTAAACAAAAGGGCACTAATGAGATAGCATTAAACCAGGACTTGATAAGAGAAGGAACAGGACAAAGAAAAGCTTTTTAGGAGACATGAATTCCTATGGTAAGGTCAGAGGTCAACATGATGAGGGACAGTCCTACTTTCTAATGGCACCCCTTTTGAAAAATTTTCATACTAAGCTAAGTTTTTGAACTTATTCTGTTCCCACTCTGCTACACATAGACAAAGGCAGATATTCTTCCTTATATGTATTCATATTTATATGTTGTTCTTGTTGCACACCTTCAAGTCATTTCCAGTTTTGTGGTGACTCTAAGGTGAACCTATCATTGGATTTTCTTGGCAAGATTCATTCTGAGAGGTTTGCCTTTGTCTCCCTCTGAGGCTGAGAGTGTGTGACTTGGCCTAGGTTACCCAATTGTTTTACATAGCTGAGTTGGAATTCAAACTCTAGCCTCCAGATCCAAATCACTATACCATGTTGTCTTTCATATATATATATGTAGGAGGATATATGAACTGTGAATCCCATACTGGGATTAGAAGAAGATCAAGCCTCTTGGTGCACACTGGTGCACATAATGGATGATTATGCAAATGCTTGCACATTTTCTAGGGAAGAGGAGGAGGAGGTGGTGGTGGTAGATCGAGAAAGCCTATAAGTCCAAGCTGCCATTTGCTCTGATGCATGGCTCCTCTGTAGGTATATGGCCCTCAATGCATAGTCATTGTGGGAAAGAATCCATGGACAATTGTCTGTGCCATTGGACAACCAACTTTCCCAGACACCTTTCCCAGGGCAATTTGGCTTTGGAGTCCCCACATCTTACTTCAGAAGAAATGATGACTTGAAGTTCACAGCCTCCTCTATATGTCACCATTTTTCAAGCCTTTCTCTTCCTTGTCACTAAGTATACCTTCTTTTTCATTTGGGGTTACCAATGCAGTAGCTTCTACCTCCACCTGTGGTCATAACTGAATCAATGGAGCCAGTAACATCCCAACCAATGTCTCTTTCTTATGTTTTATTTTAAATATTTTAAGATCTATATTGAGTTATGTCCATAAGAAAAACTCAGAGAGACTTACAGAAAGTTTATACAATACAGAAAACACATTATTAACACACTCCAAAGGACTCAAATCAATTTCATGCAATAAAAATCAATTCAGCAGGAAAAGAAACAATCAGAACTTGAACCCCCCCCCCACACACACACACTCAGAGGTCAGCAAAAATCAAAAGTTATTTTCTTAACAACTTGGAAATTCTCATCAGAGCCAAGCCATTGCTCTTCCAGCGCATCCTACTTCCCAGATTAGCTTTGGATTTAGAGGAAGTGGAGATGAAATTGTCCTTACAAGTCCCAGTAGGATCAGTGAGGTTCAGGGCTTTTAAAAATGTGCAACCAGACATGAAATGTGCAATTTTGGGGAGAAGAAACTGCTGTTCTAAAAGGACAGTTGTGCAGTTAAAACATTCAAGTCATGAACAAATCGCACTATGATAGCCGATGTAAGAAGTGACTTGTGGCAATATGAAAAGCAAAGCAAATGGGCTCATCTCCAAGTGTGGACCTCAATTAAGTACTTAGATTTTTATCCTCCCCTGCTAAATACAGGGGAACTCTGTGGACTCCAACTGTGCATTTCTTACAAGGTATTCAAAAAGGAAAGGGAATAAAAAAAAATCTAAAACAATTGCCTGAATTATCAAGTTAAATTCCTTCTAGGTTCCCAGAAGTAAGATAAGAAAAGAGTATGAAAAATTCTGCCTATGTAAGGTGCTACTATTATCTTTTTGTTGAGATATTTTGGAATATATATATATATCAGGTTGTCTTGACATCCATACTATGTCCATACTGCTTTTTTTCTGATTTTTTTTAAAATAAAAAACGCTATACCAATAAAACTCTGTCTGTTTCAACAATATAGTCAATGACTTTGAAAACTAGACCCCTGAAATATGGAATGTCACTAAGGAAATGTCAAGATTGATTGATTGATTGATTGATTGACTGAATACTGTCTATGTGCATTATCACATTGGTTCAATAGGTTCCATTAAATCACTGGATCACTAGGTGGAAATACAATTCCTCAGAACTTGAGAAGATTACTCAAGGATAAGGAAGAGCAGGAAACCATGTTTAGTCCAAAATGCTTATAGCTGGCTTGAGGTTGGAAATGCACAATTAAATTATAAATAAAATTCTGGTCTTCTCAATATCATAACAACACAGCCCTTACCATTTTGTAATCATGTTTGTTTGTACCTGATTTTCTTTCTATACATGTCTATGGTCCTTCTGAGCTGCGTTGATTCTCCCCAATTGCAAAATCCTCTGTTTTGTCACCAGGTGGTTGACCACATGTGCATACCACTAAGCAGCCCAGTGTGTCTGCCACTACCATGGATCGCTTTACTATGAGGTTAGTAGAAGCTACCCAGTGATACCTGACCTCAGAGCGAGTGACTGGCAGCAGTGACAGATGTGCCAGGCAGTCCACCAGGTTTCAAACACTTGCATGGCATCAGAATGGAGGGTGCTGGATCTTCAGGGAAAATCTGGAGCAAACAGGGACTTCATTAAATCTGGCATAAGAGGGGTAAAGCCTGGTTCTGGTGTTGAATAGGCTGCCCATCGTCCAGTCTTCTTGGACTAGAACTGTGATTTGGGCTGTGTGCCACCCGGTCTCCCTGCCAATGTATCAGGGAGAGGCCATTGTGTTTGACCTGTGTAGACAAAGCCTTTGTCTTTGTGTGTATTTGTTGTGATATGTCTTCAAGTTATCTCTGACTTAATTCAACTGCAAATCTTTCCAGGAAAACCCTAGGACAGGGTTGCAAAAAGTCAAAGTGAAGGCTCATAATAACAATACCATTCCCAATAACTGTGCAGCCTGCATATTGTGGACCTTAATTTGTATGGAGAAATATGGGCTTTGGTTTGTGTCAAAAAGGGGGGGGGAGTGGGAGAAGAGTCATGCATGTTCCCAGAAATCCCTCAACCACACACATTTCTACCCTGCCCCTGCAGCTGTGAGATTAGCGCTCACAGACGACTGCATTAATTTTCATAGCTAATCATTCCATTCATTTGCTTTGGTTTAGGGACATTAGGAGAACCCAAAATAGAAGCATTTAGCAAGGGATTTTTTTTTTAAAAAAAAAGCCAAACACATGGATCAAAACACATATCCTTCTGTGATGTCCCAATAAATGGGCCCACAGAGAAACTCCTGCATTTTTGTAGTTAGTAAGTTCAATCAAAACACAAACAAAAGGAGAAAAGAAAGAGGGTAGGGGAGGATGAATTCTCTCAATGGAGATGAAAACGTATTTGTCTTCTTTCTGCTGCTGTGAATAGATACAAAACAGTCACAGAAGATTCCTTGGAGGGAAAGAGTTTAATTTGGAAGCTGTGAAATCAGGGAAGAAGAGTAAGATATAAGCTTTGGAGCAGAGGACGATAGAGGTATTTGGGAAGAAGCATGTGATGGGGAGAGATTTGTTTCTTTTAATACCAAACGATGGATCCATTATACTTCATGGACTGGAGAAGAACAGGATAAATGCATGGTATGTGATAATCTTTCCCCGATTGCACAAATAAGATACGATAAGGACGGGAGCAATCTGCTTTGCTTCCATCCTTATTCTCCATGTGATAATCAAGATTGAGTTAAACTACTTTGCCACTTTGAACTCACCTTGCAGCACTTGAAAAAAAACTGAGGACAAATATAGGAGGAGAGAGAAACTGGGACATTTTAATAGCAGGTGGAAAGGTGGGAGGACAGCTGATTAATCAGGACTGTCCCTGACAAATCAGAAAAGTTGAAGAGTATGTGACAGGCTGAAAAGTCCCACTGATTTCCACTCGAGGAATAATTCCTACTGTTGTGTGGGAAGAGGAGGAGATGGGAGAAAGCCTGCTACCACCTATGGGGCTTGCCTCGCCCATAGAAGATTCCTGGGGCTGCTCAGTATACCTGCTTTTCTGGCTGGCTGGCTGCAGTTGCTCCCGGCCTGGCTACCACAGGGAGAGATTACTGGGAAGGTGCAGGTAAAAGTGATCTGGGTGATTCATCACTGCTTATTTTATCCTTTCCTTGAATTGACAGGGTGACTAGTTATCATAACCACAAAGCAGGACAAGGCCCTGTGAAATGTAGGACACCCAAGATAAATGTAGAACCTTAAAAATGAAAGATACTAATATAAAAGTGCATTAATGTTTCTTATTTGAAATTCCTCCTGGACAGAAGGCTGAAATGTAGGACATGTGCTGAAAAAGGAGGATGTCTGGTCACCCTGCCAGTTCAGCATTCTGGCCTGAATTCAAAGCAGGAATGGGCACATATGGGAGGCCAGAGGGCACTTTACCCCCCCCCCCCGGAGACTTTTCCAAATTGGGACAACTGGACAGTATACTATCAATTGTCCAGCAGATGTTATAGGATTTTCTTCTACTTAAGGAGCTTTGTGGGGGACCTGGGGGAAAAGCATCTACTCCTACCACCCCATCTTCTCTACTACCCCAATTTCTCCAGGGAACATCAGCATACAAAATGATCTTGTAATACCTTTAAGACTAACTGTGCGAAAGAAGTTGGAGCATGTTTTCATAGACAACATCAGAGGAAACAGACCTTGTCTACAAAAGCTTATGCTACAACTTTTTTTATACAGTTAGGGGGTCTATAAACAACCCCTTTTTGCACTGGATTGGGGCCCCGAAAACCTCATGCCATGGCCCTGATCCTGCCTTCTGAGGGCACAAAAAGGAGCCGCAAAAAGTGGGTCCTTTTTGCACCCTCAAAAGGGCACCATAGCCATGCCCCTTCGGCACTGCATCATCTGGACACAGTGCCAGAGGGGTGCCATGATGCTGTGTACTGTCTGGACTGTGGCACGTGGCATTAGGGCACCCCGGGGGGCAGAGTCGGGCATGCATCATCAGGACACTGTGCCCCAACTCTGCCCACATACCGGTCTTTCAGGCCAGTCTGTAAAGGCCCTTAGTTTCAGAGGTGCTTAAAAAATCCCTTTCCCCACTTTCTCCAGTCACTGTCCTCTGCTTCACAGAAAGGTGAGCAGGTCCAATATAGAAATGCAGCTGTGTTGGGGTGATGTTGGAGATTATCACACAGGAGGTAAGTTTCCTCCTGTTGTTAAACTATCTCATTCATGTGAGGAGGAAGATTATCACACTCCCACACACTTATCTCATTCTTCTCCCATCAGTAAATAGTAATAGACCTGTCATTTGGAATTAATGGAAACTCCATTGCCGTTTCTGGACAGGAGAGGAATGGGATAAGCACAGAAGGGTGTGATAATCTCCCCCCTGATCATCCAAATAAGATGGCTTAATGACAGGAGAAGGATGCTTGCCTCCTCCATGTGATAATCTCCATTGCCTCTGTCCTTTAGGAAAGGAAGGAATGGAGGGGGAATGAAATGAGCTCCTGCCATCACCATTCCTTCTTAGTGCTACATCTTATGCCCTATTTGCATGGGCCAAATACAATGGCTTCCTCCTATTCCCTCAATGGGGAGACTGGATGATGCAGAGTCCAAAGCCTGGTTCTGGTGTGAGCAGACCAGATGACAGCCATCCCACTCAGCATCAAAACCAGGTTTTGTCCCTCTTATCCCAGATTTTTAAAACTCAATAGTTAATCTGGATCATCTGGGAAGACCCAGAGCCCTCTGTTATGATGCCGGGCAGCTGTTAGAAACATAAACAGCTTAAATGGGTAGAGATGGAAGCAGACTCTGCTCTGTTCAGGATCTCACTGATGAAATATTGACCAACAATGACATAAGGAACTATCATAGGCTAGAGACCATCTGACACCAAGCAGCCAGGCTATCATACTCATGCTTGAGCAAAAATGGCTTTGCCAACAGGAAGAGTCTGTTATGCAAAATCTCTTGAGGTGAGAAAGTGTTCATCACTTTTAAGTTAATTTACCACACTGCAAGCCATGCAATACAATGGTGGCCTTTTCTTATTCCATCATCTTCTCTGATGTTTCCCTTCTAGTGGTCTAACAAATTCCCTATTGAGTCAGGTAAATAAAAGGTTATGGCATTGTCAGGAAGAAAGGAAGCCAGAAAGGGGACTACGGGATATGAGCCAGAAAACCAGAAAATCAGAACAACCAACAAAATGCAGCCAGTAGATGAATTTTAGAGTCATTAAGTGACACTGCTGCCACACTGCAGTATTAATGCAGTTTGTCACTACTTTGTCATGGTTTCATTCTATAAAATCCTGGGATTTGTAGTTAGTCATGGCACCAGAGCTCTCTGACAGAGAAGGGAAAATAGCTCACACAACCAAAGATCCCAGAATTCCATAGCATGAAGCCATAGCAGTTAAACCAGTGTCAGACTCTGTTAAATCCTGCAAGGTAGATGCAGCCAATGTCTCAGATTAAATAAATTTGGTGATTCCCTTATTATCTAAGTTGCTGAGACAAACAGTGTTGACATGAAGTCAAAAGTAACATTTCATTCAATTTCTTTTTATATATATAAAACCCCAAAAAAACACAGGGGATAAAGACATTAATACAGAAGGTACTATTTATTTTCTATCCTCTTTATGTCTTTCTGATCAGATCAAAAGCTATCCTTTCAAAGGAAAATTGAATCTGAAGAAGACACTGGGAATGGCTTTCTCCTCAATATTCGCTACACCATCCACTTGCTCCGATGTAAAGAGATTCTTTACAATTCTTTTTAAAAATACTGTTTACAATTCTCTCCCTCACCTTACAAACAATAAAATACCATTTATTAAAACATGGGAGGGAAATAAGCTCTGTGTTCAAAGGTCATTGGAAGATTCCATTGTCAACAAACACACATGGGAGAGATCACTTTAAATCAGCCCAGAGAAAGAGAATCCACCCAACACTGAAAAGCAGGGACAGAAGTGAAGGCAACATATGATGGCTGGTGGCCTCATGTTGGGTGGTCATGTTAATGTTAATCACGTTAATGATTCCGCTCTAAGTTTTTGTCCAAAGTTTAACGGTGATATCCAAGACACCAAAACTCTTTTGGAGATGTCTTATGCCTTCAAGCCACTTCCAATTTATGGAAACCCTAAAGCGAACCTATTGTGGGATTTCCTTGGCAAGATGTATTGCTTTCCTTTGAGACTGAGAGAGTGAGCTTTAGCCCAAGGTCACTGAGTGAGTTTACCTGCCCAAGCAGGCATTTGAATTGTGGTCCAACACCCAAACCACTACACTACCATGACTTTGGAGGATAAAGCTGAAAAACAAATCTCAAAACATTAGATGAAATTCTTTCCCCTTAATCCTCCTATTCTCTCTCTCTCTCTCTCTCTCTCTCTCTCTCTCTCTCTCTCTCTCTCCCCTTCCCCCCTTCCCCCTCCCTCCCTCCTCTTATTTCCCTTCTTTTCAATACAGGCCCTCTTACAATGGTGAGACAGTCTGATTATTCAGACAATGTGTATTATGAACAAGTGTCTGTGTTGACCAGAGAGCTCAGTGTGGTAATGGTGACCAGCCCCGTTATCAATTCTTCAATAGATCAGTCATATTCAGTTGGAGAAATCAAACAAGTAAAGACTTATTATATAACAAAATTAATTAAGCAAGAAATCCCTGTTTCCTTTCCTCATTCACAGCTCCCAAAGCCATACTGTAAGACTGTGTTCTCTGCTTGAAGGTGCTTCTGGATCCATCGCTTCAAATGACAGCTCAAGTAAGCCCTGGTGGCGCAGTGGTTAAGTGCCTGTACTGCAGCCACAAAGCACAAGGTTGTGAGTTCAATCCCAGCCAGGAGCTCAGGGTTGACTCAGCCTGGTATCCTTCTGAGGTCACTAAAATGAGTACCCAGCTTTTTGGAGGCAATTAACTTACACATTGTAAACTGCTTAGAGAGTGCTTAAGTGCATTGATAAGTGGCATAGAAATGTACTTGCTATTGCTATTGCAACAGTTAGGAGTGCTTACTATCAGTTTTGGCTGATATACTAACTGAACCACTATCAAACAAACAAACAGTTTCATTTATACTGAACTAACAGTGTCTAAGTGGTTTACAACTGTAAGCTAATTGCCCCCAACAGTCTGGGTACTATCTACAGTTGGAGGATCTAAAGATGTTAGTGCATGCACTAGTAACTTCAAGGCTGGACTACTGAAATGTGCTGTACATTGGTCTACCTCTGTACCAAGTTGGGAAACTTCAGCTAGTTCAAAACACAGCAGCTAGATTGATTACTGAGACATCCAGGAATAATCACAATTCACCAATATTAAAATCACTCCACAGGCTGCCAGTTAGTTTCCGGACAAGGTATGAAGTATTGGCTACTACCTTTAAAGCCCTACATGGTTTGGGTCCAAATTACCTACAGGACCGCCTCCTCCCATGCAATTTCCCCGGTACCCTCAAGTCCTCTGGTAGACATTTACTGACAGGACTAGGTTGGCAACTGTCGGCCAGAGGACTTTTTCTTCAGCCACCCCAGACTGTGTAATGACCTGCCAGAAGAGATTTGACAGCTGAATTTGCTGTCTGAATTCAAAACAGCATTAAAGAGCAGTCTCTCCCAGCAGGTTTAGCTAGATGATTTTTAAATTGTGTATTTCAAATGATGAATGTTAAATATGGATTATTTTAATATGTGTGCATCTTGTCCTTTTAAATTGGTGTGTAGTTTAACAAATGTGTTTTAACTGATGTGATGTGTCTGTTAATTGTTTTTGTTCTCTGCTTCAATCCATGAAGAGAGGAGGGTAAGATATTATTATTATTATTATTATTAGTAGTAGTAGTAGTAGTAGTAGTTTTTCATCCTTTCTCTGATTGCCTTCCTTCTATTTAACAGGCCAGTTCCAGGATCAAAGCAGGAGGTGGAGTTAGAGGACACACACACACACAAGACCAGGGAAAGGAAGAGATTTGGGTGTCTGACCCAGATCATTCCTTTTAGACATGCTTTGAGGGTGCAATGAAGGTCTCAGGAAGAGCAGAGCTGAAGGATTAAATATAGTGGTGCTTCTGGGTATTGGCTTCAAATCTCTCGCAATAAAAGGGAGATAAGAACACCAGCTCATTGTTGAGAACAACATTACTCCTGGCTCTCAACTTGGTGTCCTTGTAAATAATACATTTATGATTCCTAGACTACTGAATGACTCAACCAAGGTTAAGCTCTGAATGTCTTGCTCCATTTGAGGGCATTCTCAATCTTGGACTGGAAAATACTTGCTTTGTCTCTTGTTACTGGCAATGCATCTTTTTGATACTGAAACTTGGTGTCCTTCTGACCCCAGCTCAGCTTGCTACAAGAAAGTAAGCTGAAACCCCTGCTGGGGAAGTCAGTGTCTATCCTGGTCCCTCAAGCTACACCCTCACAGATGAGGAGTATGGTTTTCTCTCTGCATCCCACCCTTGGGTTTTTGGGCTCAAGTGAATGTTTCAAGAGAGTCACACTCAAAGACTGTGACTTTTCCAAGATCACCCTGTGTATTTCCATGCTCAACTGGGGATTTGAATGTTGATCTTCCAGAGTTTCAGTGCTACACTGAAACCATTACACCATGCTGGTTCTTGTAATAAGTAATATTTTAATGCATAAACTGAGAAGGGGATAGAAAGATAAATTCCCTGTAGCAAACTCTGTATTGTTTGTACAGTCAACCTCCCCCCCCGCCCCCCAATATCCATGGATTCAACCATTCACAACTTGAAAATATTCCAAATTTTTAAAAAAATCTCAAAAGCAAACCTTGACTTTGCCATTTTATATAAGGGACATAACTCTACTACACCACTGTATATAATGGAACTTGAGCATCTGTGGATTTTGGTATTCACAAGGAATCCTGGAACCAAGCCCAGCAGATACCAGGGCCCACTGTACTTATTTTGTATTTTCATTTAGGGCTTTCAGGTTGCTTACAGTAACTGGGGAGCAAGAGATTTCTGTTGCTCACAGAGCCACCTATACCCTGTTCCCAGGTCCCATAGCTCTACAGTGCAGGCCTCTGATATGACATATAATCTCTTAAAGATTCCTCCAGGAGTCTACCATAGCCTTTCTCTCATAATGGCCTCTGCACATCTCCACCTACCCCTGGCTGAATGGACCTATTTAGCAATGGTGGCTCCAATAACAACTAACCCCAGCTTGAATAGATATGCACAGAAAAAGTAAAAAGACCACTCAGCCTTGAAGGGAGCAAATATTCCTGCCTCGCCTCCTTGCAGATGATTGGCTAATACTGAACAGTTCGAGGTTCAGGCATTATAGTTTTTAAAGTATTTATTGATGGATTTTAATACATATTTGTTTTATATGTAGTTTAAACTGACCTTGTTGTGTTATTTGTTGTTGCTGATCCACAGGGAAAGCTGGCGATGATGATGATGACTGGAGTAGATATACCCTCCAACATATGGCCAAGCAACATCAGAGTGTGGTCTCATGAATGAAGAAGCACACAAACTAAGGAGCTCAACTTCTTTGATGTGGTCTGCAGTCACCCCTTTCTTCACCAGATTGGGGCTGCAGCAACTACATGCCGCACTCTACCCTGAGGCTGGCATATAATGTCAGTTTGGCTCTGATCTGGCCTTTGCGCAGCACAAAAAGAAACCACAAAAAAGTGGCTCCTTTAGCCATGACACTTTCTGGCACTCCTTTTAGCATGCATCATCTGGATGCAGTGCCATCACAGCGTTCTGACACTGCCCACCATGTAGTTGGGTGCTTGGCATGATGCTAGCTTCAGGGCAGCATCATGGCATGCATTTTGTGGATGCCATGCCCACACTCTATCCTGAGGCTGGCGTATAAGGTCAGTCTGTACAGGCTGTAGGAGAGGCTGCAGACAAGCTAGTTTGCTTTTGCCTCAGTCTACTGGAAAGGCAAGATTCAACTCTCTCCTCTTCTCTTATCTTAATGGAGTTTAAACTGCGTTTGAACTCTGAACTCAGTTTGCGGCAATTGAATTTAGCTGAGGACAAAGGGAGAAAGTGGGAGGAGGAGAGATAACTTCACGCAGTTTAGAAGCAGCTGAAAAAGAGGACAGTGCATTTCCCAGATGTTCCCATGGGTGCCCATTAAAAATGAACCCCACATATTAAGAAAAAAGAAGGGGAAAATGTACACTTTCTTCTTAGCAAAAGGCAAGCAGCCAACGCAAAAGTCCAAACGAGAGGTATGCTTGTTGGCTTTAATTATCATTTGAAGGCAGGCAAGGTAGGCCCTTGTCTGGCAAGGCAGAACAAAGTGGGTTGTCATCAAGCTGACAATTTTCTTCCTTTGGGTGATAATGCTTTTCTCTGTAGCAGTTTAATAAAGAGACTTGGCTTTATCTCCCTATTTCCCTTCCACAATGCACAGCGTTATTGCCACATTCCTGATAAACACAAGCCTTGTCTTGGGAGGGAAAGCACATGTGTGAGGCTTGGGCAAAGGGGAAAGTGAAGAGAGAAGAGCTCAGTATGATAAATTATCATTTGGTAGCCTCCCCCCCCCCCCCCAATACACACACTAGTTTCCAAATGCCTTTCTTTTTTCCAGGAGGAGGGATTTTAATATAGAATTCTCTTCACTAATCCCCCTGAAGGGTTGTAATTTGTAACTGAGTTGAAGAGAACGATATTATTTTAGAGCAAAACAATGTAGCATTAAACATAATAATACCCACAAACATATAGAGAGCAGATCTTGTGCAATTTGATAGATAAAAATTCAATTTGATGAAATTAATTATACCCAACAGATGAAGGATTTCCCTCCCCATTTATCCCCCTCCCTATTCTTTCTCTGGAGGAAAAATCTGTTAGAGGTTTCTGGAGATTGGTAGTAAATATGCAATTAATAATTAACTGGAGGAATCTGGTGCTAGAAGATACAATGGCACTTACTTGGATTTATAAAGACAAAAGCATATTCATGGACCTATTGTGCATTTCTTATTGAGTTTTCAAATATGAAAGAAGTGTTGCAATTGTGCATTTCAGTTTGTGTGAACTTTCTATTGTGTAGGGTTGCAATTCCTCCATGTGCAATTGAGAAAAGGCCATTTTTGTTTACAACTGTAAATCTCAACTTGGTTAAGTGCCTTCATAATAAATGAGAAAATGCAAATAATATTGTCCCATGCTGGGCCTATCCTCAGTCAAAGGTAATGTCAGAGTCTCACGATCACCTGGAAGGATATTATATTGTGTCTCCTTCTCAAGCCAATTTCTTTTTCTCCAGAAACAGTGACCATGCTGATGTTAGAAATAGCTGTGTTAAGGACATCTCATAGGGGATGACCTAGTGCTTCTGACTTTATCTGTACAAGATGAGAAGATGGTATGCCTTTGAAGAGTGTTTGGAAGCTGCAATTGGCCCAAAGAATTCCAACCAGGCTGTTAGCTGGGGCTGGTTACAAGGAGCAGTCAGTTCCACTGACTGTCAGTCTGTTTCTGGGCACAACTCAAAGTGCTGGTTATCAGCTCTATATACAGCTTAGGTCCAGGCTGTCTGAAGGACTGTATCTTCCCATATGATCCAGGGAAAATGCTAAGATCATTAAGGGAAGATATCACACAGTCTTCATAAGCCCATTTGGTGGAAATACCATGGCTTCTCCCAGCCCGGGGAACTTCCTTCCTAGGGCAACTAAGGCCCGGAAGAGATTATTCGAATGTACCATGCTGGCGCTAATTTTAGGGTTAGGTCCCTAACCCTAGTACGTGCCAGTGGTGCAATAATGGTGACGTCCTGTGTACACGACGACGCCATTTTGAAATAACAAAACATAGTGTCCGCATGTGATGTTACATCATGAGTTTGCCATTGGTCTGCTCATGACATAACAATGGCAGCGCAATAAGAACCCAGTTTTTCTGGGTTCTTTTTACTCCGGAGTGATGGTGCATGGTTTGGGGGCTGTGTCATCCCGCCTTCTTTCCCTATCTCTCTCTCTTGTACAAAACTTTCTTTTAAAAAAGAACACATCTGTTTCATTAATTGAAGTATATCTGTAATTTCTTGAAAGGGGTGCATGCCACCTGAATTGTACAGAAATCTTTATCCTGCAAAAGAAAGATTTGTTTGTTTGTTGTGTGCCTTCAAGTCATTTTCAACTTATGGTGACCCTAAGGCGAACCTATTGTGGGGTTTTCTTGGCAAGATTTGTTCAGAGGAGGTTTGCCATCACCGTCCTCTGAGGCTGAGAGAGTGTGACTTGCCTAAGGCCACCCAGTAGGTTTACATGGCTGAGCTGAGAATCAAACCTTGGTCTCCATAGTCATAGTCCAATACTCAAACCGCTTTACTACACTGGCTGTCATAGGAGAAAGAATATTATAGAGAATATTCATCCTTGCCTGTGAGTATGAAGAATGCAATGTTAAGGAAAAAGCAACATGGGTTATACAGTAAATGAAATAAAACATGTATGTGAGAGTCAGGATGACTCGGCAGAAGCCAATTGAGAACCACACAGGTGTAAATGATAATACAATTAACAAGTCCTGAATGCCAAGGACAAGAAATGTAAAGTGGATAATTGGACACACCTGACAATTGTTAAGTGGTCAAGGCTGAGATGATGAAATCATTAATTGTAGGATGAACCAAGAGAACCAATGAGAATGATGTACACGCCTACTGGGTGGAAACAGACAACAGTGGGTGGTATCTTGCATTGACTATAATAATGACTATGCATCCCAATGTATTGTGTGGGTTGTAGAGTGGATAGTAGAGTATTGTTGTGTTGGATAGTTTTGGAGCTGTATATAGTAGAATAAAGTAGATCTTTTATTTAAGACTACTGAGTTGTCTGGTGTCTTGGGTGAAGCTACAAGAACCAGCTGGATTCTGAAGAAGGGTGAAGACTTCTGTGGAAGCAAGAGTGAGAAGGCTTGGAGAGTTTGTCGGGGTCTTCAGCCTATTCTCTGTAACTCTGCTAAGCTATAACCACTGGCCAAAACTGGTCAGCGCGGTGCACAACCAGGTGGTGAGTTCAAGCCAGAGGTGAAGAGCTACAACTCCCATCATCCCTGACATGGAAAGGATTAAGTTCTTAATAAGTACATTCTTGTCTCCATCAGAGTGATGTGAGCAGTCCTGGAGTGCATATCCCAGCTGTCTTTACTGACCTCAATTGTCCAGAGTTGAAGAAGTGAAACCTCTGCATTAGAAAGGAAACCTAGTGGATCATCAGCAGGTTACTCCTAACTTAAGAGTCACCTCTGTATTTCAAGGCACACTAGAGAGCCATTTCCCTATTTTTCAGCTTGACCTGTGTCACCCTTGCCCAAAGGACTGGCTACTGCTGCTGAATTTGAAGCTAAGATTCTTATTTAACCATTTTCTTAAGCTTTCAGGCCCATCACCAGCCTTTTGGAAGCATCTGGGTATAAACCATAAAAATCCCTTCCCCTTTCCCACCTGCCTTCCCTCCGCTTGCAGTTATCTGATACCTTCACTTCTTCACTCCAGCAATGAAGAGAAAAGGGTGCTTCCTCACTGTTATCAAATTGCTACAGGTTCTTTCTGAGTGCTCCAATGATCACACTTCATTCGTTATACATGCAGTTTTATCTTGCCTTGGCCAGAGATGTGCTCTTTCTTTTGGATCCAGATGCCAGAGTCTCATGTCAAATTTCCTGGGAAACTGTTTCAGTGTTGAGGGAGTTATATTGCTGGTAGGCTGGTAGATAAAAATGCCAAAATATCCAGAGCTGGCTATGGGGGTTCAGGAAGCATGCTAAGATGGCATTCTTCTTCAAATGCTATGGGCTTCAAGCTGTCATACACCCCATGATACTCTGAATGGTTTTCAGGGCTTGAATTCTATTGGTGTCTTATGCATATGTATGTTCCACTACAGAGTTTGCATGAAACACCATTGTACCTTATGTGCATGTTTACAAAGTTACACATTGTGCCTGGATGTACATGCAAACTCGTTTGCACATTTGTTGTTTGAGGTCAGTTGCACAATGTTACCATTCAGCACAAGGGCTGCATTTTTTCACTAAGTGTCTTCTCAAAGGTTGCAATGAGTAATTTCATCAGTTTTCTTACTACTGGGAAAAATCTTTGAAAACCACACAGCTTCCCAAGACTAATCACAATTCAGGGTTTGTTATATGAAAATTCACAGTAACAATATTTTCTGCATCTCCTGTGTGGAAAATAATACTTGGACACAGAAATATTAGTTCCTGCACAGAAAATGTTGTCTTCTGTGTATAAAATGCTGTTTCCTATCCAAATCAACTATGTGAAAGTTTAACACAGAAAAAAAAACCCACTTTATTTTTTTTTTCTTCATAGAAAACAAAGATTTCTTTGTAGGAATTAATATTTCTGTATTGAAGTGTCATTTCCCATGCAGAAGATACTGTTTCCTACACAGAAAATGCTGTTTTCTCCACAAATTAACTACATGTGAATTTTGCATAGGATAAGTTCTGAACTACAAAATTCTCTTCCTTTTAAGATTCTTCTCATCAGGGTTTCTCAACACACTGAAATATTTGCAAATATTATTTCTATCCCTAGCATGACCTTCCTAGCTCACCTCATCTATGGGCTGAATGGGGACCAACACTGGGCCAAGGAGCAGCACCCTGAGTAACACTGAATTAAAAGTCATCCTTGCCTTTAGGGTTGCTTAATCTTAAAATGAAAAATCTTGGTTGTTGGGTCAAGCCTGGGCATTCAGCCCTTGCATTCCAGGGTTGAAACCCAAGCAATGCTTGGTAGAACATTGTCTAAGCCTATTGTCTTTTTGGCAAATGTAGGGTTCTTGCAGACTAGTGCAAAAAAGACAGAGCTGTATCAACAGGGTACCTTCCTTATTTTCAGCAGGTCCATCATTGTGCCACCTCTGGATCCACATGTTTTCTCCAACCTTAGTTTAATTCCTGCAAAACATGATGATGGGAGGAGTATGAAGGAAGCAGTATGGCAATTTAGATAATCATCATCCAGCTCTCATGACATGGTAAGCAACAAAGCCAAATCAACATGCTGATCCCTTCTATCATTTTGTTCACTATTGGCTCTGGTTGCTGAGCCACAGTATGGAAATCCCTTCTTTTTTAAGGTAGCAGTATTCTATTACCACATTCCACACTCCCACACAGTATATGGTCTTTCATATTTTCATATGTAGAATCAAGCATGTTTAAAGAGGTCACAATGATCTTTGAAACCCATGAGAAAGGAATGTTGTCTTGAAGACATATTAAGGATCTAGGTAGTACCAAAATAAAGGTCAAGGCACGTTTGTTGATTGTTCCATCCTCTCCTGGGCTTTATGCATATCCACTTGCACCGGAGACAAAGTTGATTTCATTGCACTAAAGCAGGGTTAGGCAACCTTTTTGAGCCGGGGGCCAGGTTGCTGTCCCTCAGACAACTGGGGGGCCGAAGCCAAAAAATAAATAATTAAATAATTTCTATTAAAAATTAATTAAATAAATAAACCAGGACAAATGTAGGACAAAATTTTCAAATGGAGGGCACGTAAAATTTTTTGCTGATTTTTAAAAAATGTTAATATAAATGCATGTTTCGGAGGCTTCTATAGACATTTGCCCCCTTGCCTGCTGCTTGCCCCCCTTGCCTGCCTCCTCCTGATAGGCCAAAGGCTCCGGCGGCAATCGGCGGCAGGACCAGGCGGGGGCCGGTCCCAAGAACTTGCCGGGCCGCATCCGGCCCGCGGGCCGCAGGTTGCCTACCCCTGCACTAAAGCAAGTAAGACAGTATCTCCTACCTACTCCCTGCTATGTTTCCAGCCAACTTTCCTATCCATCTTCATTGGGTTGCCCTAAATCCAATCAATGGTTCTGTTATTTCACAATTAAAATCATCACTCATTCTTGAATCCCATTGTTGATTCCCTGAGAAAGCCATCGGGTCTTTATAACTCCACAGGGTCACACCAAGTACTCCCCAGTCCAAGGAAATAAGACATAAATATCAGTCACAGCTCTCTTCAGAGACTCTCGTATACCCACTGTGTTTTCCTCAGATGCTGTCTGAGCCACACTCCACTTTTTGTGGATTCCTCTGTCACACTCATAAATATCTATCTACAACCCTAAGCCTCTACTATCCAGTTTCCACACTTATATTTCCATTAGCCTTGTATGGTGTTTTAGACTGAACTGTTACTATGTGTTTGTGTATTCTCTTGCATATTTCTAAATAAATTGTTCTATATTTGTTAATTTGGAGTCTGCCCACAGTTAGCCCTGGTATACACAGGTGAAAACAATCCTCAAGCTTACCCAGCTTCTTACAGGCTCCCTGCTGAGCTAATAAATTCCCCCAAATATCACTCTTAACAGGGGTGCCAGGCTCCCAAACATTTTGGATAACAGTTCCAAAAATCTTAATGCAAACTGTAAGGAATGTCTGCCCTACCTTCACCTCCAGGTAGTGAGAAGTAACAATCACCAAGGAAACTATTATGAGCTGTGAGTGTAGTACCATCCAGTCTCTTTCATTTTTATTGTTGTTGGTGGTGATGCTGTGATATAGCCTGGATTTTAAAAACAAACACATCCAACCTCTGGGTGGGAATACAATGTTGCTGCTGCCAAATAGTCTGGGACAGCTGAAGTGCCATCTGAAGGAGATTTTAGATGATACACCAAACTCAGACATCACGTGCATGATGAATGAGAAAACTGCTTCTAAGTATGGAAATAGAACCTTTCTCTCTCACATGTGTCAGTGAACCAAGTTACCCAGAAGTAGAGTAACACACTCAAACAAAATGGATCTATGTAGATTTGCTTAATTTAATATGGAGGGCATGAGTTTCTGGATTACCGATTGCTTGGAGTCAGTAATAGGCTGGATGAGGGAAAACAAACTCAGTCTGAATCCAGAGAAAATGGAAGTACTAGTGATAGGCTCCCCGGGCCCGGGTAGTGTAATTTCTCCACCTGTCCTGAATGGGGTCACACTCCCCCTGAAGGACTCAGTTCGCAGCTTGGGAGTGCTTCTGGACTCGTCGCTCCAATTGACATCTCAAGTGGATGCGACAGTCAGAAGCGCCTGTTATCAGCTTCGGCTGATACTCCAGCTGCGACCCTATCGGGGCCAGGGGGACCTTGAAACAGTGGTACATGCTCTGGTAACCTCCCGATTGGATTTCTGTAATGCGCTCTACATGGGGCAACCCTTGTACCATTCCTGGAAGCTTCAATTAGTGCAGAATATGGCTGCAAGTTTGGTCGCCAGCTGTTCTAGAGCTGACCATATAACACCCCTCTTACAAGATCTCCATTGGCTGCCCATTCTCTTCTGGGCGCAATACAAGGTGTTGGTAATTACCTATAAAGCCCTAAATGGCTTGGGCCTAGGTTACTTGGAGGACCGCCTCCCTCCATATAATCCACCCTGCACACTCAGGTCAGCCGGGAAGAATTTGTTGAGGGTACCAACTGTGAGATATGCAAAGGGCCTTTTCCATCTGAGCCCCACAAATTTGGAACACCCTTCCTGATGAGCTCCGCTCCATCACCTCCCTGGATCTCTTTAAAAAGAGACTTAAGACCTTTCTTTTCCATCAAGCTTTCCCCCATGTGCCTTGATATTTGCGGTCTCCCCCCTGATCTGTATCTTGTATCATTGATTATCAACTCAGCTGGCTGTGATATCGTTTTATGGTTTTTAACTGTGATTTAATTTTTATTGTTCAGTTTTAATGTTATGTATATATTGTGATGTCTCTTGGATTATTGTATTTTGTATTCTTTGTTGTTCACCACTTTGATCAGTATGGAAAAGTGATATAGAAATAAAATTTATTATTATTATTATTATTATTATTATTATTATTATTATTTTAATACATTTAATCACAAAATATTAAACCCAGTTCTGCCCCATCCCCAGTTTCTGCATTTTCTTCCTATATTCAGCATCTCTTCCCTTTCTAATTTTGGTCTCCCACTGATTGTTCATTAAGGTAATGCATTTAGAACCCAGCCAATTAAAGCCAAGGCTGCACACTGCAATAATTCTTGCCCATCCATACAAATTGCATTGGTAAATTCCAGAGAATGAGGCCTCGTAAATCATCCACCAGAGCCATCCTTTGGAGTATTTCTTGTAAGCACCTGAACATAAATCCTGTGCCTTAGTGATTAGAATTCCAGCTCTAATCTTGCAAGGATTCCGTTCAGTTTCACTTGAACAAGATAAGTAAAATAACAAATGCTTAGCAAAGCTTTCAGCCAGTGCTTATCTTAGGGTGGTGGTGTGTTGGAAAGAGCCTGAAATAGAAGTAGACAACACAGAGAAGGAACTGGTACAAGGAGATGCTGGGTTTCCCCCTCCTCTCAAGAAACAGTACTTTGCTCCAACTGTATGTTTCATTTGGGAATGCAGAGGTAAAAGAAAGCACACCCTTACCCTGTCACTGGTCAGTACACCTGTCTCATAGGAAAGATATCATAGCAAGAGAGAGGGTCAACAGAGCCTCCCTTGGAAAAGATCTCCATATCCTGGGAGCAGCCACCTAGAAGGCTCTCTCCTGAGTTCTCACTAGACATGCTTGTGATGGTGATGAAGCAGAGAAAAACCACACCCCCAAAGATCTTAAAAGATGGGCTGTGTCTGCATGGAGGAAAAGAAACACACACACCCATTCCAACACTGACTTGTTTAGATAACACACGGGCCCAAAACAGGCAGAACGTGAGTCCAATCTGTGCTCTAGGGCAATGGTCCACAAAAAAAAAAAAAGACTCCCTGTTTGCTCCAAATCACAGTGAGAACTCTGGAGAATCCCCTGAGTGTGCAGACTGCTTGCCAGTGCAGGAACAGAAGAGGAGCTTGCACTGACAAGTGAACCACTGACCTCTTCCCACCAAGACCTTCCAGCTCCGTGCCATAGCAGTTCATTTTCAAGTTCCTCCAGTGCCATTCCTTTTACAGATGTGCCAATTGATCACACAAATGCACATTAGCACAATACCATCAGTACAGCACACTGCTGCGTAGTAGTAATAACAACAAGAACAACAACAGCAACAACAACAACAACAACATTTTATTTCTTTCCTGCCTCTCATCAAGGCTCCAGGCAGGGTACAGCACATTAAAATACAAAACACAATTAAAAACACATAAACCCACAGTTAAAACACAATAATATAAAACCATTAAAACACACTCATAAGAGCACATATGCAAATTAAAAAGTCATGTTTTAAAATTGACTGGGTAGGCCTGCTGGTAGAGATATGTCTTGAATCCTGTTTTAAATGCAGTCAGTTTAAGGTGCCCTGATGGTGCAGTGCTTAAATGCATGTACTGCAGCAACTCACTCATTATCCATAAGGTTATGAGTTCAATCCCAGCCAAGGAGCTCCTGGCTGGCTCAGCCTGGCATTCTTCCAAAGTTGCTAAAATGAGTACCCAGCTTGTTGGAAGCAACTAGCTTACAGTTGTAAACCACTTAGAGACTGCTTAGGAAATATGAAGCAGTATATAAATGAAGCTGCTATTGCTATTGCTATTGCTATTTTCAGCTGATGTATGTCTTCCAGCAAGTCATTCCTCAGTCTGGGGACAGCAGACAAAACATGCAAATTGCCCCCATGTGCTGTGAGAAAAGTAGGAGAGGGGTCTCCTGGGCAGTATGCTGACACCGCTGCTGGTACTGGACCATTTTGGATGCTGGTAATGCAGACAGCTCATCCTTACCACAGATTCAGAAGCCCAGAGAGTAAACTTGATTTTCCCATTAGTGTGGACTTGGCCTTGAACAGCCTTGTATAAGGAGATACAGTGTCTTACCTTACCATAGGAAAAGGTAGTTGAGGTCAGGCTATAGATCAGTGATTCCCAGACTCTGGCCTTCCAGATGCTTTGGATTTCAGCTCCCAGAATCCCAAGCCACTGGCCAAGATAGGTGAAATCTCTGGGAGCTGAACACCTGGAGGACTAGAGTTTGAAAATCACTGCTGTAGACCCTTATTCAGGATATTGATGGGAACTGGATAGATATGGCCAACAAGAATTGTTTCACATAAAATCTTGCTATCCTTCCTAATTGAGCATATGCCCTAACTGGTGAAAAAAATGGCCAAGCTAGAAGAAACGATATTATAGCCGTGCACCATTTCCCTCCCTAATAATAAAGTTAAAAGGATGCTATTTCCTTGGTGGGAAACAGCTGGCTGGTGATTATATGTCACCGTAGATGTTCACTGCACAAATGACTAGTCACTAATAGACTGGGCATCATTTGTAACAAAGCAAAATCTCTTGCAACTGCAGACTTTGCTGCTCCTCGTTCAAGGAACACTGAAAGGCCTGTTAAAGAAAAGGAAGCAAAACATCTCAATTTAGCAGTGGACATACAAAAGAAAGTGGAAATGCAAATTAATGTGAAATAGCTTCACTAATTATGTCTGGCAAAAGCATTGTACCTAGCTTGCTGCTGGGAGAAAAGAAAAATGCTGAATATCAGAGCAATTTCAAGCATTGTAAATAAAAGCAAAATGTTATGCTGTCTAATCTTGACATCTATCCAACATGTGCATTTCTGCCCTCTCAGAAATACCAGTTTGAAAAACAAAGCTGTAATCTTAAATCCCTTTCCACAAGAGTTCTTCTTCACATTTTTCCCAAAAGCCCTTGCTTGCAACTGGAATCCAAGGGTTTAGGTCCAAGCCTCAAGAGCAGAATCTAAAAAATTTGTTCAAATTTCTGCATAAATCCTTCCCTTTCCTGTAGATTCGGGCAAAAGCAAGCTGCTGCTTCATTTCCTAGCTTGTGTGTACTTCCTCAATAATACCTTTTGCCATCTTAACTACACTCTGATATTGCTTGGCCACACATGTCCTGGTTTTTAATCTGTGAAATGTTAGGGGATATGCCCTTTTAAAAATATTTGAAAGTGACCATCATATCACTCCTCACATCATCTCTTCTACTGGCTAAACTAACCCAGCTTCTGTAAAACAGCTGACTTACCGGTGATGGATTTGATTTGTATTCAGGAAAAACACTTCCTCTCAGTTTTGGTCACTAGGGTTGCAACAACACTGCAGAAATTATCCAGTTTGACACTCCTTTAACTGTCATTGCTCAATGCTATGGAATTATGAGATTTGTACTTTTGTGAGCTGCTTAGCATTCTCCATCAGAGAGCTCTGGTGCCACAACAAACTACAAATCCCAGCATCCCATTGCATTGAGCATGGCAGTTAAAGTGATGTCAGACTGGTTAATCTCTGCCTTGCAGATGCAATTTACGTTCCGCTAGCCCTACTGCACACTCATTTGATTCTGCTCCCCATTTTATCTTCATGTCTCACCTCCCTGCTTTTCAGATGCTAACAGTAGACTGTGTTGCAACATGAGGCACTTACAGCAGTTTGATATTACTTTAACTATCACGGTTCCTTCAGACTCTCTGCTGGAGCAGTCTGGTGCTGTCATTCAGGCACTTGGACTAGAATTCTCTAGCAGAAAATTATAACTATCTGATTAAACTAAAAATCCCAGGATTCCATAGGACTGGGCCATGAGAACCAAATGGTGTTGTTGTCGTTCTGTGCCTTCAAGTTGTTTGTTCATAACACTGGAGTGTTAACTAGAGACAATGGCTTCCTGGCATAATCCACACATTATAACACTGGTTAATACTCAAGCCTCACAAAGATGCACTTCGCCAGTTCATCACTTCTCCTATCTGGTTCCAACTTGCAGAAACTACATTCATAAACTCCTTCACTATGCATGTGGCCATCCCCCCACCTTGGACAATATCTTTCCTCTTGCCTTTGTTCCTCAAAGGCCATAATTGAAACTGAATAGTCATCTCGTCACCATATTCAGTAAGGAGAGGCGGGATATAAAAACATTATTATTATTATTATTATTATTATTATTATTATTATTATCATCATCATCATCATCATCATCATTATTATTATCATCTCAAGTTTTGCATTTCCATGGGTATTCATACAGTCTATAAAGGACTTTCCTGTACACCTGTTCACCATGTATCTGAGGAAGTAAATCAGGTCTGCAAAAGCTAATGCTACAGCTTCTTTTACACAGTCTCAAAGGTGTTACAAGATCCCTTAGCATACTGATATTCCAGACTAACACAGCTATATCTCTGCAATTCAAGCAAGCAGACAGAGTTTTGGAGAAATGTATTGCTCAGAGCAAGGAGAATGCATGTGCAAATGGAGCTGTGTGCTTATATTTTTGCTCTTAATGGTGCTAAAGAAATGTAAGTTATGCTAGTTAACCTCAGCTCCAGTAAGCAAGTTGGATGCAAATAAAACTGCTCTCTGCTACAAAGCTAAACATTCTTGTGTGCTTAAATTTTCCTGAATTGCAAGTTGCCTGCTGTACTTTCTGTCTAGCATGTTTTTGTTAAGACACACAAACACACTCCTAGCCTCTAAATGGCCTTTACAGTTTTTGTAGTCACTCATTGCGGAATTTACTGCCAACCTGATAGCATTTTTTAATTTAGTGAAGCAGCACTGTAATACAACAGAGTCCCTAAAGAAAGATCAGTGCCATTATTTTGCTGGAGTTAAATTTCTCTAATGAAATAAATTCCAATTTATGCAGCCTTTGTTATAATATATAACTCACTGTAGAGGGTAAATGTTCCTGCCGCCTAGTGTAATGACATTCTAAGTTTCTGCCCACAAATGCAATCTCCACTAATGGGAGTCATAAGTGGGTTGTACAACTGGCTACAATGGATCCAAAGAAAATTATGATGAAAAGTTGTTGTTGCTATTTTCAAACTGATCTGTGTGTGTTGGGGGGGGGGATTGACGCATAATAGAAAGGCTAACACTGGCTTGACCTGCTGTAATTTTTCCTTTGGGGGTGGAATGACACATTACAAATGATGTGAGGAAGATCATAAAAATGGATTCCCCATGCTAAAATCTCTCTCAGTAGCTTTCATTAAATTTGCAAGAGATTCATCCAAAATATTCTCTAGCATTTTTGGTGCTGTTGCAGCACACATTCTGATCATGACACTCAGGTTGAGTACTAGATTTCTTGATTAGAGCTTTTTAATCTACTCCGGTGTGTTTTTAATCTCACCAGGAACCATGTAGTAAAAGTGATGATGTAATAAACTGATATAATAATAATAATAATAATAATAATAATAATAATAATAATAATAGGATTTATTTATACGCTGCCCCATTACTGGGAATCCGGGCGTCTTACAACAGAGGGGATAATTGAGGGTTCCCTGCCCTCAGACTTACTATCTAAAAAGACACGACACAAAAGGAGAAGGGAATGGGGAGGGAGGGAAAGGATCAGGTCCAGCATTCTTCTCTCTCTCTGAGTCCTGGACCAAGGCAGATGGACTGGAGGGAGGGCTCTTCTTCTTCAGGCTAGCCCTGATGAAGCTGGGCCTGCCTGGTCAAATCCCTCGCAGGCCAGAGGATGACAGTTATGGAGGGAGGAGTCTCTTCTTCCAGGCTAGCCCTGATGGAGCTTAGCCTGCCTGGTCAACTCCCTCACAGAAGATGACAGTTATGGAGGGAGGAGTACAGTAATGTCTGTGAATTCTCCCTGGAAGCCAAGATGACAAAACTTAGCCTGGTGTACTTTGGACACATCATGAGAAGGGATGAATCATTGGGAAAAAAACCCATTAATGCTAGGAAAGATGGAGGGAAGCAGAAAGAGAGGAAGGCCACATGCTAAATGGATGGATTCTATCAAAGAGATCATGACTTTGAATTTGCAGGAGTTGGGCAGAGGAGTGGAGGACAGGAGGACTTGGAGATGTCTCATCCGCAGGGCCACCATGGGTCGAGATCAACACAAAGGCAGTGAACAACAACAACAACAAATAGGATTCCAAATGGGTTCCATAGTAGGAAAAAGAGAGAGCAAAAATGAAGGCAGGATTTCTTTCCCTAACCCTTTATGTGGGATGTATGCCTAATGATCGAGTGATCCCTATTGTCCAGATGACTGAATTAATGGCAACAACTGCTGACCTGCAGTTCATGGGTAGAATGCATTAGTATCATAATTTAGAACAGGGGTTCAAATTGTGCAGCCCTCCATATGTTATTGTAGTTTCCATTAGTCCTAATATGTATACCAGAGGTGAAGAATGCTGGGAGATGTCATCTAGTGACATCTGGTGAGCCTCATGGTTCCCAGCCCTGCTTTTGAATCTGAAATTCAAGATGATTCATGGTGTACCTGCATTACATTTGATTAGCCAAATGCTCATCATTATATACTAGAGACTCTGAGCCAGGCTAGGAGGTGTCCAGTTCTGATGGATCCAGTAAGGCAAACCTGGCTCTGAACAGCCATCTTTTTCAGAAGGAGAGCAGATATTGTGCTGTTTGGAGAAACCTAATGGCCCTTTACTGGCGGAAGGTGTGAATTATAAGGTCATTTTATCAACTCCCACAGCCAGAAAGAGAAGATATATGAAAGTGTCTAATTGAAATTAGATCATCCGCTATGCCTTATGTTAGTGACTGTGTGTCTAGTTATAGAATGTTTACGAAAGGTCAGAGTATCCTCCAACATTAAGCCAAAGGATAAATGTAAGTTACAGAAGTGACAAATTAAACAGTGGCCATGAGGGATGGCTAATTCACTAGTAGAGCCATAAATGTTTAGTGCATTGGATTGACCTCCTTGATGGAAATTTCAAGACAAATGCTTTGGTCTTCACCCATAAAATTAGAAAGAGGGACTCTAGGGAAAAACCACCTACTACTAACAGGATGAATTGATGAGCTTAAAAACAGCCTTTAGTCACACTCCTGGATTTTATTGTTTTCTTATCTGGGCTACTAAAGAACCTTTCCCACAAGCTAAAAGTTCTTTTACATCAATTAAAGTGTAGTTCTTTGAGCATCTTTTTTGTAACTAAAGGGAGGAAGGAATGAAGGGGGAAATCTATATCTGATCAACTCCAATTTAAAACTGAGATAAACTAAAACAGAGATAAGCACTAGGCAAATACCATCCATTTGCTAATTCAAAACCTGAATAGCTCATTAACATTTGTATTTTTTCACTTTTGGCTCTCCAGGTACACATTTGTCTCACCATTTTTCAGGTTTTAGAGGTCTCCTGATTACTCCAACTATCAGATGAATCTGTTCGCTCCCCAAACAGAGTGAACTGTGCTGGCAAGAAATGAGCTGGGGACTGGTCTAGGTCCCTCTCTCCACTCTCCACTAGTGAGACAAAAGCTGTGCTGGGATGGGATGGCTGCAAGGATGTTGAGAAGCTGAAGTATGTCCAGAGGAGGGCAAAATGGTAAAGGGTCTGGAAACCATATCCTGTGAGGAGGGACATAAGGAGCAGAATATATTTAGGATGGAGAAGAGAAGGCTAAGAGGTGATATCATAGCCCTGTTCAAATATTTGAGTGGATGTCATAATGAGGATTAAGCACACTTATTTTCTCCAGCTCCTGAGAACAGGACCTGAAGCAATGGATTCAAAGTACAGGAAAAGAGATACCACCTCAACATTAGGAAGAACTTTGTGACAGTGAGAACTGCAACTAAAATGAAGGATGGGGTTTCAAAAATAAAAATTGCACAGTTGTAGATTATCGATTTTCAATATGCAGTGAAACCTAGATATGAAATTAGATGAAATCCATTTACCATTCATTTCCCAAAGAGAGATTCGATGGAATACCCACTGCCCACATTTTAATTTGTTTGTGTTCTGAGTTTCCTCTCCTTCATTGTTTTCATATGAATTAGATAGAATGCTCACTTACTGTTGTCATGTCTTCTTGCAATATACATAGGTATAATGCCTTTTAGCTGTTGTAGTCTAAAACACTGATGTAAAGAAATTGGAACAGTTAACAAGGAAGATCAAAGATGAAAGGGCAAAGGCAGATCTGATGCTGAATATAAAGAGAACAAAACTAATGGCCACAGAAGAAATACACAAATTCAATCCAGACAATGAATAAATTGAAGGAATTAAAGAATTCCCATATCTAGGAACAAACATTGACCAGAACAGAGACTGCAATCAAGAAATATGAAGAAGACTAGGAATGGGAATGGCAGCTATGAAAGAACTGGAAAAGATACTGAAGAGCAAAGACATATAATTGAGCACTAAAGTCAGAATTGTCTAGGCCATTGTGTTCTTAATTATCCTGTATGGATATGACAGCTGGATAGTGAAGGAAGCAGACAGAAAAAAAAAATCAACTAATTCAAAATGTGGTGCTGGATACCACAGACAGCCAAGAAGACAAAGAAATGGGTCCTTGAACAGATCAGACCAGAGCTCTCCTTGGAAACCAAGAAGCAGTACAGACTGGCACTTTGTGCTGGCCTAAACGCGTACTAGGGCTGAACTAGGGCTGAGCATTCACGGGTTCCAAGTCCTAGTTCTGCCACCCTGCTACCCTCATGGCATGTGCCCATCCACACAGCACATGCCATGGTTATGTCCATGGCGTGCAGTGCCCTAAAGGCGCTGGCTGGAAGGGGCATTATCATGGTGTGTGGTCATGCCTGTGATGGCCCTTCCATGAAACTGCTCAGAGCAGCTTCTTTTAGGTAGGGGGCTGGTGACGAAGCTTGCGACTATGGGAGGGGGTTGGTGCCACAGCTTGTGGCACCGACCCGGGTCAGGAAGGGGCGACTTCCAACTGCCCATCTGTACTGCCCACAAGATGATCAAACTGAGGCTGTTCCAACTGCCCATCTGTACTGCCCACAAGATGATCAAACTGAGGCTGTTATACTTTGGCCACATAATGAGAAGGCATGGATCACTAGGAAAAACAATAATGCTAGGAAAGGTAGAGGGTAGAAGAAAGAGAGGAAGACCACAGATCGGATGGATAGACTCAATCAGGGGTTTTATAGGCAAGGGCTGGCAGGATCTGGGCAAGTCAGTGGAGGATAGAGAATTTTGGAGATGTCTTGTCCACATGGTCACCATGAGTCGGAGTTCTCGAGGGCAGCTGACACCAGCCAGGTCTAAAATACATCTACATTTCTCTTAAGGTCACACTGAACAATGACAGCTAGTATGGTACAGACAGCCAAAGTTGTATAGTGGTTTGAGTGTTGGTCTTGGACTCCAAGTTGGGCCTCTAAAACCCACCAAGCCCCAAACTTGAGAGTGGTTTACAGGCAATTTTTCATGCTGAAACTTCTGAGAATTCATGGGAACTGTGTGCTATTGCTGGATTTGGGCTAAGGTATTAGCCCTACTATATCTCCTAAATAGGACATGGAACTGAATTGAACGTGGATAAGAAGCTACTAAACAAAGTCTTTGGCCAAACGTTCCAACCTCTCAGCCTCTGCCTCTGACCTAACCAAGAGAAAGGAACTCGTCAAATGGACAAACTTTATTTGGAAGCACCAGCAATTTATCGAAATTTCGGCATTGCATGAATAGAGAGAAAGTGCACATAGGCAAGACTTTGTTTTGCATAGATTGTAAGGCCTTCTAGAGAACAAAGTCTTTGTAACCATTCTAGCATAAGCATCATCAATTTGTTAGATAGAAAGATGTTCTAAGTGCAGGATAATCAGTTTCAAAATTGTTCTCATTAACATATCCGTGACTTAGAACCTGGGGGCATTTCTTGCAGTTAGAGCAACTTGGAGAAACTCAACAATAGAGTCAAAGATGTTAAGCCATATAATGATTTTGTTTTTAAAAGCTTAGAAATACTCAGAATTAAACAAATAAATGCCTAAATACCTTTTTTTTTTAACCAAACCCTATCATGGTGTCTTGGCTCCCTTGACTTTCTCCTAAAGGAGTTTTTGACCACAAACCAACAAAAAAGGGGGGTGCAGAAGTGATATGACATCATTTCCATTTTGCCATAATGCAACCTGCAAAATTAAGCAGGGGGATAAGGTTGAACATTGTCGTGCATTTAGTCACACATGTTTGCTATTGCAAATCAGTTATACAATATAAGGACTGTCTCCAAACATTTTGCTTATAAGATTGAACTGCCTCTATACCTGTTTGATTCCCTAAATAAAAGCTGACCAGACTGTCAATTACATTTTACTTCAGCTCTAGGGGCAAGACAGCATCATTCACCCCACCTGTGGGGAACAGAATAGGTCGGTTGCCAGGCTGGATCTAAGATGGGGCTTTTGTAACTTTAATAGTTAATAGATATTGGAGCAGGACGTGGTGCTATAAAAGTCTGTCAAAAGGTACATCTCTTCCTTCATCTTTAAAAATCCAACTTTCCTTTGCAGCTGGAATATTCCCCAGCTAGGGTCTTGCCACCACAGTTTTTGGGGCAGATAAAGCTGCAACTGAAGGCTGGAGTAATTTTATTTTATTTATTGAGACATCTAAAACCTGAAAAACTGTGAGACAAATGTGTACTTGGAGAACCAAAAGTGAAAAATAAAAAAACAAATTTTAACAAGCTATTGAGGTTTCGATTTTGCAGACAGGGTATTTGCCTCAGTGCTTATCTCAGTTCTAGTTTATCTCAGTTCTGAACGGTAGTTGATTGGGTATAGATTCCCCCTTCCTTTCTCAGTTAGCTACGAAAACCCCACAAAAACAAAACAAAAACAAAAACAAAGGGATGATCAACTACACTTTAATTGATGTAAAAGAACTTTTAGCTTGTGGGAAAGGCTCTTTAGTAGCCCAGATAAGAAAACAATAAAATCCAGGAGTGTGACTAAAGGCTGTTTTTAAGCTCATCAGTTCATCCTGGGAGTAGTAGGTGGTTTTCCCTAGAGTCCATCTTTCTAAGTTTATGGGTGAAGCCCAAAGCATTTGTCTTGAAATTTCCATCAAGGAGGTCAATCCAATGCACTAAACATTTACAGCTCTACCAGTGAATTAGCCATCCCTCATGGCCACTGTTTAATTTGTCACTTCTGTAACTTACATTTATCCTTTGGTTTAATGTTGGAGGATACTCTGACCTTTTGTAAACATTCCATAACTAGACACACAGTCACTAACATCAGGCATAGCGGATGATCTAATTTCAATTAGACACCTTCATATATCTTCTCTTTCTGGCTGTGGGAGTTGATAAAATGACTTTATAATTCACACCTTCCTCCAGTAAAGGGCCATTAGGTTTCATCATACAGCACAATATCTTCTCTCCTTCTGAGAAAGATGGTTGTTCAGAGCCAGGTTTGCTTTATTGGATCCTCCAGAATTGGATACCTCCTACCATGGCTCTGAGTTTCCAGCATAAAATAATGAGCATTTGGCCAACAGTCTCAGCAAGTACACCATGAGTCATTTTGAATTTCAGATTCAAAATCACGAGGCTCTCCAGATGTCACTGCAGAGAAAGTCCTGGCATTCCTCACCACTGGTACACTTGCTAGGAATGACAGCAGCTATAGTTTGCTAACCTTTGGAGGGCTGCACAATTTGAACCCCCGTTCTAAACTATAATACTAATACATTCTACTTGACAACTGTATGTCAGCTGTTTTTACCATTAATCCAATGAAGTAGACATTAGGGAATACCAAATCAGAAGGCATGCATCCCCTCCCCTCCCCCCACAAAAAAAATTCTTAGGAAAATTATTTTTTCATTCCTTCATTCTTACCTTCCCTTTCTCCCACTATGGGATCTTTTTAGACTTTAACTCTCATAATCCTAACCTGACTGGCAAATTCTTGGAGATGCAGTCCAAAAATTAACCTTTTTGAGCTATCCCATAATCCTTGTCCAAATAACCTACAGTAAAGTTGACCACTAGGCTTCATGATGGTTAGTGATCCCATACACTTCACCTGTCTGATTTGGCAAGTATGTTCCCAGTTAATCCTCTGTCATCATATTTGTTCAGATGCTTTTAATATGTCCGCATTTCTCTCTCTTCTTCTCACTTTCCCCCTTTGTCCTCAGATTACTTTCACTGGTGGAAGATGAGTTCAAAGTACAAAAATACTTTGCATTCAGTTAAAGCATCAAGCAGGAGAGGAGTGGAGGAAGATTAAGCTTACCCTTCTCAGTAGGCTGAGGAAAAGCAAACTGCTGCTGCCTTTCCAATACAGTATTGTATTTTCTCCCTCATTCATACCTTTAAAAAAAAAAAATCTGTATCACACTCTGGCCCCATTCAGACTCACCTATTTGTGCTGGATGGAACTGGGCAGAATTAGGTCCCCCCCTCCTGAATCCCTCCAGAAGCAAGTGCCCACTAAAAATTTACCTCAATCAGGTTAATTAAACCCTGAATGCCCTTGCAGCTCTTGCGGAGAGTTCACATTTGTGGAACCGATTTAAAATGAAGGCGCCTTTGCTGTCAATCAAATTCAGTTCCGCTTTCGTCAAGGTGACGTTTCCTGCAGCCACTGGGCAATTGGAAGTGTGCTTCCCCTTCCTTTTAAAAAAAAGGCGACAGTGTGTCCATATTTTCACCAATGTAAAAACCTCCAGGTGTGTGTGTATGTTGTCTGTATTTGGGTCACTACAGATTATCCATCTTCCTCCGCCTGCATTTTCAACCCCAAAATGCAATCTAATGCAATTACATCCTCCTTCCTTGTGATCCCAGAATGCCTCATACACATACAATAATAATAATAATAATAATAATAATAATAATAATAATAATAATAATAAATTCCTCATCCCAAATAGCATCTCTGCATCCTTTGCTTTCCCTCAGCCACCCCAGAATTCCTTACAGACACATAAAGTAGCAAAAGCATTCTGTATCAATTTGCAAAATTGAAAGAGAAACATTTGTAACAATCTCATTGTAGCATTCTCATATAAAAATAATTTAGAAAAAAAGCCTTTTGCAAAGTGCTGTGCTGGGAGCAAGGAAATGAAAGGGAAAGTAGGACAAAGAGACGCACTTTCTACCTTTATATGTATCTACCTGTAGCAAAAAGCATGTGCATAGTCTGTCAAAAATAAAAAATAAACAGAGAGAGAGAGAAAGCTGCCTGGTGTGAGAGGGAAGCTTGTTCCGTTCTGTGCCCCCCCGACCTAATTCCCTCCCCTGAACTTAACCTTTCATCCTGCTCCTTCCTTCTCCTCCTCCTGCTCCATTACACCAATTGCCCTTCATGACCCCCTTCTTTCCCCGGCTCCTTCATCCTCCTCCTCCGCCTCTTGGCACCCTTTATCCAAGGCTCCTTCCTTCATCCTCCTCCTCCTCTGTCTCTTGGCACCCTTTCTCCAAGGCTCCTTCCTTCTCCTCCTGCTCCTCCTCCATCACCCCAATTCTCTTGACATGGCACCCTTTCTCCAGTTCCACCCTCTGCCCTCCCTCTGCCCTAAATCCCTCCCCTGAACTTGCCCCGATCATGATCGGGGCCAAGTTCATATTCACCAGACCCGTTTCCCCCCAAAAGATACAGCATTTCCTCCACTTCCAAAAGACCCACACCAAGGGGAATTTGCCCCTCAACAGGTATGCAAGCCTCCGATCCACTTGTGGGAGATTTGGGGCAAATATGAACTTCCTGTGGTTAATCAGGGTTCTAATCCGGGGTAAAAGGTAGTCTGAATGGCCCTGCTGATGTTTTTTGTCCATGTGCTGGGAGGTGTGCCATCCAAACTCACACTTTGTGATGGTTTAGAGATATTTTTGCATGTTTTGGGGGCACTTTTCTGTATGCTTTGGGGGCAGAATACCACTAAATCATATATCTTTAAAAATGGGTATGGGGGCTTTGGGGTGGATGGAAACCTTTAGGGCCCCAAAAGTAATGTCCAGGTACCACATTATTCTCACCCCTGATCTAGATGAAGCTTACTATACATGCCAGACATGGACTTCCCTAATGCAAGTTATTGGGATTGACATGCCTACGAATAAGAATAGGACCTATGGATTTTGAGGATCTTATGAACCATTATTTAGGGATGAGATTCTTCACCAATTTCTTCTCAAAAGAAGTAATTAGTAATGCTAACAATTTTCTTCCCGCTGTGAGAAAGTCTTTGAGAACCACATCATTTTTGAAATTTATTCACAGTTTTGGGTTTATACCACACTAAATTGGCACCAAGTTGCCAGTTTGCACAGAAAGCAGCATCTTCTGCACCTAATTAAAGTTTGCAGACAAAAATATTATTTCCAACACAGAAAAAACAAGTTGTTTCATGTTAAGACAAGGATGTTTTCTATGCAAATCAGCTATGTGCAAATTGTGCTCATGCTAAATCCTATTTTGCAGCATTTTGTGTACAAGAAACAGCATTTTCTGTGCAGGAAATAATGTTTCTGTGCAAAAAAAAATTTGCTTGATGCACAAAACAGGAGCACTTGAATTTTGCATAGAATACATTCTGAACTGAGAAACTTCTAATCAGTCCAAGATTTTTCTCATTAAGGTTTCTCATTTTTCTAATCTATGTGAGTATTCTTTCCATCTCTATTTTATACCAAAATGAAAAGCCATAGCAAGCAGATAGACCCCATTAGCTACAAAGGCCAGTACCTTTTAGCACTTTGTTTTCAGATCAATACTGGAAGATTATGTAAGGAGGAGATAGCATGAGCATTCACGATGCCATACCAGAGATTATTGCTGCAGCTGTGAAAGAATTATATCTCTGCATGTATCCTCTAGAGCAGGCCTTGCTTAGTGCAAAGTATAAACAGGTGCTGGTTGTTGCATATGTCTCTACTCAGTTATCTCCTTTCTGAAATAAGAATGTGCATGCTTTTCCCTGAGAAATGACTGCCTTCTCTTTCCTCCTACTGCAGGGAATCATTTTCTCTTTGCAAATTTTTCTCGCTTCTGACAGTTTCTAGAACACAGTAAGAAAAACATATACAATCTATGGCAAGCTAGATTTTTCTGGCTTTCCCTTGGGACAAGAAGTGAGTTAATCTCTGTATCTCTAGAGACACATCAGCCATGATATGTGATGCTTTACCACACTGAAAGACCTTTTAATTTTTATTTTATTATTTTATTATTTTATTTGCTTTTACTGCATATTTTCTGCATTCATTTTCCATCACTGTGTCTGATAAACCCTCATACATTACAAATAAGTGGTGACTTTGTTTCTTTCTTTCTTTCTTTCTTTTCCACAGATAATTAATAAACAAATAAATCTAGAATTAAGCTCCACCAGCTTCATGGCAGTGATAAAGTTGGAACTAACAATAATATCGGCACAGATCAAAAGGCACATTGCCTAAATAATGCATCTTGGGTCTTGTCTGAACTGGCTACAATTCTGGAGCCAATCCAGAGCATTATGCTCTAGAATTGCTCCTGGATCAGCCACAATAGCTGCCGCACACACTGGGCCATACTTGGTGGAGTGGCATAGCATTGTTCCCATGGATCAACTAAACAAGCATGGCTGGCCTGTCCCTGGAGACACCACCTCCACTTCCATATCTGCAGGAGCTCTGTGGACAGGCCTCCTGGTGCACCACCACTTCTCCAGAGGATGGGTTTGCTTGTGTAACCAGTGAGAAGGGAAGGGAAGTATCCTGGTGGTGCAGTGATTAAATGCCTATACTGCAGCCACTCACTCATAAACCACAAGGTTGTGAGTTCAATATCAGCCAGGAGCTCAGGGTCGACTCAGCCTAGCATCCTTCAGAGGTTGCTAGAATGAGTACCCAGCTTGTTGGGGGCAATTAGCTTACACACAATTGTAAACTGCTTAGGGAGTGCTTAAGTGCACAGATAAGTGATATAGAAATGAACTTGCTATTGCTATAGAAAGAGTCTCCTATCATATGGCTGAGAGGCTCCTACCATGTGATCGGGAGTCTCTCTACCCTCTCTTTGGATTGGTTGCATCCACCTTCAGGAAAAGCAGAGGTGCATCAGGCAGCTTTTGCCTGGAATTTATGCAGCTATAGAAGTGGAAACAGCAGCTCCAGGGACAGGCCAACCCTTTTCCCAGCACTGCTCAGTGAAAGGAACTGGGATGATGCAGTGCAGGGAATGTGAACTACTGACTTGGCCAAATCTGATCCAGCTGATTGCATGTGATAAGACTCCGTGCTCACTCCAGGATTTCAAGAAAACACCAGGATTTTTTCTAACTTTGCCAAGTTGGGGCAAGGTCAAGTTAAAGGGGAATCTCATTATCAGTTTCCTGCTGGAAGGCATGTGTCATGCAACCAGGCATATGTTATCAGCCTGAATCCTAGTGTTTAATCTCAACTAAGGGAGACTAGTTAATTAGTGAATGGTGGTTTGATCTGTAGGTGAGTCTGATTGAGTCAATGGGTCTACTCTGCTTGGAGCTATCCATAAAATTTAGGCCATTATTCTTTTGTTACTATGTGCCTGTGGCATTACAGATACACTTAAAGTTCCTACTAGAGTTTTCATGCTGGTTGTTACAAGCCTCTCTATGGTGGCCAGTATTCATAATGCCCACTAGTTTCCTAAGTTAATTCTGTTTGTCCTCTACCAAAGAATTAGAACAAGTTAGGACAATTCCTTATTTATAAAGCTACTGATATATTATAAGAGCCATTTACTGGATTTCACAACTGATGTATGATATATCTGTTGGTGCCTAGAATCCAGGGAGACTTACAGAAAAGAATGAATGGATACCATTATCTATGAAATACGTATTTTGTCACCTTTCAAGTCAGAACATTTCACAACTTAATAAGGATAAATGAGTACATTTATATGCTCTGTTTACATATGAAGAGCTGAATTGTGTGCTACCCAATGTGCTATAGTCCTGTAAACTGGGCGTGATTCATGGCTACAGAATTAACTCTAGCAGACCCATGAATTATTGCTTGTATAAATTCTCTTTTGCATTTTGAATATTGTCCCCATTATCTTGCAACTATGCATGCTGAAAGTGATGTGCTGCATAATGAAAAAAATTATTGCCCCTTAACTATGTTTTATTATGCTTTGGAAGGGAAACTGCCCCTGCCCCCCCCCCAAGTCTCATTTTTGGTTGACTGCTGAGGCCACTTTGTTTGTTGTTGTATGCTTTCAAATCCTTTCTGACTTGCGGCAATCCTAAAGCTACCCTATCATGAGGTTTTCTTGGTAAGATTTGTTCAGAAGAGGTTTGCCCAACACTCAAGCCATTATGCCATGCTGGCTCTCTGGCAAGGCCACTGCAAACAATCAAATGGGACTGAAATATAAGGGGGTTGCCAAAGTGTTGTGGGAGCATGAGTCAATGCAGACAGTTAATATGGTATGCTAAGTTGTGGAAAGGATAAGATGGTCCAACAGATGGAGTGAGGTGACTTAGATCAATGTCATGGCCAAATTGGGAGAAACATAATGGGAGGAGGCAAGAGACAAAACAGAAATCAAAGATAGAAATAAAAAAGTTGGAACAAGATGAAGCCCTAGTTGATGCCCCAGTCTGAAATCTATATTTACAACAACAAAAACAACAACAACAAAGGGGGGTTATAAGATCTCTTCACATATCCTGTGATGAGGCAGTCTTATCAGTTCCCCAACACTCCTCCCAAATAAGAAAAGTTTTGCATTCAGAGCTATGCCAAAATGTAATATGGTGCCTTTCAGGAGCTATCCCAAAGTAGATTTGTTAATTCCTGCTCCTTTGATGGTTGTTGTTCTTGTTTTCTATCAAGCCAGCTTTGACTTGTAGTGGCCCTAGGAATGAGAGACCTCCAAGAGCTGCAGCCATCAACAGCCCTACTCAGGTTCAGCAAACTCAGTGTACTGGCTTCATTTATTTGAGTCAGTCCTTATATAATATGGTCTTTTCCTGCTGCTTTCCACTGTACTAAGCAACTTCATAATGCATTCAAAGTAATATTCAGTTTAGTAATTGTGGCTTCTAGTGAAGGTTCAATTTTGATTTACTCTAAGATTCGTTCATTTGTCTTTTTGATAATCGTATCCACAGAACTCATCTCCAGTACAATTTCAAATGACTTGGTTTTCTTCCTGTAAGCTTTCTCCACTGTTCAACTTTTACAGCTATACAAAGAAATTTTAAATACTGTGACATGGCATGTTCTGATCTGATGTTTTGTTATATTTTATTATTTTTGAAGATCTTATCTAATTCCTTCATAGTTGCCTTTGATTTCTTGACTACCCCCTCCATTTTAATTCTCCTTTCATTGCTTCAGTTGAAATGACCTGAGATGTCATCATGACTACTACCAGCTATGTTATTGTTAGTTACCATCAAATTTGTCCTTTTCTATAGTTTGGAGACTCACTTTTATGAAAACAGAATGTAATGAATCATTACATCCATAATGACAAATGGTAGACTGACAAAAGAACCAGCACAGTGAAGTGGTCTGAGCCTTGGACTACAATGCTGTAGATCAGGGTTTGATTCTCTTTTCAGCCATGGAAAACCACTGGGTGACCTTGGGCAAGTCACACACTCTCAGCAATAACAATAGCAAGTACATTCTATACTGCTTATCAGTGCACTTAAGGACTCCCTAAGCAGTTTACAAAGTGTAAGCTAATTGCCCCCAACAATCTGGGTACTCATTTTAGTGACCTCCTCAGAAGGATACAATCCTGAGTCAAGCTTGAGTCCTTTTGCTGATATTGAACTCGCAACCTTATGGTTTTGATTGAGTGGCTGCAGTACAGGCATTTAACCACTGCGCCACCAGGGCTCCTCTCTCAGTGCCAGAAAATTTCACGATAGGTTCACCTTAGGGTCACCATAAGTTAGAAATGACTTGAACACATACAACAGTAAGGATGGGAATTGCAGTCCCCAGTATATTAACTGTAACTTCTCAAGCTGTGTTTCCATCTACATGATGCTTTGCGTCTAGTGTTTTATAAGTACAGTGTTTCTAGCAATGGTGGCTGGCAGCTTCCATGTTAGTGGGGTAGTGATATTCTTATGTTTCAGTCAGAACTGTAATGAAACAATCCAGCATGCTGAAACATACCCTCAAAATAGACTCAGCACCTTGAATAGATCATTTGATGTTCCCACTAAAAACTGGATTCAGTTTTCCACTGATATGGAAACCACCATTGCCATGGGTGTCTATACTGGAAATAGAGTTGTTTAATACCACTTAAACTGCTGTGGCTCCATCCACTTACTTAAACTGGTGAGGGAGAGGTCTAGTGCTATAATTCAAGGGGTTCTATTCAAGCTGCCTAGCAGATAATTCAAAGTACCTCACCATGCTACAGGTTTTCAAAAACAGAAGAGACAATTCAGTATAGTTTAGATGAGAGCTTAAAGCTGCAATCCTCTTTACTAAATTTGCAGAGGAGTGTGTCCAGAGAAGGACAACCAAAATGGTGAAAGGTCTGGAAACCATGCCTTATGAGGAGAGACTTAGGCTTAGTCATCAGAAGAGAAGGTTAAGGGGTAAAATGACAGCCATGTTTAAATATTTGAAGGGATGCCATGTAAGGGTGGAGCAAGCTTGTTTTCTGCTACTCCAGAAGATAGGACACAGAGCAATGGACTGAAATTACAGGAAAAGAAATTCTACCTAAACCTCCTGATGCTAAAAACATTATGACAGTGAAATACACTGTTTTGGAGGATGTTGGAGTGTCCTTCTTTGGAGGTGATTAAACAGAAACTGGATGGTCATCTCTTGGGAGTGCTTAGATTGTACATTCCTGCAGATGAAATTGGACTAAATGGCCCTTGAGGTTTCTTCCAACTCAATGATTCTTTGAATCTTTGATTCTATGATAAAGCTAGGCGGAACTGGTCAGGGTCTGTTTAATTCAGGAATCAGGTGTGGAAGTTAGGTAAAAGGGGAATAAGGGACACAACAGTATTCTGGAAGCATTCTAGAACACTGGAAACATAGAAGTTTCCCTGGATAACAAGGGGCCTGGATAGATGGAGTACAACAGGCTTCAGAGAGGTACACTTCATTAGTAAGGGGAGGTAAACTTTTGTTCCATTTGTACATCATACCTCATAAGCTAATACAGTCTGCCCTCCTCATATATGAGGGATCTGTCCTGGACCCCCTCCCCCCGCATATGGGGAAAAGAGTGTATGCTCAAGTCCCATAGAAAATAATGGGGGGGGGTGCTCATGGCGGGGCTTGCCTTCCGCGTAAGCTCAAAGCTGGGGAAAGCAAGCCCGCCTATAAGGAGAGCCGACTGTAAGTAGATCAGAATGCACTTATCTTTCATTTACACACATCTCTAAATTTTATAATGAAGTTCTCTTTGCAGTTAGTAGATAAGTCTCTGGTAATACAAAGTTTAGCAGTTGTTGCTCATTTTATGAGTAAATGGATAGGAACGAACATGCTACAGTGGCTTGAATGTTGGACTAGGACTCTAGGAGACCAGGGTATGAAACTCTACTCAGCCCACTGTGTGAGCTTGGGCAAGCCACATTCTCTTAGCCTTAGAGGAAGGCAATGACAAACCTCCTCAGAATAAATCTTGCCCTTGGATAGGATCACCATAAGTCAGAGAGGATGTGAAGCTATATAACAACATTTTGTCCATTTAAAAAAATACAGAAAACAGAGCAAACTAGATATATATTTATTGGGTCATGAACACAGAAACTTTACTCATGTCTCATTTCTAACTAGGCAGTGGGACAAGGCTGGTGTTCTTAGAATCAGGACTTAGGGCTGAGATGTGTTGTGGCTTCTATTATTGATAAATCTCATCCCAGCTATGCCCATAACCCAAGAACTTCAAGGTCTGCAGAGATGATGATAGGTCTTCCAAGCTCTGGCCCCTTGAGACCCCTAATTGCCAACAGGAAGAAATGAACTTAATGGAAAACGTGCATGATGTTTTCCAAGTACAAGCATTGCTTGGAAGGTGAAAAATCTCTCCCCCTACCATCTCAGTTCCCTCACATACATATCCTTTCATGTATTCTGACAGTTCTCCACTTATATTTTATATTTTCATTTTCTTGCAAAATGTTATTACCTGCCCTAGGCTGGATTATGCATTTAAATAAATAAGTAGATAGAAAGAAATAAGAACACTAAATCCACCTGGTGCTTTTTAAAGCAGGAATGGGTAGTGATGGTGTCATTACGCCAATGAAAACTGATTGCCAAAAGGGCATCTACTGAATTGTAATTGAGTCAATAGATCTATATCTCCTTGCCTAGCCGATCATGAAAAAGTAGATAAGCTATTATTTCTTTAACTGCATTTGCAATCAATAGATTAAACAGTGATGCTACTTGAAGGAGACTCTTGGGCTTTGAGGGATTTCAAAGCAGCTACTAATATGTTTTTCATCCATTTATAAAATGCCAATTAGTACAGATTACAGTAGGAGAAGAAGATATTGATTTTCAAATGCTTTGGGGGGCTTCTTTAATCTTTGAATGTTGCTAAATGTCTGAGAGGTTAATAAAATTGGAAACCATTGTGTTGTATGTTTTGTTTCAGATTAATGCTCTTGCCAAGCAACTTTGTTCTCCAAACAAGATTTTAAATAATTATTGACAACAATAAATTGGATTTTAATTACTTCAAAATACCATCACAGTTGATCAAAAATCTAATGGAGCATGAGATTGTGTCAGTGAATTAGCAGAAACTTGGACATATTTCTTGGTGAGGAAACAAACGTGCATCTATGTTGTGCCAGTTCGTAATCTGGATGGAGAGCTCATGGGGCTAAAAACAGCAAAATCCTCATCTGTCAAAAAGTCCCTCTGGGTTAGAACTTCCTTTATTATGTTTTTCTTTCTTTCCTTTTTTTAAGTTAATTTTTATTCAACATAAAACAAAAACAAAAAACTTCACATACTTTGAAATATAAACAACTCAAACAATACAAAACCACATATAGGACACCAAATCATCCTATATCTAACATATAAGTATCCAAACTAAAAACACATAATTGCATAGAAATGACTTCCTCTTCCCATCCATCTGGTTGATTACTACCAAAATGTACTTTCTTTACTATTTGCAACATTTACTCTATTCTTTAATTAAGTTCTACTATGCAATAAACTCATATTTAATCTATCCATCCTTTAATTTTTCCAGTTTGCTCAATTCCCTAGAACTGAATTATGCTTTTCTATGTGAATGAAAATATGTTTGTACAAAGAAATATTCAGTCACATGAAACCATTCCTGAACTCTGAGGTAGTAAGCCCAGAACTGGGAAAGTTCCTTTAAGAATTATTTATTCCACATATAGTTCCAAAGTAGTTGGCAAAAGAATCCCAAAGTAGGTAATACTGTAGTTATACATTTAAAGGTAAATGTTTTGCATTTCTCAAAAGTAGCTACCATAATTATTTATAGTTATTCTGAAAGGAACTACCTGCATACTATATTGCTGTGGTACACAATTTCATGCCCTATTCACCTTATCTTTTCCATAATATCCACAACAGAACATGACATACAGTGCACCCTTGCTTTACTCAGGGGATCCGTTCCGGACTCCCCTGCGTAAAGCAAATTACATGTATGCTTGAGTCCCATTTGAATGAATGGGCTCGTGCTCACGGTGGTGCAGCGGCGCACACCCCATTAGTCCCTATAGGATGCGCTGCCCCTTCCTCCCCGTGTGTCCCCGCACAGCTTTCAGGATATGCTGAAAGCTGCATAAAGCTGCATATGACACGGGCACACTGTAATTAAAAGATATAGCCATGACAGCAAAATCAGTATGTAGAGAGATCTTGTAGCACCTTTGAGACTAACTAAAAGAAACAAGTTGGCAGCATGAGCTTTCATATACTTAAGTCTACTTCCACAGATGCATTTCCACTCCACCAAATGCATCTGAGGAAGTAGACTTAAGTCTACGAAAGCTCATGCTGCCAACTTCTTTCTTTCAGTTGGTCTCCAAGGTCCTACAAGATCTCTCTACATACAGAACTTAACACAGTAGCATAATCCTGCACATGAACCATGTGATATTCCTCCTCCATCATTTAATGAGGTAATACCTGTAACAAAAAAAGCAATTAAGATGCTATAGCTACACAACAAAAGGAGGAAAGGGTGCAGTATATGTCCAGGGTTCCCTTCTCATCTAAAGGAATGAAGTCTAAAATGAATGTGATCTCCTTTGTTTTGGGTAGACTTTATTTGGAATATTTTTATTTGAATATTGTCCTATTCTCTTCAATGACAGTGCATGCATGTGCTCACACTAACATGGTCCTGCATGCATCATGCTTTCATTAAGGAGAACAGGATTTGAGGCCCCATGGAATTTGCCATCCATGGGAGTAGAGGGGGTCTGGAATGGAACCCCCATGGATACGAAAGACTAACTGTAGATATGTGGAAAACAAGAATCTGCTTGTGGCTTTCACTTAACATAATCTTTGGTTACAGTCATGTGACAGCTTTTTCTGGTATCATGAAAGGAGATATCTAACAGATTTTATATGGGGATCCCAGACTGGGGGTCCATCTACACTGTAGGACTAATGCAATTTAATACCACTGCTGCTGGCCCTTAAACAAATCCAGGTTAGATGATTCACATAAAAAACCCTCAGTCCCTCAGTGGAACCACACTGTTTCAAGATGTTCTGGTGACCTCACTGGGTTTATGTTAGCATTGTATGGATGTTTAGTTGTTCAAGGGCAGTCATGAAACGGGTAAATAGTGTTCATTGCTACATTACTGGTAAGCTAATGTTCTGCAAGCATTATAGTGCTGGTGCTGAGATCTGGAAAAACCATGTACTAGTCTCTACTTTGCTGTGAAACTCATCAGTTCATCCCTGTCTAAATGCCTGACCTTCCATACAGAGATGCCATGACAGAGGATAAAGTGAGAAGACTTCTGCTTTGGTAAAAAGGTGGGATGTAGTTGTATCTAATAAGAATAGACAGATGGATAGCTTGATGACTGACAGATACACGGTCATATACCATATCTTTCCAGAATGCAAAAAAGGAACAAACAAACAACTTTATGTGTATCTGTTACCTCTGTATTTACATGAATTAAATATTACATAGTTAACATTTACTGTACCTCTGGGTAGTTAAGTAAGGGGAAAGCTTGAATACCCTGAAGGCACCAGTTCCCATCTTATATTGGAAGCTAAACAGGGTCAGCCTTTGTTAGTACTTAGATGGGAGACCATTGACAATGGCGGGATATAGACCGCCGCTTTGCGGCGGTCTCCCGCCGGCGCCATTTGCTCCGCGAGGGAGCCGCAGCAGCCAAACTGCGCGGCTCCCGTGCGGAGCAAAAAAGAAGCTCCATTTTGGAGCTTCTTTTTGCGGCGCCTTTATGATGTCGTGAGGCGCCACTGGCGCATTCGCGATGTCATAGGCATTGCGACACGTATGGACGCTATGCGTCCAGTATGTAAACATGGCGGCCCCCATGTGGAAGGGGCGCCGCCATGTTGTACGTATTCTATACGTACTAGGGTTAGGGGGTGCGGAAGCACTGCCCCTTCCTAACCCTAGTACGTATAGAATACGTACTATATGGCGGTCTATATCCCGCCAATAGCAGTTGCCTGAAGCATTATTTCAGAGGAAGGATGTGTCAAAGAAAACCCTATGAAATTCATGGAGTTGCCCTAACTCAACAGGTGAAGGCAAATGCACAGACACAGTTAAGATAAACCATAAAATAACAGAAGGAAAAACCCTTTAAAAACCGTAAAAGAAAAAGAAGAAGAGGAGGAGGAGGAGGACAAGTCAGGTATAGAGCAGTGTTGAAGCAAAATAAAATGCAAACAGCAAACAATGAAACACACACACACACACAAAGATATCTTAAAATATCTTAAAACACTTTCTTCTCTGAGTAAAAAGAGGTGCTGGTGCAGAAGGGGAAAAACATCTCAAGGGTAACCCAAGGGCAAGCTTCCAAGGTGCAGGGTGGTGGGCGCCTTCTGAACAGATTTGAGCTAGTATCTTTCTCTCTCTCTGCCTCTCTTTTTTCCATTGTCCCAATGAAGAGCAGAGTGCTTTTGATATTTTGATATTCTGTGTTGCTCAGCCAGGAAACTCAACAACCTGAATACTGGATAATTGAATTAAGCTGTAAGACTGAGCAGACTGCAGGTGCGGTTCTATCCAGCCCTAGATAATGATGCAATGGTTTTACAAACCTAGGAACATAACCCAGTGGCTTCCTGTAATATAAATGCCCTAGAATGTTCTTCCCTCTCAAAGTTTATAGCTTCATTACAAAATAGCTTTAGTGTACCGGACACATTGGAGCTTAATTCCAGACTGCTTCTTAATGGTGCCATAACTTTTTTACTGTTCCCCCGGGAAATGCATGTGCTTCCCCCAAACCTCCCAAACAACTTTGCATTTTGAACATTATATTTTGTGGTCTGAAAAGGCATTCAGCTGGATATGCCTGCATAGGGCTGAATATGTTCTTCATATTGTCCACATGCCACATTCATTCATTGCAATGAGTTGCGTGTTATTTGAATCAGCACTATGTCCAAAAATACTTTTAGATTCAGAAATTTTGGAGGCACACGTCAACACTAAACTGAATCCTTTGCTCATCAAAGCATCCCTGATCAAGGCTGGACAAACAATCCAAACTGCTGTCAATCTTCTGCAAAGCAGCAAGAGGAAGGAGAAAAGCAGTCCACTTACAGTATAACCAGGCAGAATAAAAATTTATATATGGAATTTCTTGATGGATGAACAATGACTAGGATTACTTGCTAGAAACAGGGCAAAAAACCCCAAACAACTTGAAGTTTGGAACTTGAAGCTTTCTTTCTTTCTTTCTTGTTTATTCATTATAGGCTTAAAACACACTGCAGAAATAATCCAGTTTGAGACTGTCCTAACTGCCCTGGTTAAGTGTTAGGGAATCCTGGGAACTGTAGTTTAATGTGGCATCAGAGCTCTAGCTAAATGTCTCACAAATCTACCATTCCTAGAATTCCCTAGCATTGAGCCAGGCAGTTAAAGTGATCTCAATCGGGAATATTTTTGCAGTGTGTTTTGGACATATATTTCACCTGGCCCCTGGTGTGAGTGGTGGATTGTGACTCTGGAGATGAGCTCAGCCACTGGGCGACCTTGGACAAGTCATAGTCTCTCAGCCCTGGCTTTGGGGGTGTCACCTGGTGTGGCCCGAACACTCGCACCCCTCAAGTGACACTACTGTCTCTCAGCAACCCTTTACTCTGTCATGGGTTTTTTTTTGGCAAGATTTGTCGAGAGGAGGTTTGCCATTGCCTTTGCATGAGGCTGAGAGCATGTGACTTGCCCAAGATCACCCAGTGGAATTTCATGGCCAAGCAGGGAATTGAACCCTGGTCTCCAGAGTCATGGTCCAACACTCAAACCACTACATCATGCAGGCTCTCGCCTTTGGTCTTGTCTGTTCCAATGAGTCATGTTGTCTCACAATGTTGGTTCAACAAACATTTTGTTCAAAATTAACAATATATACATGAATGAATGAATGAAAAACAAGATCAGGTAAGCCTTGTAAAAGTCAACAAAATCATTTCAAACCTTCTAGATACCACTTAAAAAAATCTTCCAAAATGCATCCAAAGGTTATTATTATTTTTCTTTTCCTTGTTGTTGCTGTTGTGTGTCTTCAAGTAGTTTCCAATTTATGGTCACCTTAAGACAAACCTATAGTGGGGTTTTCTTGACCAGTTTTGTCCAGAAGGGGGTTGCCATTGCCATCCTCTGGGTCTAAGACAGTATTACTTGTCCAAGGTCACCTAGTGGGTTTACATGGTGTCCACTTTTCTTGTGACTTCCATTTTGCTAGACAGCTATATGTTGTTTTTGGAAGAGCATTTGTTAGCTGATGAGACAGGCTGATCTCCTTTCCCTCCTTCCCTCTGTTCTCCTCTTTACTCATATTTTAGTGGTAGATTCTGTTTACCTTGCCTTCTGTGGATAGGCAAACACAGCTACAGTTTGATTGGCTAGACTAGAATCCCTTTCTTTCCCAGCATAAGCTTTATTGAAATGTTTACTACAAACACACCACTTCAGTTTGACAATGAAAATCTGCATTTATTTCTTCAGTGCTCCTTCAGCATCCATTCATTGCCAATGCAGCTAAAGAAATTTCCAGCTACACAAAAGATGAAGAGAAAGGGAGGCTGGATAGGTGTAAAAAAAGACTTTGCAAAAAAGCTTGCTTCTTTGTCAGAGGCTTTGTTAACTGAGGTATGTCTGCATTAGAGGAACACTTAAACATCAGCATGAGTAAGTCCTATCTCCTTTTTTAAAAAAATGAAATCTGTATGTACAGGGTACAGCAATAGTTATGCATTGTAACCCTGGGTCAGAGAAGGGAAAAAAATAACTTCATCTTATTATTGTTTAAAAATTTATTACTCACTGCATTGGACAAATGAATAAAGCATTACTTTTTAGAGGGATTAAGTATATTAAATGTGGAGAGAGGAGGGGTTAGAGAAGCTTACCAAGGTTAAATAAGTATTGAGACCATGACCAAAATCAAACATTTCTCTTAATCTGCTGACCACTGCTTAGTTGCTATAAAAGTATCTGGTCCTTAACTCCTCATTGAGTTGGCTGAAGTATTCCATTATTTTCAGTATCCTTGGATCCTTGCCCAGAATGTCCCATTAAATTGTTCCTATATGTAGTGATTAAGAATCAATGTTTCCTTGGGAGAAAGTAGTGAAGAAAGTCACCGAAGAAGTATCAAGAAAAAAAAAAAGCGGACTACCATTAAAACTTGACTACACAATGGGATTTTTGAATTACCCACAGGAGTATGATGCATCGAGGGGCTTTGCTGTGCCAGAGCTTGGGAAGCTATCTTTGGGAAACTAGAACTCTCAACCCAACATGGACATTAGCTATGTTGGCTGAAGGATTCTGGGACCTTTAATCCAAATTTATTTCTTTAGTTCTATGCCACATTTATCCTGGAAAAGGGCCCAAGGAAACTGATAGATAAAAAGAGATTAAAAAATTACAATAAAAATTTAAGAACCATTAAACTAATCTTGCTAAAATAATATAAAATGCATGAAACATATAGAAGTCTAAAAATGTAAATGGAACATGTACCCCATATAAGTGCCTCTCTGGCTATGATTACACATTAAAAGCTTATTTGGACAAAAACGTCCTTGCTCGGTGGTGAAAGGAAAGCAGATAGGGAACCAACCTAGCTTCCTGTGCAAAGAAGTTCTAGAGGTTGGAGAAAGACACCAAAAGGGCTATTTCTTGTATCCTCACCAAGTAACCCTGTGGTGGTGGTGGGACCAAGAGAAAGCCTCCTCTAGATCTTAGGACCCTTGTGAATTCTTATTGGGTGATACAGTCCTTCACATATAAGCTTATTGCATTGCCTCCGGGGATGTGATGGGGGTGGAATGAAAGGGATCAGGATGGTAACAGAAGGGGTCAAGGGACGCATTTTACCGTACCCCGGAACATCACCGCTGCTGCTGGAAGTTCCCATTCCATCCCTGAGGAGGTGATTTTCAGGATTGTGTCTGATCAGTTCCTGAAAATCACCTCCTCTGGGATGGATCGGGAATGAAATGGGAACTTCTGGCAGTGGCAACAACATTCTGGTGTGCAGTAAAATGTGTCCTTTTCCTCCTTCTGTTCCCATCCCGCTCCCTTTCATTCTGCCCCCATCACATCCCCGGGGGCAAAGCAATAAGTTTAATAGTCTGGACCTAAGCTGTAAAGTGTTTTATAGGTCATGACCAGCACTTTGAATTTTGTCAGAGAATGAACTGGTAACCAGCAAGGCTGTTTCAACAAGGGAGTTATATGCTCCCTATAAATGGCCCTGGGCAGCATTTTGGCCACCACATTTTGAGCCTGCTGAAGTTTCCAAACAGTTTCCTAAGGCAGCCTCATGTATTTATGCATTTACTTTATGTATTTACTTTAACGTATTATTAAAATTAAATAAATACTAAATTTAATCAGTACAATTCCTCTCCCTCTCATCTTCTTTTTGCAATGTGTGTCTTCATTTTTAACATTCTTTTTGACAATATCTACAATAGTTTTTTGTGGGTTTTTCAGGCTATGTAGCCATATTCTAGAAGAGTTTCTTCCTGACGTTTTGCCAGCATCTGTGGCTGGCAACTTCAGAGAATGCTTGCCTGGAAAGAAGTTGGGTATATATATTGTGTGACCTGGGAAGACAGGCGGGATTTGCATGTGTATTGTTCTGTTGCTAATGGCAGAACAATAAACATGCAAATCCTTCCTGCCTTCCCAGGTCACACAATGTGTGTGTGTGTGTGTGTGTGTGTGTGTGTATCCTACTCCTTTCCAGGCAAGCATTCTCTGAAGATGTCAGCCACAGATGCTGGTGAAACATCAGGAAGAAACTCTTCTAGAACATGGCCACATAGCCCGAAAAACCAAAAAAAAAAAAAAAAAAAACTCTGGATGCCGGCCATGAAAGCCTTTGACTTCACAATATCTACAATGTTAGTCTATTTCATGTTTTTGATGTGGCTTAATTTATCTTTGGTAATGTTGTTGTTAAATTAAATCTCAGCTGGAATCCTGTTGGTGACATACACAGGTTATGTATTCTCCTACAGAAAAGGCTGGACATTTTTGTCCAATGGGAAATGGCCATATCCAGTTCAGGCTATGGAAGTGAGGTTACATGTGTGGTGTCAAAGTCATAGTTGTAAATTGTGTATTGATGCACACTGAAGATTGGAATTGATGGGCAATGCACATTTGGTTGTTTGTTGTTCTTTTTGTGTGCCCTCAAGCCATTTCTGACATATGACAACCCTAAGGAGACCCTATCATGGATTTTCCTTGGCAAGTTTCTTCAGAAGGTGTTTGCCGTTGCCATCCTTTGAGGCTGAGAGAATGTGACTTCTTCAAGGTCACCCATTGGCTTTACATGGCCAAGCGGAGATTTGAACTCCGATGTCCAGAATCACAGTGCAATGCTCAAACTACTACACCACACTGGCTCTCCATATTTGGTTATGCAACATCACAATTCTGTATTGCACAAAAGGATGGCTGTAATACTGTTTGCTAATCCCAACTAGAGTAGAGACATTGAATCAACTGTTGAATGGTGAACTAACAATAAATAAATCCAGCTGTTTCAATAGGTCTAGTCACACTTGGAGCTAACAATGTTTAGGCTGTTGATTTTTGCATTTGCATTTTTCAGGCAAAACAACTTTATCACCATATTCTTCACAATTGTTCCTGATGCAATGTTTTGTGTGGATAGACACCCTTTTTCCGGTTCTCTTTTACACAGAACCTCCATAAAGAAAAGAAACAGTGGGCTACTCAAGCATAAAAGGCAATAATTACTTCCTATAGTATTCTATAATTGATTTATTTTTCCCTCCCATTACAGAATTCCTCAAGAGATTAGGATTGCTTTAGCAATTAGATTTATTATTGTTTATTATTATTATTATTATTATTATTATTATTATTATTATTATTTTATATTGCGCTGTAGATTTGCACAGCGCTGTACATAAAAACAACAAATATAAAAGAGTAAACCTGCCTATGGAGTACAATCTAAGAAATGATAGGATAATACAAATAAAACACATAGCAATACAGGAAATGGTTCAATAAAACAGACAACAAAAACAACATCAGATAGCAAGTGACAATCACGCAATGCCAGGGAACTCTTCTCTGAACAGGATGGTCTTCAATTCCATTTTGAAGCTGGTTAAAGAAGTGATGGCCCTTCCTTGCGAGGGAAGAAGGTTCCAGGAGTGAGGGGCAGCAAGTGAAAAGGGGTGAATCCTAGATGGGGCAGAGGAAATCCTGGGCTGGGACAGCCGACTTTGACTACCAGAACGGAGGGCCTTAGTGGGAAGGTGAGGAGAAATAAGGTCTGATAAGTAAGGAGGGGCCAGCCCATGGAGGGCTTTAAACGTCGACAGCAGGAGCTTATACTGAATGCAGAAAGGGAGAGGAAGCCAGTGAAGGGATGCCAACACAGGAGAGATGTGGTCAGAGCGGTGGGCGGATGTGATAATGTGTGCAGCTGAATGCTGGACAGAAATTAAAGAATGGAGGTGAGAAAGAGGAAGCCCAGCCAGGAGGATGTTACAGTAATCAAGTCGTGAGACCACTAGGGCATGGACCAGGATCTTGGCAGTAGAGGCGGAGAGATATGGTTGGATTTTGGCAATGTTGCATAAAAAGAATCTAGGGCCTGTTACAGACAGCCAAAATAAAGCTGCTTCGAGTCACAGTGAAGGTATGGTGTTTCAATGATGCATGCGTCCTAAGAGTCCAGAAGTCGCACCAAAGTCACGCTCCAGACTGTAAAGTGGCTTTGGTGTGGCTTCTGGACTCTTAAGACGCATGCATCATTGAAACACCATACCTCCACTGTGACTCAAAGCAGCTTTATTTTGGCTGTCTGTAACAGGCCTAGATTTGCAAATTAAACCTGTGTTTCCTTTCCAGTGACCAACTGCAACACAAAACATGCTAAACCCAAGTTACATAGGTGAAGAAAAGAACATGGTATGATAAACAGACATCTCCGACCACTGAAAGAATGAATTTTCACCTTATGTACCTTCTTTCATATTAAAGTCTCTGATGTGTCTGGAATACCCAAGTTTTGATGAAGAACCACTAATTGATGCCAAGCTTATTTTTGCTGGACCCCTAAACTGTGACCTTCACAACATGCACACACTCACCCTGCTGGATGTGTATATGCACTCCCGCCAACTTTGTGCAACATTTCTGCAATCAATAAAAGCTCTGTTCCACTTCTCCAGTGCTAAGACTGACATTTAAAGCTGGCATGCGGTGACCTGTATAAACGATATTGCTATCTGTGTTCTCACTACTGCAGGGAACAAAGAAAAGCCATATTAGTCATTGTTCTGCTAAAGATTGTACAGCATTGATTTATTTTCTCTCCCCCTTTCTTTCTTCCATGTGCTAAAGAGGAAGGCAAAAATCCAGTGTTAAGGTTGTGTTAAAAAAATGCTGCTCTCACTTTTGTATGGCAGAATAAGGAGCAACCCCCCTCCCTCCCAAAAAAACCAACAACAGGTGGTTTAGTTATTGTGTAGTCTGAAGTCAGTTCTGTGTTTCCTGGAATAAACTTAATGGAAATGAGTGACAGTGTCCAAAGCCACCGGAGATACAGGTAAGAAGTTTGCAGATCTGGGACTGTCTCATGAGATGTGGAGACTTATAAACACACTCAGCTCTATTTTTTCTTATCCTTAGAGTTAGCTGGGGCTGTACAGGTGATGCACCAATGTCTGGATTCTGTAATGGTTTGGATGAAGGCCGGTAAACTGAAGCTGAAGAATAAGAAATATTTAGTGTGTTTAACCTGTTTTAATGCTATTTGTAGCTTTTATGGAGATCTCTTGATATAGGTTGGGGTATGTATGTATGTATGTATGTATGTATAAATAAATAAATAGATAGATTGTATTTTCACCCTACAGGATCCAGGGGTTTGCCTGAGAATTTTCAATGCTCCTCCTCAAAATGCCAGTTCCAAGATTTCATAGGATGAAATCATGGCCGTTAAAGTAGAATAATAACGTTACAAATGAATAGTGTAGTAGTTGAACCCCATTTTCAAACCCCTGCTCAACTGTGAAAACCCATCCTGGTTGAACTTGATCAAATCACACTCTCTCAGCCTCAGAAGAAGGCAATAGCAAACCTCCTCTGAACAAATGCTAACAACAAAACCCTGTGATAGATTCAACCTAGGATCGTCCTAAATTGAGAATGACAGGTACACAACAGCAGTAGCAGTAGTAGCAACAGCAATTCACAAGAGGCTGCTAGAAGCTATTTGAAACATTCCCCACAATGTTTCACAGATGAAAATAAGGACAAGTATGGCCAAGCATAATCAGTGTGTGGTTAAGATGGCAAAAGCTGCTAATGAAGAACACACAAAGTAGGAGAGGCTTCAGCACTTTGCTTTAGCCTGAGACTACTAGGAATGTCTAGATTCTCACCCTTTTTCTCATTTCATATCCTCTTCCTGCTTCTGAGTTAATAGTGTGCAAACTGCCTTTCAAACTCAGTTTCTAGCAACAGAAATGAGCTGAGGAAATATAATAGGAGGAAAAAGAACCTGGGACATTTTTAAACCTGCTGAAAAGTGGGACATCAGAGGATTAAATCAGGACAGTTGGAGGATCTATTTCAAAAGTGACATGAGACTCTTAGAGCATTGCAAACAAATTCAGAAGGCAGGGAACTAAAAGCTTATTTTCTGTTTCTATCTCTGCATGATGTTGAAGCACTTTCATTCTCTTCTGGTTGTAAAAGCATGGGAGAAGTTCCTAAAAGCATTCCTTTTGCCAAATGGATTTTTCCAGCTTGGTAAAAAGGAATGCATAAAAGGGTTCATTTGCAATGTGATAAAGTTCTCAGTGAACAGAGAGTTTGCCCTTTCTTTGACTATGAAAAGGGACACTACAATGTCTGGAGAGGTAGAGCACCACAAAACAATGCACAATATCTATTTGCTTTCACACTAATTTCTGGAATGCTAAAAGTTATTAGCATTAGCAATAGCAAGTACATTTCTATACCGCTTATCAGTGCACTTAAGCACTTCCTAAGCAGTTTACAAAACATAAGCTAATTGCCCCCAACAATCTGGGTAATCATTTTAGTGACCTCAGAAGGATGCAAGCTCTGAGTCAAGCTTGAGCCCTTTCGCTGATATTGAACTCTCAACCTTATACATTTTGAGTGAGTAGCTGCAGTACAGGCATTTAACCACTGCACCACCAGGGCTCTTTAATTGAGTAGGCTTTACTCATTAATCATTAATGAGTGGGCATCCTTCAAAAACTACCTTGAACCATGAACATGAAATTACGCTCCATCTCTTGATGTAGGACCCTGACCCTTGTCTTGACACTTCTCCGAATTCAGATTAAGCAGACCCTGCTGCCCAAATGCTGCAGAAAAGGACCTGATCTTCTTGACTACAAACAACACTGCATGCATTTTAGAGAAAAACTTCCCCTCTTTCTCGCTCCACTGTGCTAAAGATTGCTTCTCATTCCAAGAAAATTAAAGCCATGACCTTTCACTTGAAATGGCTTGCTCAGTTTGGGGTCGCCACCTTTGTTCTAAGCAGTAGGGAACTTGTCTCCAAAATAAGACCCCAATGTAAGCTTCATGGGGAAGTCAAGGTCACATGAAGACAAGAGATCGATGAAATATTTTAGTGCCCTGAGACTACACCTGCAGGGGACTGGATGGAGGGATAGGCAAACATCAATAAAAATCAACCCTTCAGCATTACCTAGTCTGCATTCATTAGAGGACACAGTGAGAGGCAATCTGTGAATAGAAAACAATGAAGAGCGATTAGGTGTTTTTTCTTACCTCATATGAGAAGGTATCAGGTTAGGGATTTTACAGAAAATGGGAACAGCTGAATAAGTAATAGAGAAACCGTTCTGCTTTCAGTTGCATGTAATTGGAAACTTCAGCAACTTATCACAGATGGATGGTATTTCAAACTAATTTTTAATACTCTGATTTGGTGTTTAGAATGTTTATGCATTTCTTTTTTGGCTGATAACCATAAGAACAGAGAAAAACAGGAAAGGGGAAAGGAAATGGGAAAGTATCTTTGAGGCTAACCAGTTGTTAGTTAATTATTGTTGTTCCCCTCCTTAATCCATGGGGAGAGATGGGTAAGAAAATAAGAATAACAATAACAATGATGATGACAATAATAATAATGATCTCTATAAAATCCTTATTTTGGCTGCATCTGCACTGCAGAAATTATGCAGTTTGACACCACTTTAACTGTCAAGGCTCAATGCTATGGAATTCTGGGATTTGTAGTTTTGTGAGGATTGTAGTTTTGCTTTAGCAGGCTAAAGACCTTGCTGAACTAGAAATCCCAAGATTCCATAGGATGGTGCTACAGCACATAAAGTGGTGTCAAACTGCACTATTTCTACAATGTAGATGCACCCTGGGTTGGCATTTACACAGGTTCAGAATACATTGGATTGTCCTGTTAATAAACTAAGACAGATTTAGAAATTAATTGTGAGTATATAGTAAATGAGATCTACCGATTTGTGTGGAGAAACAGACATTGATACAGGTTATAAGCAAGGAGCAAAGTAAGCTTTTGCTCTTTGCTCTTAAAAAAATGGACAATTTTTTGTTGTAATAATATTTTCTTTAACCTGTCAGTTAATTTAAGTATTTCAGTTCCTGACTTGGAAAAAGGTAGATTCCTAAATCAGGCTCAATGTATGCATTTGTGTGTGTATGTGTGTGTGCCTTCATGCCATCTGTTGACTTATAGTGACCTTATGAATATTATAGGGTGTTCTTTATGTGTGTTTGCTAAACAGACACCACCTTGTAGCAAACATTGTGTGTCTATGTGTGGATGTACCTTCACACTGCCTATCAGCTTTTGGTAACCCAATGAATTTCATAGTATTTTCTTAGACAGTGGATACTAAGAGGTGGTTTTACCAGTTCTTTACTCTGAAATATAGCCTATGGGACTTGGTATTGGTTGGCAGTCACCTATCCAAGTACTAACCAGGGTTAACCCTGCTTAACTTCCAAGATCAGACTGAATCTCACTTGGAGGTCAATCTTTCATAGATTCTCCATAAGTCAAAATTGACATCACAACAATTAACAGTAGCAGTTGTTTAAAAAAGAAATGTACTTCCTTTAGATGCCATGTCTACTGGAATTTACAACACAAGGAACTTAGCTTAACTTTTGTGAAGCTCATAATGGATATAGACCACATTCATACCTGCTGGGGCAGTTATGCCAAAATTGCACTGTTCAACCCAGGTATAGGCTAGCAACATTGTGCAACACATGTTTAGGAATGGTGCCCATTTCAACTGTGTGCAGTGTACAATGCAAAATGGTGGGCACAGATGAATGTATCCTTTTCTGCATCTGAATGAACAATGGGTTTGCACACACAACTCTTTTTGCAGCCTCTAGCTTAATATGGCTGTTATGCTATGCCAAATTTATCAATTTTATTATATCCCACTTTTTTTCCCAAAAATGGAAATCAATATATCAAAATAAATGCTCTGCAAATTTTGCATAACTTATGCTTCTTAGGCCATCATCAGAATAGACTATGGAAAATGCAACGTTTTCCAATTGGGAAAGGGGTCAGGTAAGGCTGCATTTTATCACCCTATCTGTTTAACATGTATTCTGGATGTATCATGTGTAAAACTGGATGAGACTTGAGGGAAGTAATTTAATATTAACAATTTAATATGTGCAGATGACATCAAAATACTAGTAAAAATAGTAAAAAAAACTCTATTAAAGAAAGTCAAGGGAGAAAGTGCAAAAGCAGGTTTAGAGATGAACAATAAGAAAGCATATATATATAATGCTCCCAGATCATTTACATAACTTTAAAGCATATGATGAAGATATTGAAATAGTTAAGGATTTTCCATACTTTGGCTCAGTCATAAATCAGAATGGAGACTGTTGTCAGGAAATCAGAGAAGATTAGGAATGGCAGCTATGAAGGAATGATAAAAGATCTTCAAATATAATGATATATAATTGAATACTAAAGTCAGGATTGTCCATGACATTATATTTCTGATCAGTATGTATGGTTGTGAAAGCTGGATAATAATAATAAAAAAGTCAACAGGAGGAGAATGAACTCATTTGATGTGGTGCTGAAGGAGACCTCTGTTGATTTAACCAAAGCCTGCTAAAAAGACAAATAAAGGGGTCTTAAAGCAAATCAAGCCAGATCTTTCACTAGAAACCAAGATGATTAAATTCAGACTGTTGTACTTTGGACATACCATGAGAAGAGATGACTCATTAGAACAGACCATAATGCTTGGAAAGGTAGAAGGCAGTGAGAAAAGAGGAAAGTTGCATTACAGGTGGATTGACTCAATTCAAAGAAGTCATGACTCTGAATTTGCAAGACTCTAGCAGGGAGATTGATAACAGGATGACTTGAAGGTCTCTCATTCATAAAGTCACCATAAGTTGAAGCCAAGGTGACAGCAATTAACCACAAATGTCATTAGTAAGAAGACAGCCATTGAATGGTAAGTGCTCTGAGATTTTTTTACCTTCCTGAATGTCAGCCAGAACTGTTTCCCTCTGAACAACAAAATGCTTCTTTGCTTCTTCCTCAGAATCAGGAAGAATTAAAGGGAAGCTGCTGAATTCTGATGTTACAGAAAGCAAAAACAGTCACAGTGGTTCTGCTAAAAACAAACAAACAAACAAAAAAAAAACAGATTAGTGTTAATACTTTTACTAAGCCAGCACAAAGGGCAGAAAAGGTGCATCTAAGCTTTCAAGATCTCCAGATTGATTCACCAAGTGAGATTTTCCCCCCTTACCCCCCAAAAAGTGGGGAGTGGGAGAAAACTGACCACATGATGGTGCTATGGCCACCTAGGATGGAACAGAAGAGGAAGAGGTTGAAGACAGTTTTCTGTGGGTTTTTTGGGCTATGAGGCCATGTTTTAGGAGAGTTGTTCCTGATGTTTCACCAGCATCTGTGGTTGGCATCTTCAGAGAATGCAGGCATGGAAGTGAGTGGGGTATATATCTACTGTGTGACCCCGGGTTGGGAAGAGTGATTTCCATGTTAATCTGTTTATTGTTCTGTTGTTGTTCGCAAGGCCTCAGGATGGGAGGATATGCAAAGAAGATTTGTGTCTGTTTAATTAGGGATCCATTGTCTGCTGGGAAAATCCCTGACCCTGGGTGGTTTCCATTTGTATTTGCTGGGTCTTGATTTTAGTGTTTTTCAGGCCTGGTATCCAAACTTTGCTAAGTTAAGGGTTTTTTCTTTCCTGTTGCAAAGGAAAGAAGTTAAAGTTCCCTTAAACTTATAAAAGTTTGGCTACCAGTCCTGAAAAACACTAAAATCAAGACCAAGCAAATGCAAATGAAAACTACCATAGGTCAGGGGTTTTCACAGCAGACAATGGATCTCATATCTTCCCACCTTGAGGCCTTGCTATTCAACAACAGAACAAAACACTGTTGTCCAGGTGCTTGTGGGTTTCAATGGCTTCCCTGTGCATTCTGACGTGATAGTTGTTGTCCTGGTTCAGAATTTCAGTGTTTTCAAACAGCATTTTATGCCCAGGATGGTTTATAACATGTTCTACTAATGTTGATTTTTCTGGATGACCCAGTCTGTAGTGTCTCTCATGTTTCTTGATTTGTGTTTGAACACTGCGTTTGGTGGTCCCTATATAGACTTGCCCGTAGCTGCATGGTATGTGGTAATTTTACCCACTGTGTCTTTGCCAGGAAGCATGGTCTCACATATGCACCTGGAGGTTTACACCTAATGATGCTTTCAAGTTTTTAAATCCAAGTCTCAAGTCAAGTCTTAGGTCTCTACTTTCAAGTCACAAGTCAAGTCTGAAGCTCTTGCAAGATACTTTCAAGTCAAGTCTCAAGTCTGAGAGCCAACTTTGAAAGAAAAAAAGGAGATGGTGGTGGTATGTGTGTGTGGTGGGATGGAGTTTCAATAACTAGAAAATCAAGAAGATACGCACCAAGTTAGGTAAAAAAAATTCTCAGAGAAGAGCAGCAAATGTATTAGGCAATGGGTTTGAGGCAGAAGGATATTTCTGTCTCAAGCCCATTGCCTAACACATTTATATTTCCCTCTGAGATTTTTTTTAAACTTAACTTTGTGCACATCTTCTGGATTTTCTAAATCCTACAATATGCAACAGAGACCAGGCTGCACAGTAGAGCTCATTTCCCACTTCAAGCCCATTGTCTAACACATTTGCTGTTTCTGGAAGAGTTTAGGTTAGGCAAGTTGGTTGCTAAAAATATACAAGTCTCGAATCAAGTTAAGTCATTGAACCAACTTTAATCCAACTTGAGTCAAAGGCGGGATACAGACCACCCCTTTGGGGTGGCCTGCACCCGCCCCTTTGCCCGATGGATCGGGGCCTCAGCTGCCACAGAGGCAGCCCCAGAGGCCCCGATCCGCCACTTTTCCTGACTGCTTCCCCGCGGACACCCCGACTGCAGGGGGGAAAGGGAGAAAGGAGCCCCTTTCTCTCTGTATCGCTGGTGCGGCCATTTAAAGGCCACACCAGCAATATGTGCGGTGGAAGGAGTTCCAAAATGGAGTTCCTTCTGGTGCCACTGAAAGGGCGCCACAAGCACCCTGCAGCAGCGCCAGGATGTGACGCCGTTTGGACATGGCGCGTCCATCACGTCAAAATGGCGGCGCCCATGTAGACAGGGCGCTGCCATTTTGACATACAGAGTATGTCCTAGGATTGCGAGGCATCTATAAAGGACACCCCGAGGCTACCCTAGTACGTATCCAGGCCAGTGCTTTGCGCCGGTCTGGATACCGACAGAGTCAATCAAATCTATATCACTGCTTTCTCCATTGCATTTTAAGATGGACATTTAAAAAACAATGTGAGTTTCGCATGGCAGTATCTGGAAAGGTTACTCATAATGAATGTTAACTCATGATATTTCTTAATACCTCATACATTTCCTAAAAACAACCCATCATATTCCGTAGTAAAAAGCAATAATTTCCCCTCCCCTCAAACATCTTCTAGTAAAGGATGCCAACAATAGAAACAGCTGTGTTTTTTACATGCTGTTTAATAAAACTGCTTTTTATGTAAAGGTCTGCTGCTAAATTTTTGATAGCTTCCCACGAAAATAGATCTGCAAGATAGAAAGGCAATTAAAATCCAAAGAATTGTTCCTATAAACCTTAATGTTTCCATTCTGTTGGATTGCATGCCAAGGAACTCATCAGAAAGTCAGGTGAATTAAACATAAAAATGACCTGTGAAATATGATTTTCTTTCTATAAAAATCTGTCAGCAAGTCTATATGGAATAATTACAGAGACTAGGGAGTTGGATCAAGCTATTCTAACAGCTGTTCATTTGATCTATTTAGCTATCAAGCAGGTTATGATGAGAAAATCTGTCACTTTTGTTTTCCCCACATATGAACTTTTCAGACTTCAATTTTTTCCCTCCTACTTAAGGAACAATTATGAATTTTGTGAAATTCTTATTTACCAATTCATTTATTCCAATATTTTTGATCTGTTGCAGATATCAGCAGATGGGGGGAAAGATCAGAACTGTGAGAATAAAGGCTTGTATGTGACTTGGGGAATTTCACAAGGGACGTGACTAAACCATAGAGCGACAGAGCATTCTCTACTGCATACATTGGTAACATACATGAATATTGGCAGAATTTAGAGGTTCCATGATGGCAAAGATGGATTCAGGAACTTAGCCCCATGTAAATATGAAGGCCATGATTCTGTATCATGGGCTACCTTGTGGAACATTACACATAGTACAGATGTTACAGAGCCCTCCTAGGTTGAATCCACACTGCAGAAATAATCCAGCTTGACATTACTTTTAACTGCCATGGATCAATGCCATGGAATTCTGGGATTTGTAGTTTTGTGAGATAGTTAGCTTTCTGTGTCAGAGAACTCTGGTACCACAAGAAACTACAAATTCCAGTATCCCATATTACTGAGCCATGGCAGTTAAAGCGGTATCAAACTGGATTTTTTCTGCAGTGCAGATGCAACCCTAGTTCTGTTGTTTCAAGGGCTAGCTCTACATCTGTGGGATACTCTTTCTTCAAACATTTGGCCAGAGGATGATCTTCAGCCATTTTTCTAAGAGACTGAAGACCTTCCTCTCTGATTTGCCAGACTAATCTTGAGATTGATGAATTGTGATTGAGGTTGGTGAGAGGGATAGTGACTGGTGGGGTGTCAGGGATTTTATTTCATGCATATTTATGTTATGTTTTGTTGTCATTGTCCTTAATAGTGTACATTACTGATCTGCCCTTTGGTGAAAAGGGTGTTCTAAATAAATATTGTTACTGTTTTTGCTGTTGTTGCTAAAGTGAGTTGTAAAGGTGCACATCAAGGTACTGGTAAGAGTGTGCCAACGTGCATTAGTTCCTATCAATGCATGTTGGTAGTCCCTAGCTGTTGTTGGGATGGGTATCAGAAATGTTTGATATGCCTCAGTACCTATTTCACATTAGTTCCCATGTGCAACATTCCCCATATACAATGGCCCTAATGCCCATTGGTTCCAATGCACATGTGCAATGTTCATTGGCTTCCGTACATAGTAACATCACAGCAGTCCCTTGCAAGAGACAGATGTTGCAAAACTTTTCTCTTCTAATTCCTGCAGACCAATGTCTGTGACACAAATATTGTATCAGTTGGCTACCAGTTTCAGTTGGCTACCATGTCTCTAGGGACACTATTACCTTACACAGCAATAGCACTATGATTCCACATTAACAGTTATGGCTGCATGCAGGGGAATCCTTAAGATTTGTAGTTTGCTGGCACATGGGAATCTTTTAGCTGCAAATACAAAGTATTTGTAACTGCAAATTCTGGAATTTCACAGGATGCAGCCATGACTGTTAATGTGGAATCATAGTGCTTTAGTTGCGCAGTATGAAACAGCCCCAGAACCTGGTAGGAGTAGAACACAGGGCAGAGCCAATCCAGACTCAAACTGACACCATGCATTGAGGGAAATTTAAATTTTGGAGCTTATCGCTCACATTTTCAACCAGCTCCAGCCTCCAGGCTGGAGCCAGGATGCGGGATAGAGTCAGGGATTATCGCTCACTAAATCATTGCCTAACCAAAGGCTGCCATCAGCCCAGGTCCCAGTCACACTCCGCCAGCACTTTTTAGAAGCCAGAAAGCTTCCAACTTTTAAAAAGTACTGGCAGAGCATGGCTTGGGCCTAGCTGCGACCCGGGCTGATGGTGGTCGGCGGTTTGGTGGTGATTTAGTGTGTGATAATCCCCTCCTTCATCCTGCATCCTGGCTCCAGCCCAGGAGGCTAGAGAAGGTTTAAAATGCTGAATGATAAGCTCCTATGATTCACTACTTGGCTCCAAATGAAGCATTAACTGATGCACTGTATGGCACAGTGAATTTGAGTGTTGGATTACAACTCTGGAGACCAGGGTTCAGTTCTTCATTTGGCCATGAAAATCCACTAGGTAACCTTGGGCACATCATAGTCTCTCAGCCTCAGGGGAAGGCAAGGCCAAACCCCCTCTGAACAAATCGTGCCAAGATTGGGTTTGCTTTAGGTTCGTCATAAACTGGAAATGACTTGAAAGCACACAACAACAACCACTACCTCTAGGATACTTCACAGTATGGGAAGGAGTTCTCCACATGTCATTTTTGCCTTATCATCTTCATACTGGAATTGGAACAGGGGTATTTAACTCATATTGTTTGTTTGTTAAGTGTTGTTGTTCCCCACCTTGATCCATGGAAAGATGCGGGTAATTGATGATGATGATGATGATGATGATGATGTAGGGGATGCTGGTCATCTCTCCCTGTGGTGGATATATGACAAGATACACTGACCTATGTTTTGCATGGGATCCTTGCTGCCTGGCAGTTTTTCATACAAATGGGCCACCTTCCTATTCCTTCATACCATCAGTATACAATTTGAATCTTATGACAGTGAGTGTGCCTGCACACATCTTTGGCAATAAAACTCCACTTCACTGAAGGAAATGGAATGAGATTTTTGTGTGTGTGTGAGAGAGAGAGACTGTTTCATGCATTGGTTTTACTTCTGTTCCCTATACACCCAATGACAAACCAAAGACCAATGGCTCCCTCATCCTTTCAGAATAATTAGGATTTCTTTTCTTAATGCTGTTACCATAGGGATTGTCACTAAGGAAAATAAAAATGCAGTTAAGCTTGAGTGAAATTCCTGCCAAATTAACTCTGAGTCCAATACATTCCTCCCACTACATTTTCTTCTGGTAACTGGGAATTGTCACTTCGCAACTCTCACCTTAAACATATCCTAAGAGATAAATCCTCTAGAGCATAACTCGTATTTCAACATACCTAGTATTTTATTCAGCTGAACCCAGGCAGGCTGACATCCTGTTGATATTTTATGCACTCCTAAATTTCCACACACTTGCAGTTGTACTTTTTTGGCCATGGAATAATGTTGAATTCTGTTCACAGCAGCTTAAATGTGGTTCTGTAATTTTGGGCAGCTATCCAGTGTGGTATAGTGGTTTGAGTATTGGGCTATGATTTTGGAGACCAAGGATGAATTCCCAGCTTGACCATGAAACCTACTGGGTGACTTTGGGTAAATCACATGCTCCCAGCCTCAGGGGAAGGCATTGGCAAACGTCCTCTGAACAATCCTTGCCAAGAAAACCCTATGAAAGGGTCATATTAGGCTCTCCACAAGTAAGAAATGACTTGAAGGCCTACAACAGCAAGTGTAGTAATGGTGCAAGCAGTTGTATATTGTTGGATGGTGTGTTCATTATTCTTTGCTGTCTTCATTGCGATTGTAGGAGCAGTGATTTTCTCTTCTTGTGGCTAACCAGCCCTGCTAGCCTGCTATTCTCCTCATCCATGCCAGGTGTTAATCCATCACCCAGGCATGTTACAGACCACCTGAAAACGGTGGTCTGCCGGCGCTGCCGGCTGCCGCGTCTGGGAACTGCAGCGACCAAACCGTGCGGTTCCTGAATGCAGCAAAAAGAAGCCCAAAAATGGTGCTTCTTTTTGCACCCGAAGTCACACTGCGAGGCGCTAGTTGTGCACTCGCGGCATCACTTCCAGGGTGCGACGTGCGGATGCTATGCATCCGCTATATCAAAATAGTGGCACCCATGTGGAAGGGCATCGCCATTTTGTACATGCTCCATGCGTACTAGGGTTAGGGGCATCAGGAAGTGACACCCCTTCCTAACCCTAGTACGTGCAGAGTGCGTACTTTATGCCCGTCCGGAACGGGCCTCAATTTCATCTCTCCAGTCCTTCCTGAGATTGAGAAAAGTGAGAGATAGTACTGGATCTGTCAAGCAGAGTATTCAAATTGGCAAGGCAGGAGCTGAACAGCAACCAACATAATGCCAATCTAACCGCAGGGTTTAGGAGAGAAAGAAAGAAGGTGAATCTTTTTAGTTAAAAAAGTATAGAATGCATTTTCTTATAATTTACTTGTGGCTATTCAACTATATGGTAAATGGTCCACTGGGGGAGGTAGAGAGAAGGAAATCAGTGCAGGTTAAAGTGATGCAGGAAGAGAGTGGCGGTGGATAAACAAGCAAGATGCTTGCAGAAATGCAAATGAGCGATTAATGAGCAGAGGCATGCAAAGCTTGCTAACTCTAATGCTGAACTACTTCCTACTTCTCTATTCTATTCAACAGTGTTTCATGCAGCACCTCAGCACTACCATATTTAGTGAGAGGTGGGTGGAATTATGCAAAATTTAGGTAGATTTTTAATAACGACATGGGTAGGCTGGATACATATCCCTTTTTATAATGTATTTCCAGAAGTATAATGAGATTTATTTAATTCACTTGGCCAGACTCTTCATTTTTTTATTGGCTTCTTGAGCACCGCTGCTTTCCAAGTTGACAGGTTCCTCACTGCTGGATTGGAAGAGAAGGCCAGCCTTAGCGAAGTGTGCACCTCTGTCTGAAGTGTTTCCTTGTATATATATGCTGACTGAGGGATTTGAGGAATTGCCATAAAAAAACCCTGAACTTTTACAACCTCTGATTACTTCTAGATATGTAGATTACATGAGATTATCCCTTGGAATGATGACAGCTCTCAAGCCACTCTGTTCACTATGTAGTGCAAATCTGTGCAAAGTGGCCACATGCAGCTTTTGTGGTCTTCAGAGTCTCCAAGGGATTAAAAAAAATAAATCAAAAGGCTTCAAAGTGCCTTTACAACATTTTAGAAATGAAGAATCCTTTAAAAAACCCACAAGTAAATCAGAAGTGATTTTATTATTATTAATATAAAAAGGCTTCTTCTGATCCTAAAATGGACTGGAGGAAAATGCCTCCACATAGCTCAGATGCCACTGTGAGACGTTTGGAGTCCTTTGTTTTTAGTTTATGGCAGCGGGGGGGTACAATGGAAGTATGGCCTTTAAAGGAACTATCCAAGGCATTGAATCTGTATTGGAGAAAGGGGATAGAAACCTGTTAGTGAAGTAAAAATTAATAAGCTTCCTTGCTATCTCCTAGAACTCAGAGAGGACTCCCCTTCCAATAGCATGGAAATCACTAGCTGCGATTGTGGGTAGTAGGTTGGCATATACGTTGATTCTTCCAGTTCTTTTCAGGAATTTTTCTACCTTTTTTCTAATTCATTCTGAGGTGGACAGTGACTCTTTCCCCCATCCCTGGAAATGACACTTTACTCTTATTTTCTCCACATAAAAAAAAAATGAAAACAAAAACAAAAGCACTGCTGTTCTTGTCAAGTCTCCCAAATTTCTGGGATCCTTCTTTGCTGAAATAGGGCAACGACCTACATTAGTCCTCTTTGGCTTTCTTTGAGTGTTCTAATTCTCTGATATGCAGCACTTCATGACAGTGAGAAGGTTCAATAGTCCAGCTCTAAGTTAAAATCAATAAAAATCAGCACAGCCAAAATATGTTTCCTGAGTTAGACAAACAAATAAGCAAGGATGTGAAGCTATACTCAACTATCTCTAGACATAGCGCACATTCAAAGTCTCTAGCTGTATAGAAGAAACCTGAAAGATCCATACCTCTGGGAAATGGTCTTTATCCTGATTCTTTTGATGTTTGATGTTTCTTAGTTTGGAAAGTCCTAGTTGATTGTGATGCTTCATTCTCAATAAAAGGTGACCTATCTGGTCCTCATTTCCCCCCCTCAAATTGTATTAAAGCACTAAGCTATCAGATGAGTAGGCATGGCTCCCCTCCTAGAGTTGCCATAGCTGGCGAACTGAAAACCGGGACAAATGTAGGACAAGGTTTAAAAATGTAGGACCTTTTTTAAAAAAAATTTCCTAGCCAGGAAATTAAAAAAAAAAGGTCCTATATTTTTAAACCTTGTCCCCTCCTCCTTCCTGGCCTCGGCCGGCTCCCAGGCCAGGAAGGAGGGCGAGGGCCGCCTGTCATCGCGGCAATTGCCACGGTGGCAAACGGCCCCCTCCTCCTTCCTGGCCTGGGAGGAAGCCTCGGCCGGCTCCCAGGCTGGGAAGGAGGGCGAGGGCCGCCTGCCATCGCGGCGATCGCCGTGGTGGCAAATGGACCCCTCCTCCTTCCTGGCCTGGAAGGAAGCCTCAGCCGGCTCCCAGGCCAGGAAGGAGGGCGAGGGCCGCCCGTCATCGCGGCAATCGCCGCGGTGGCAAACGGCCCCCTCCTCCTTCCTGGCCTGGAAGGAAGCCTCGGCCGGCTCCCAGGCCGGGAAGGAGGCGGAGGCCGCCCCTCATCGCGGCGATCGCCGCAGTGGGAAGCGGCCTCCTCCTCCTCCTCCCTGGCCTTGCTGGGGCCCAGGAGGGAGCATCTCCGCGGCTGGAGCTCCAACCACGGAGAGCCCTCCCAGGCCTCAGCAAGGCCACGGTGGACTGGGATGGCACCGCCCAAACCAGGATTGTCCCGCCCCCTGACGGGATATGGCAACCCTATCCCCTCCTGCTCCATATGCCAGGGGTTGGTGTCAAATTTGTGCCTGTTCTTTCTTTCTCTCCTGGAAGCTCTCCAAGGAATTGCAGGCGATTGCTCATGGGTCAGCACTGTTGAGGGACCACCATTTTGAGCAGCAGTGGATTACAGTAATAATAATTACTGTTTATATTATTATTTCTTGCCCTCCTCTCCCCATGGTTGGAGGCAGGAAACAACAACAATGATAAGATAAATGACCCCAGTTGAAACACATCAGTTAAAATACAAATTGATTTAAAATGGCAAATTACAAACATATTAAAATGATCCACATTTAAAATTCATAATTTAAAATTGGCAATTTAAAAATAATCTGGATAAGCCTCCTGGAAGAGATTGGCCTTCAATGCGATTTTAAATCTGGACACCATATTCACCTGTTGAAACTCTTCCAGCAGGTCATTCCACAGTCTAGAGGTGGCTGAAGAAAATGTCCTCTGGCTGACAGTTGCCAACCTAGTCCTGGCTGCCAGGAGTAAATGTCTGCCACAGGACTTGAGTGTATGGGGTGGATTATATGGTGGTTGCCATAATTGTCCACTATTACCAGGGACAAAATGTGGAACAAATTCTAGACCAAACTGTAGGACAGCTGCAGGACAAAACTCAGCCCAAAATGTAGGACATTTAAGAGAAATGGAGGACCTTAAATGCCCTACATTTTGAGCTGAGTTTTGCTTAGATTGCGATTTCCTGCATGACAGGTGGCTGGACTGGATGTCCCTTGTGGTGTCTTCCAACTCTATGATTCTATGATTGAATTGTCAATTCTTCATTTTCATAATCCACTTTGATTCATCCTTTTTATTTCATTTAAATAGAAGGGAACAGATGAAATAGTAACTGAGCCATAGGAAATGAAGATATTTTCTATTTATTCACACCTCAAAGCCTAGCTATCAAATATTTCACTTCAAAGTTCTTCTGTGTTTTCTACAGATTCTAAAATAAATAAAAAATAAAAAATGGATATTTATGGGAACTTGGAGAGTTAGTTTATGGGTTTCTACGAACAGCCAAGAAGGAAATGTTTGAAAAATCACACATGTGGAAATGAAATGCATGCTTTGCCTTCATGTACAGATGCAAATAGATGACTCCAAGGAAGGAAGAGTAGTGGAAATGTTGGGAGCAATCAACAGCTATTGTGAAGGACATTTTTATGAGTTTCCGGAAATATAATGGGGAATATAATCTGACTAAATATTGCATTTTTTGTAAATGCCCATCAAAATGCCTCTCACTTGTTGTACCAAGGACAGAATATTTTAGATAAATAAAATAATATATGCTCAGTTTCAGATGTACACATACTAGTCAAATCATTTCCATAGGAGGTTTTCAACACTGATTCAAATGGGTAGTTGGAGGAAAGAATATTTGAAGACTTGGAGGGCATAGAGCAAGATGATGAACCCTATTCAGCAAGGGGCTTTTCAAGTGTAAGGAAACTCCAGCAAGGAGATTCCTGCTGAAGATCCTTTGTCATCTCCACCTCAAGTCCTCTAATAGACTTGAGGACAACAATTTCACCTGTCCTCAGCCTAGACTTTCCTGCTTCCACCCCACTACACACATACACAACATGCCAATGTATTGACTAGCAGGAGGGCAGGGACAGATATGCAAGAAGAGGATCTTTCACCACTGACTGTGTTTTAGTATCTGCCACAGAATTATAACTAACAATGAGAAGAATATTCAAAAAATATTTTTAAAAATGATTGAAAAACATAGGGTGCTAGTGCTGGGAAACCCTGATGAGAAGAATCCTAAATTGATGAGAAATATCACAAATCTGGACTTTTGGGATGCAAAATTTGCACGTGGTTGTTTTGTGCAGAAAACAGAGTTTTCCATGCAGAAAACATTATTTTTTAAATAAAATATTATGTCTGCGCAGTACTATCATTTCCTCAACAGAAAATGCTAAAACTGGGGGTTTATTCTAGACAAAATTTGTATGGGGGTAATGTACACAGAACACAACATTTTCTGGACAGGAAATAATATTTATGTGCAGAAATATTATTTTTGAAGAATCCTAGTGAAGAATTACATCCTGAATTATAGCTTTGACAGAACCTCATGCAGGTTGCTGAGGTCCTTGCATCATCATGCATCAATTAAATCCATCACCTATTAAAAAGTCATGATATATATATATATATATATATATCCTCCTTAGGCTGAGAGAAAACACAGATTATGGCTGGTGAAATGTTGGAAGTACTGTATGGAGTTTATCAAATGGGAGGAATTTCTCTCAAATTCGAATGAAAAGAAAGTGGGGCCAGAATGCATTCACTTAAAGCTGTAATTTTAGCACAATTACATGAATATGCATTGCATTCGAACTGGCTTCCCATTGCCTGAAAATAGCATGCCATTGCCTGAATTTGCATGTGGTAATCTATCACACAATAACGTGAAACTACATGACTGCGTTTGGACTGACTTCCCATTGCCCAAATTTGCGTGTAGTGGGTTATCACGCAATAATGTTAAACCCCATGATTGCATTCAGATTGCCATTGGATTATACTTCCAATTTCCCTTGACTGATAAACTCCCAGGTTTGAGAGAAACAATACAATGAGAATTCATAACACTTTGTTTTGGTATGACTTTATTTGGAAATAGGAAATTCACTTGGCATTGCCCACATTGATGCTGATGATTTTGCTTGCTATTTGAATGAAACAAAAGATTGAATAGAAGTACCTACAATCTTTAAAAGTCATTTCATATGCAGTTCCATGAAAAACAAACCAAAAACAGCAGGTTTCTTGAAAAAGCTGTACTTTGCAATCAAATTTGCAAAAAAGATGTCTAGGGTATCAGTCAAAGTCTAAATATTAGCTTTGATAAAAATTATCTCATAATATTCATGCTAGAGCACAAAACAAAAACAAAAACAGAAATAGGATGTGTTTGTTCCAAAGCAGCTGCAACAAACATACAGTTTTGAATTTTAATTGTATAATTTGCCTGTTTAATGTACATTTTTACACATAATGATTTTAGATTGTACACCATAGACAGGTTTTAATGTTGAATTGATTATGTCTGTAAAATGCCATGTAAATTTATGGCGCTATATAAACAAACAACAACAACAATAATAATAACCAACAATAATAATACATTAGGCCCAAAACCTTCTTATAATCTTCACTTCTGTGACAAAGACTGAGATAGCACATCATGTGTGTGTGGTATAAATCTACACTATATAGTTATACATTGGTTCCGCTCTGCCACCCTTTTGTTGAATACCAATGTTAGACATGATTGGCTATTGTCCCATTGTGTAATGGGGAATGTACAGTGGTTGCTTCTGCAATCCCAGTGAATACAACGAGGCATGGAAAGCACTCATTGAAGGCACTGATAAGTGGTTTTGCACAATTCAAGGATCAATAAAAGTATAGTGTCTAGATCAAGAGAAGTGCCACTGTATTCTGCTTTGGTCAGGCCAAATGGAATACTGTGTCCAGTTCTGGGCACCACAATTCAAAAAGGACATTGAGAAACTGGAACGTGTCCAAAGGAGGGCAACTAAAATGGAGAAGAGTCTGGAAACCACGTCCTATGAGGAATGACTTAGGGAGCTGGGGACATTTAGCCTAGAAAAGAGAAGGTTAAGAGGTGATATGTTAGCCCTGTTGAAGGGATGTCATATTGAGGAGGGAACAAGCTTGTTTTTTGCTGCTCCAGAGAACAGGACCCGGAACAATGGATGCAAGCTACAGGAAAAGAGATTCCACCTCAACATTAAGATAAACTTCCTGACAATAAGGGCTGTTTGACAGTGGAACACACTCCCTTCGTGTGTAGTGGAGTCTCCTTCCTTGGAGGTCTTTAAAATGAGGCTGGATGGACATCTGCCAGGGATGCTTTGATGGAGGGTTCCTGCATGGCAGGGGGTTGGATTGGATGGCCCTTTTGGTCTCTTCCAACTCTATGATTCTCTGACTCTCTGCACATGCATGCCTAGAATCCTGTGGTTTCATTCTAAGTAGAGTAGATTAATTCAATCAACTGTTTTATAGTAAGGCATGGTACAGACTGCCCCAAAGGGGTGGGTCTGTGGCGCCCCTTTTATCTCCAGTTAGGGCAGCCTCACCACAGTCCTGTGGCTCCAATCCAGAGTTTTCCCGGGCTATGGAGAAGCGGCAAAATGCCGCTTCTCTGTGCTATGTAAAAGGGGTGTCCTTGGGTTTCATGTCCCTGGACACCCCGGGAGCTGCAGCCATGGGAGAAAGGGGCCGCCTGGCCCCTTTCTCCCTGGCATCGTTCCCGCAGCCATTTGGTGGATGCAGGAACAATGCAGTGCCCAAAAGGAGCTCCATTTCAGAGCTCCTTCCCGCACCATGCCCGGGCTGCCGTAAGCAGCCTGGGGCAGCACAGACACATCACACCCACGCCACACCGTTTGGACATGCTGTGTGCAGGGCATTATCATGACGGCCCCCGTATAGACACCACCATCACATACTAGGGTTGCGGGGCATGCGAGCACTCTGCCCCCGTGCAACCTTAGTATATGGCCAGGCCAGAACAAAGCCCCGGTCTGGACCAGGCCTAAGTTAACATATAGGAAAATCCATTAGATTCAATGGCTGTATTCTAGTCAAGACTAGCAATAGGATTAAGACCTTCATGAAATGGTTACCTTTCTGGAATTCCATGCAAGAACAAACCTGATTTATTTTATTTTATTTACTTTCCATATTTTTTCCGAGCATGAGATCTATGCCCATATACAATATTTTAAAAATCTCTTCCCCCCCCCCCCCCCCGCTCTCCTAATACAAAAGTTAAAACACAACTAAACTAAGGCCCGGTACAGACTTTGTGCTGGCCTAACAGCGGATTAGGGTTGTGCAAGGGCTGAGTGTTTACATGCTCAGCAACCCTACCGTGCACCTCGGGAACCACATTGGCACGTGCCCGTACAGATAGGGTGAGCCATGATGATATCGCTTTTGCGCAGTGCTTACATGGCACTGCACACGATGGGTGTCATAAAGCCGCACTATGGCCCTTATGGTGCCTATTCTAGGGCACATATAGGAGCTGGGTTTCACTACTCCTATTTGCACCAGATTTGGAGTGTGGCATGCAGCTTGCCATGTCCTCAACCCAACCCTTTCAGTGGCAGCACAGAGCCGCCCCTGAACCGGCTATCTGTACAGCCCCAAAGTTTCTATTTTAAAAGCAATATTAGAAAATGAATATATTGATTGTACAATCAAATAAGTGCAATCGCATTTGTAAGGGAATTCAAAGACATAACCATGTTAGTCTGGAAAATCAGTAGGCAATGGGATCTTGTAGCATCTTTGAATCTAACTGAAAGAAAGAACTTGGTAGCAAGAGTTTTCATAGCCTTGAGCCTACTTCCTCAGATACGTGTTTGGAGTGAATAATCCAGAGGCAGACCTAATAAGCTGGTTGTATGAGAGAATGACAATTCTGATTCAAAACCTTGTGGGTATAGAGTTGAGGTGATATTTTAACAGAGGTCATTGGGGGACAAAGGCAGAAGGAAGGGTGTTATACAAAGCTAAGGAGAGTAGATTACCATATGAACAAGTATTGCAATGTAGTGTGGCAAAGAAAGACGGGATGAGATGAATTGATCGAGGGCACCATTATGAGGATAAGGTTTTGACAATGTTGAAATGTGTGTAGTGTGCCAGGAGACTTCAACCCATTGCTGTTTCTTTTACCTATTTTCCTTTGCAGTTCTTTTGTTCAAGGGTCCCTGTTCCAAAATCGCCCAGGGAGATTGAAGTGTTCTACAACCAGTTTTTTACTATTCCCACTCCAAGTGTTTGATTTATGTCCATTTATCCTCTGTAGTAGGGACCAGTCTGCTTGCACAATGTAGAATACTGTTTGCCCAGTGTAAGAGAACTTACACATGTGTATGTCAGCTACAGGATTCTAAATCAAGTGTGATGACTTTGCCATCAATCATGTTGATTTATACAGAAAAACAGGCAAACAGAGACAAACAGTTTAAATGACAGTATAGATTAACTATATTGTGTGCACATACACCTCACACATGGATAATGCTAAAGTTTTATGCATTTAGTAATTCCCATTTCAATGGGCGTTTGAACATTATAGCTGAATTTATCACCCTACTGACAGCTGTGGAAAGATTACAGCTGCCAAGGAGAGGGTGGAAGTGGGTTCACAGGTATTATGAATTTCTATTTATTCTTTCTTTTTTCTACTGTCTATTATGGTGCAGAGATAAAGAGATTGAGACAACTGATCCTCAGCCCACCTACCAACCATTATAACAAGTCTATTCCAAAAAGGATGGGTTCAGTGAAAAAAAGAAAAGGAATAAAATAGTATAGTTTTAAAAAGCAGACTGCTTTCTCATTTGTATGTATTCCCTTTGGCATCTAGGTAACATTGGTAATTGTTTATAAGGTGTCAATTTGGGTATCTTTCCAGTTTTTAAATGTTCCAGTTACCCTTATCAGAATGCACACTCTCATGTGCAATTTAAATCTCCTTTAGGAATCAAGTGTTACAGAATATCCAGGCTCAACAGATTTAAAAATCAGGAATCAAAACAAACACTTGCATTCTTTTATGTATTGCAGAGCAACAGTAATTACAAACATGATATCTCAGCATCTGAAAGCTTTGATATGAGCTACATTCTCCCTGAGGTTCATAGATGTGTTTAGGTTGGACTATTTCGGAGGTGGGGACTTACACAATTGAATGTCCATGTATATAGTGTTCTTGTCACTTAGAGCTTGATCAAGCAAAAACTGTTGTAAATCAGGTAGGTAAGCTTATCACACACCATTTGGCATATATCAAAAGAAACTCACTGACTCTTAGGGAATCAGGACATCCCTCCCCTCCCCACACACTATAAACATACGTGGTCTAGAACCCAAGTGGCAAGACCAATGTCCCTACTATAGCCAAACTGAGAGCAGGCAGGAAGGATTGAGACCAGAGGCATGCATTTTATGGCTACTGGGGATAGCTGAGTATCTAATTTAATTTCATTTTTGCTCAGAATATACAGAAATCTTCAAAATTTCAATATTGGGTCAGAAAGTGAGATTGAACTTTGCCCATCCCTAACAGTTATAGCACTGGCATAGCTGATTTTTTGGCCCCTGTCAATAAAGAACATGAGTGGTTTTGTGGGTCCATCTGCACCACTGACATTTTGAAAGTTTGCGAACTCTCCAACCCTATTTGAGTGGCAGATTGAAGACCCAGTGCCAGAGAAGTCCACTGCCTCTAATTGATTGTCCATAACATTTTAAATAACTGGGTCTCCAGTCTGTATTGGTCAATCCTGATATGAAAAGGTTGAATGGACATATGAGGAGTACATGGGAAGGGCTTGCAGTATATGTCCCTTGTAATTTCCAAAATTGAGATTATACGGTTATATGATTTTATGAAAATGAGGATACTGGAACTCTTCCCATGTCCAGTCTACAAAACAATTTGGGTTGTTACATTATCCTACAGTTCATGTTACTTGTTTAGAATCCTGCCTGTATTTTACACCTGCATAAATTTCTCTATGGAAGTAATTTTTTTTTTCTGATGCAGCATGTCTGCATTCATTCCAATGGGAGGGAAGCAGAGTTGAATATGGAGCACTGTTATCCTATCCCCAGGGGCAGCAAGTGTCCAGATAGATAGATTGTTATTGGGGAAGCTTCTACAAGGAAATCAAACCAGTTCAGGTAACCCAGGAAGTTAATGGAATATGAAAGGTGATGCAGTGGTAAGGTTGTGGCTGGTTATTAAGTTTTTACATAAAGCCAATAGTCTGGATCAGTAAAGCCAAAAAGACTATGACAAAAATTTGTTATACACAACCAGCCCTGAGCTCAAGAATCACAAGAAACATGTAGGAACCAAGAGCACTTCTAGTTGAGGAGTGTCCTTCTTCAAAGGTTTTTAAACAGAGACTGGATGGCTATCTGTTGGAAATTTTTTCCTTGTATATTCCTGCATGGCAGAATGAGAATGGATTGGGTAGCCTTTGTGGTTTCTTGCAACTCTGTGATTCCATGAGTTCAAACATTATGAGCAATGAGGACTCCCAGCAGCTGCTGGGAAATTTATAGGTGACTGACTCTAGATGTCAAGTGTTTGATTAATCAGCATTTCCTATTTAAGAGATGTTGGCCCGTTATAGACGGGCACCCTAGGACGGACTCAGTCCGTGCTAGGGTTAGAAAGGGGCATCTCTTCCAGATGCCCCTAACCCTAGCACGGACTGAGTCCATATGAAATGGCGGCGGCTGTTCCACACGGCCGCTGCCATCTTGACATAGCTGATGCTCTGCGCCCACACGTCGCGCCACGGGATATGACGCCACGAGTGTGCGACTAGCGCCTCATGGCGTCACATTCGGGGCCCAGGAAGGAGCACGATTTTCACGCTTCTTCTTTGCTGCGTCCGAGAACCGCGCCGTTTGGCTGCTGCGGTTTCCGGATGTATCAACCGCCGGCGGCAGCAGACCACCGCTTTTCGGTGGTCTGTAACCTGCTGTTGATTCCTATAAAGCCTCTTTCATCAGCAAACTTCAAGTGATGGGGGTGTCTGTTCAGCATCTATGAAGTCCTATGAAAAAGAGAATCCCTTAACTGCTTCAGTTATCAACATCTCAGATTTAGGGAGGAACGTGTTATATGGAAAAAGAAACTCATCACAATGCAACTACTCTGCATTGCTTACCTCTAATTCCTGAGGGTGATAGTCCTTATACTTGAACATGCATATTTGGATGCATAGCGTTGCCACTCAACACAAGAGTAACACAGCACAATCAGTATATAACTCCACATGCAGAGATATATGCCACAGAATGTAGGATCTCAGTCTGGCTTCATTGCTGACACCCATGGCTTTGACATAAATCTAACGCCTCTTATGCTGTTCCTTGCCTCAGCTCTAGTCCCGCAGCCTTGAAAGTTACACAATCCATGCAAGTGGGGAAGAAACCCAAAGGAGGTTTTAATATTTGCATATCCAATCAATATCCACTGATGTTAACAGTAAGGTTTATGCCAGGACAACTGTGCTGACAAGAACAGATTTCATTTGTGCTCTGCTCTCCTGCGAGCGTCGTGAGTGACCTTTCTTTGCAGCCAACGCGACAATAGCCTATTTCAACACAATCCATTCTAAATAGACTGCAGGGTTAGGGAGTTTGCAAAATTGTTCCATAAAGCACATCTTTTATTGTCTGCAGCTGAAGAGATTGGGCTCTGCAGAACAAGATGAAAAAGCAAACATGAATCGTTATCAACCCAAAATATTTCAGCAAGCAGAGATAAATGCTCTTGTGCCATCGTTTATTGGAGCCATTGGCATATCTATATTTATGCACATCAGTGATACAGGTGGGGAAGTGTCCCATAAAAATAAATATTAGAAAAGTAATCACCGGAGGCCTGCCACTTTGAAACTGGTGGTTAGAATTAGTATTCTGTAGCTGCAACACCATAATGTGCATGATTGAATAGCTGTTATTATTGGAACAAACCGATTTATCACCTTCTGCAAGGTGTCAAAGTAAAATCAAAGGTGGTGTAATAAAATCTAATAAGGTCAGAATATAATTTTATTGAGTCCTTTGTATACTGTAACATTTCTCAACCAGAAACTGAATGTGAGAATTAGTTTGGTGAATTAGATTTTCCATTGGCTCACACTGGCCAGAAACCCTCACACATAAAAAGAGAGAGGGAAGTAAATGATAAACACATGAGGTAATGAGACGTTGAAGGCTTTCACGGCTGGCATCCATTATTTTTTGTGGGGTTTTTGGGCTATGTGGCTGTGTTCTGGAATAATTTATCTCTGACACTTCACCTACATCTGTGGCTGGCATCTTCAGAAGTTGGTGGCATGGAAGTGAGTGAAGTATGTATACTGTGACCCCTGGTTGAGAGGAAGTGATTTACATGTTAATCTGTGTATTGATCTGTTCTTGAATGGCAAAGTCTCAGTGGGACCCTTTAACTAGTGAACCATTGTCTGCTGGGAATCCCCCTCACCCTGGATTGTTTTCATTTGCACTTGCTGGGTCTTGATTTTGGTGTTTTTCAGAACTGGTACCCAAACATTGTTTACTTACAGGGTTTCTTCTTTCCTAGTAAAGTTGTCCACAAACACCTGGGCAACTTCAACAGGAAAGAAGAAACCCTGAAAGTAAACAAAGTTTGGCTGCCAGTCCTGAAAAACACCAAAATCAACACTCAACACATGCAAATGAACATCACTCAGAGTCAGGGGTTTTCCCCCCACAGACAACGGATTGCTCGTTAAATAGACACACACATCCTTATCTTGTTACCCGCCTCGATCCAATATCGGAAGAGGCATGATATAAATTATTATTGTTGTTGTTGTTGTTGTTGTTATTATTATTATTATTATTATTATTATTATTATTATTATTATTCTCTCACATATCCTTCCGCCCTGAGGCCTTGCCATTCAACAACAGACCAACACAGAGATTAACATGTAAATCACTTCCTCCCAAACAAGAGTCATACAGTAAATATACCCCACTGACTTCCATACCACCAACCACTGAAGATGCCAGCCACAGATGCAGGCAAAATATCAGGGATAAATTTTCCCAAAACACAGCCACATAGCCCAAAAAACCCACAGAAAAACATGAGGTAATGTTATTTTTTGAAGTTAGTTTGTTGGGTATGTTTCATACAGAATAATCAGACATTGTGGTTAATTATTACAAATGTCTATTTGCATGCCCAGCAGTCAGTTTTTCATTTGCAGAATGGAAATTCCCTTGTCTAATGGTACCAGTGACTGGAAGTATCTAACTAGCTCATCATGTGTTGAAGTTTTCATTCAAGTTTTATTCCTCTGCAACAATACATGACAGAAGCACATGGCATCCTGACTGAGAACCTATATCACTTTTGTTGCTGTTCCTGTGTTTCAGTCATTTCTGACTTACACCAACCCTAAAGCCATCCTATCATGAGGTTTTGTGGGGCTGAGCATGTGTGACTCACTCATGGGGTTTCATGTCATGGCTGAGGAAGGAACTGAAGCCTGTTTCATATGCTCAAATCACTACACCATGTTGGCTCTCAATATCAGTTTTGCATAACATGAATTTGCACATGGTAGTTGTGCTAAACCAGCTGTGAACTGTATATACCCATTGTGTATTGTACATATTCTACTGACAAGATTCTAGGCTCTGCATTGTATACTAACATTTGTTTTCTTCATTCAGTTTATCAGAACAAACTATGTCTCTGAATTCAACTCCCAGAGATGTGTATAGATCCCAGTCTGCATCATCCTTATAGGATCAGGCTGGTGGGGTTTCAACTCCAGAGCAGAGTATAGTGTGTGTTGTCTACCAAGGCTGTTTCTGTAACTCTTGAACCTCTCAAATTATTTCCCCAAAATTCTACCAAGATCCATCATGTTACCTGTAATAGGTCTCCTCGGATGAGGAATAGGAGAGCAAAGACAATGGTGTCCCGTCAGAGTCATAAGATACTATTCTGCCTTTTAAAATAGGAGCCCTCCTGGAATTATGTCTTCCATTAAAGAGAAATGCCAGCTTTTGGTGTCCACTGTAATACCATACTTCTATGGTACAGCAGCAAATGAGAGCAGCAGCAAGTGGCAGCCCAAGGTGAGTTCAGTGGGATGGATGCATCCCCCCACAAAGATTACCTATTCCTGGAGGTAACCTCTATAGGCAAAATCAAAATGGAAAATGTGATATTCTACAGATGTCCTTCAAGAAGTGCAATGGGTATACACTATCTTCAAATCACCATTTTCGACTGGAAACTTTGCAAGGAACAACAGACTCATTTTTAAAAGCTGCAGTGACTCGTATATTAATGAAATCTTTCAAATGCTGCAAGATGCCATTGTCTATCATGTCAAAACAAGCAAGAGGCCTAATAAGACTTGGAAAGTTATATATCTCCTGTCAGCTTCCAAATGTAGATGATCAACCAGGGCTTCTAAAGTAGTTTTGGTCCCAAGATAGAAGCAAGTCCTCTTTCTGCTATATTGCTAGATGTAGCATTTGATACATGTTAACAGGGATGAGCAAAGAATATACTCTGGCAGACTTTTAAAAAGGACTTTCCCCATTGTAAACTACTTAGACTGAATGCAGACTGGACACACTTTGTCTGGCATCCTGTTATTGTAAGATCAATTTATGCCTCAGTATGTCTTTTTTGTTGTTGTGGAGGTCGGTAATCTCTTCTACCCCCTGCCACATCTACCCCCCCCCTTAGGATTCACTGTTGTGTTGTGATAGGCTATGTCATATTAGACAGATGCACACTGATGATATTCATCCATGGGCAGGATACAGGGGCCAAGCCTGTGGTATCTAACCCATGACTCTGACCTGATTCTGTCCCTGGGCCAGCATGGTAACTGGTGGGTGTTCACACACCTGCCCACTGTAAGGGTAGAAACAAGGCAGCTGGCTTCAACCATATGGCCAGGCATCCCCTTCCAATGTCATAGGTCATGACTGGGACCTTCAGAGTGAATGTGATGGCAATGGTGGTGTGGGGCCATGTGGTCTGCCAGCTGTCTTGGTAGAGTTTCCACAAAACTCTGGTGCCAACAGCCAGTCTTTTCAGACTCTGTTAAGAACCTTTTGGACTGGGGTTGGCATGGAATCCCTGGATCGGCATCTGGACAAGCCAATTCCAGCCTATGGCTGTTGGTCTGCATCATCCATATAGGGAGGGATCACATGCATTTTGGCCCTTGTGTTCATCTCCATTGTCCACTGAGGTCACCAGAGCACTCCAACAAATCTGAATAGATGGCATCTTCCATCTCTATAGGCTATGGATAATTTTCTGATCCACCCCAACTCTCCACCAATGGCAGAGTGGTTGTGAAGTAGACTGGTCACAGGAGAGCCATGTAGAATTCTTATGCCTACAATTGATGATGTGGGATCTCAGTCCCTGTCTTCCCAAACCCACACATTCCTGAACAATGGTAGATATGTATAATAAAATACACAGGTTTGGAAAGTGTAGACCCATGTGTAGAATTATTCTATCAATTGTTAAACATGAGTCGACATATAGGCAAAATGCTGTTGATTCAGTGGCTCCATTCTGTTTTGCACAGAGAACAAAAATTAGGTCACTGATATGTCTGACCCAGGTATGCATATTTTAGTAATATTTGTAATTATGGCTTGATTAACATGATTCTTTTTCTTTGTTCCAAAGCAAGGATGTTTTGGAATATGATCCTAGAAAACTGGCTTTTGATCTGAATTGTCAACTATAGGTAGCAGATGTGGAACATTCACAAATTTTCTCACCTTCAGTGATAAAGGCCCTGGGATTTGTAGTTTGGTAAAGTATTCCATCAAATCTGTTAGAGAGCTCTGGTGCCTCACCAAGCTATAAATCCCAGGATTCGGTAGGATAGAGTCATGGTAGTTAAAGTCCTATCAAACTGCTTTAATTCAACAGTGTGGATACATCCTCTCTCCCTCTCATTCCTCTGCCCTTGCTTGTTGTGTGCTCTCAAATGTGGTCTCAAATTGTTTCCTACTTATGGTGATCCTCAGGTGAGAACATAATGGGGTTTTCTTGGCAGGTTTCCTCAGAGGGCCCAAGGTCACTGTGTGGGTTTATATCGCTAGCTGGAATTCAAACCATGGTCTCCAGAGTCATAGTCCAACACTCAAACCACTACCACAAAGTCCCACTTTGTCTTCACTACTGTCCTTCTCCCCTTCTCACTGATCACTGAAAACTTTGTGGCTCTTTCCGTAGCATTATGCTTGCAATTTTGCCACTTTCAGCAGAAGTTAAGCCATATGGGAAGAATTTAGTGGTCTCCAATGAAAACTGAATGACCTTTTCTGCTAAGGAAAATGCACAAATGGCTTGTCCTTAGACAATATGCTTCTTTATCTCAAACATCAGCTCTGGTGCACTTTATCTGTGGGAACAATCATATGCATCCCATTAGCCTTTTAATGAACAATGTCTCCAGTTAAAAGCTTTGCTCTGACTAATTCTGTGTCATTTATGATTTGATTTATTGATGAATGCCAGGGAGTGGTTACCCAAGAGAATGTGTATCTTTCCTCTCTTCCCACCAGTAATCACTAGGCTACAGTTTAATAGGTTACCAGGCTAAATTACAGACTGTGACACAGACGTCAGTCCCTGATGGATACAAGCCATATTCGGATGTCCTGATTCCTTATGCAGTTAGAATCAAGTGATGGAGAATGGAATGAATAGAAATAAGTGCACTTTCACCATCCTCTTGCTCTCTATCTTTTCCCCTTTACTCACTGGTCCCTAGAAGTTGGAGAATGAACATCTCCAACAAGATTTGAAATCATGCAGGATTTTAGATGGAAGGAAGTACTAGTACCACTCCACTCTGCTTTGATCAGGCCTCACCTGGAATACTGTATCCAGTTCTGGGAACCACAGCTCCAAAAGGCATTGACAAGCTGGAGCATGTCCAGAGGAAGGTGACCAAAATTATGAACGTCTGGAAACTATGCCCTATGAGGAGCGAATTAGGGAGATGGGTGTGTTCAGCCTGGAGAAAAGAAGGTTAAAAGGTGATGTGATGGCCCTGTTTAAATATTTGAAGAGATGTCAGATTGAGGATGGAGCAAGCTTGCTTTCTGCTGCTCCAGAGACTAGGACATAGAGCAATGGATTTAAACTACAAAAAAAAAAAAAAAAAAAAAGAGGTTTTGGCTCAACATTAGGAAAAACCTCCTAATAGGAAGAGCTGTTTGACAGAGGAACACACCACTCAGAATGTTGTGGAGCTTCATTCCATTGAACAGTGGTTCCCAAACTTTGGTATTCGAAGAGTTTTGGACTTCAGCTCCCAGAATGCCTGACTGTAGGCCAAGTTGGCTGGGTAATCTGGATGTTGAAGTCCACAACATCTAGAGGGTCAAAGTTTGGGAACCACTACTTTAGAGGGTTTTAAACTGAGGCTGGATGGCCATCTGTCAGGAGTGCTTTGATTGCGTTATTTCTCCATTGCAGGAGGTTGGACTGGATGGTCCTTGTGGTCTCTTCCATTTCTATGATTCTATGAGGAAGCCTACATAGATATATAGAAACTTAATGAATGTCAACAGACCTTATCAAATACAAACTTTAAAAAAGTTACAAAATACATCAAGTTATATTAAGTGTAAACAAAAAGAAAACCTGCTATATTACCTCTTTCCTCAAACAGTGTCCCTTTTATTTATTTATTTCTTCCCCTTAAACTCGCCACTTTAACTGCAAAAAAGGGGAACCTTTTGTATCTGTTAAGAATATTGCCATAGAAAGTTCAATTTGTCCTCAACACACACACACACACACTCTTCCAAGGTACCTACAAAAAGGAAATAAATAACGCTCTCTAGGACTACTTGACAACTAACATCCATACCAGGATGTTCTGGGAGCTTCCTCATTGTATTGTTGTGTCTATCTGTTCTAATTAGATGCGAGAGAAGCCCAAACTTTGGTCATGTTTCATTGGAAAGGATAGATACTTTCTTCTTGAAAGCTTCCATGCCTTGGTTGTAGAAGCCTACATTATGACAGCAGACACCTTACTGTAAGCACTCAATTCAGACTGTGAGAAAGTGCCACTGCAATAGACAGACAGACAGACAGACATACACACAAACAGAGAATTCTCATGTTCCTACATAAGCATATCATTTCACAGTCGTCAGATTCAGCATTAGCCAGGCTACCAATACAGCAAAATAAAACACAATCTAAAATCCACAAAGGAGTGATAGCTTTATTGGTCAGCCAAAATGCACAAAACACATCATGCAAGCTTTCAAAGCTCCACTGGCTTCTTCATAGTGGTAAAAGCTGTTTAAAAAACACACAAGAGGAAGAAAAGTGACAGTGTTGGTGTCACAAGTGCACATTTTTATAGATTTTTGCCTCCACAATAATTCATTTGGAGGGATCTCAGGGTAGGCAGGGGCTACCTTTCTCTGTCCTGTGGTCCCTGAGACAAAGGACAGTAAAATTTAAACTCCATTGCAGCAGTAAAATGACTCCTCTTGGAATGTAGGGTATCCCTGTCCCTTGTGTAGCCACAGGCCTCTTACTTGGTAGAGAACACTGAATTATTCAAGAAGTCTATGTACTGCTACATCTGGAAAAACCTTCAGGTGCTGCATAGTTAAAAATCATCCAACTATTGCCCCACCTTTTATTCTTTTTAAGTGTGTTGGAATTAGAAATCTTACAGTTGTGTGAGATGACTTACAGAAGTGTTTTATCTATTGCACTTCAGTTACAAATTCTTGGGTGGTCCGTCTAATAGTCATCAGTGCTTTCAATGTACCACTTGATTTTCTGGGATTGTAGGAAAAGAAAACATATTTGCAGGTACACCATTGGTTTGCACAATATCAGTGTTCAGCAGAAGAGTAGTGTAGGGCAACCGCTACTTAATTAGTGTAGATTTATATTGTGCAGACTTAATGTACAATTTCAGCTAATCTCTACTTTTGTGTCTGTATATGTAATTTTATACAGTTGACCCTCCATATCTATAGAAATTTTGTCTATGGATTCAACCATCCATGACTTGAAAATATTTTTTCAAAATATATAAATTCCAAAAACCAAATCTTGATTTTTTTTCCATTTTAAATAAGGGGTACAATTTTACTCTGCCATTGTATTTAATGGGAGTTGAGCATCCACAGATTTTCGTATCCATGGGGAGTCCTAGAACCAAACCCCAGAGGATACGAAGGACCCACTGTATAAAAATGAGCTTTTTGTCCTCTTTTTGTCAGTAATACATGTTTTATTTTTCAGTGAGCTCTACATGGTCACCCTAGATCCTGTTCAATTTTTCTACAGTTCTGCTGAATCAAAAAGTGTGCAGTCTTGGGTAAAACACTTACAAATACCACTTTTAGGAAGAAGAAGAAAAGACTGTGTTTCTTTACACCTGGAACAATGTCAGAGGGTGTCAAGATATTTCTCTGTGGATGCTTTTTTATTATTCTATGATATATTTTTATGGTAATCTGAACCTTCCTCTCCCTGTTTGATTTGTACACATATGAGAAATATAATAAAAAGAGACAGAGAGAGAAAGAAATTTGCCAGTCAAATATAGTTTACCTGGCAATACACTGATGCTCCCTTGCCTTTCTATGATTTTACACAAGCAGGCATTCAATCATAGGAAACAACCATTTGCAAGCTGTTACTTGCCATTTTTATTAGTTTACCATACGATATGTGGTTAGTTTATGATGCCTTACAAACAGAACTATTAAATCTTGAACTTCAAGAAGGGGAAAGGGAACAAAGCAGGAAAGCCGCTTTTAATTATATTCTCACATGAGATATCTGGAGGAGATGCATTGGGAGTGAAAAAGGTAAGTATTGCTTCTCAAGAGGAATGAGACTAGGTGCTGCCTTCTAAAGTGTTGCCAAAGGAATAGGAGGAATTAGAACCAGTCTTACCCTTAGGAAGAATAAGGTATATCCTCCAATTGTCTTGATTGGTGAGGAAGTCCCAGTTAATTCTTTGTCATCCCACTTTTTCAACTGCCTTTAAAATGTTCCAGTTTCTTTCTTCCTCCCACTTTCCTTCATTGTGTTCAGCTTACCTCCATTGGTGCAAACAATAGGATACAATTGGAAATTGAGCTCAAACTACAAAGGTAATCTACATGTGTTTAACTCAGCAGGGAAAAGAGGAAAGAAGGGGCCTTCTCAGTAAGCTCAGGCAAAAGCAAATGGTGAGAGTCATTCATAGCTTGCCTGTTCATGGCTAACCTCTGATGTTCCTTTGTCACATGTGTCCCAGTTTCCATCTGTGAAATGTCAGAGGCAAATGTATCTGGCAAATGCTGTGGGGCAGCAGTAGCATCTCATAACATAATCTTCTTCAGACTGTTCCCATCCCAAGTCTTGCCTCCTCTTAAAGAACTGCTTCCCAACCTTTGGTCCTTCAGGTGTTTTGGATTTCAACTACCAGAACATTATTTTCAGATAGGTTAGGTTGCAGACAAATTCCATATCAGGGTAGGTTCCATGCCAGAGTGAAAACTTCAGATGCCTTTTGTAGCTTTGATGGTTGAACAAAAGAGGGCATTTCAGTGAGTGTTGCTTGTTACCTGGCTGCATGCTCAAATTTCTTCTTCTACACAAACATTAAAGGAACAGGAGTTCTCCCCAGTAGTGGTGGTCACAAGTTGTGAAACAACTCAAGCCTGCAATTCTCTGTGTGGAAGGGTGATCTCAATATTTATGGTTGCTCTAGCCATGAACCATCTATGAGTTGGACTAGCCATGTCAGTGAGCCCATCGTCTGGTTGAAAGTAGCTGCCCTCAGTGATTTTTGAACAGCAACAGTGACAAGTCCGTTGTAAACCAAGTCTAGAAAAAAGTCAGAATTGTTTTCTTTGCTGTGAAAGGTGTTGAGAGAGAGACCTCACTTGTGCACATGGTGTCTGTCTGTCTGTGTATTCTTTTCATTTAATAAAGATGAAGCTCTTTCAGAGATTAAGGTGTCAAAAGAGTAAGAGCTGGAATCAAGTGATAAAGAGAAGAGCAGTAAGTCATTTGGACTGGATTTGGTTTATTATGTAACAAGGAGTTGGGGAAGGATTTAAAAGGCTGCACACTATCCAAAGAAATCTTTCATTAATATCAGTGACTACCCTAGAATGATAGAGCAGTAGCAAATGTAACCATCTTTGCTCTCCCTCTTCTTCTCTCAAGGTGTTGAGATTAATTCTGAGAATTAAAATAGGTTCAGAGAAAGGTTAAAAATACAATTAAGAGATATAGAGATGAATACGATATCAAAGGGACAAACGACTGGGCTTCTTCAAAAGGCACAGGAGCATATCTCTGCTTTGCTAAAATTCATTGGTCTAATCAACCAAAAGGAGTCAATTTGACTCATTCCTGTCTGCTGCCTCTCCCTTGGTTCCTGAAGTCATTCCTTTAGAATGAATACCTGTCATCTCAGCTTCTACAGCAGAAACATGCCATGACTTTCTGAGGCTGAAATCCAATTATCTGTCCTGGAATACAGTAAGAAAGTGGTAGGCCAAAGCTTTAAAAACTTCAATTGAAGCTGTATTTAGGATTAGATTTAGGCCTAAAAGAAGTTGTAATAATTATGTGATCCTTCAAATGTTGCATACCAACTAACTGTCCTGATTTGTTAGGGAAAATCCCAATTAATCCACAGCTATCACACTTTTTCAGCTGCTTTAAAATGTCCCAGTTTTTATCTCCTCCTCTTGTTACCCTGGATGTGAACCTGTCCTGGGGAGGACAGTCCAAAACAATGGCAGGTTATAGACTGCTGCTTTAAGGCGGTCTGCCGCCGCCGCCGTTTGCTCCGTAAGGGAGCCATCACAGCCACACCACGCGGCTCCCTTGCGGAGCAAAAAAGAAGCTCCAAAATGGAGCTTCTTTCTGCGGTGCCCTAATGACGTTGCGAGGCGCCGCTGGTGCATTCGCGACATCATTAGCGGCGCGACACGTCTGGACGCTATGCGTCCGATACGTAAAGATGGCGCCGGCTGTGTGGAACGGCCGGCGCCATATTGTACAGACAGAGTCCGTATTAGAGCCAGGGGCATCTCTTCTAGACGCCCCTTTTTTAAAATGGGACGTCCTGCGGACGTCCCAAGTGCCGGTCTGTAACCAGCCAATATGCTTACTTAGGGAAATTGTATTTAGCTCAAATGTAGAAAAATTTGTGACTGGTTAACTCAGTCCAGGGATCAATACCAATGTATCCCAAGTCCAAAGGTATATAGAGGCAGATTCCCAACACTAATGAGTTTTATTTAAAAGAGGGGAAATCAGCACATGCACATAACCACAGAACCATGCACACACACACACAAGGACTAGAGAAATCAAGGTGTTAAGTTAGAATAGAGTAAAGCATCACTAAGTGATATTGTACCTGAATGGATCTTGTCTTCAGTTGCTGGGGGCTCTGGATGAAACGGAGGACTCAAACAGCTGCCGCTGGATGGAGGATGGGCAAACTGTTGAGATGCCAGCCTGGCAAACTGACAGAGATTCTGCTTGCTTGCTCAACTAAGCCAAAGACTAGCTAAAAAGTCCTGATATTTATACCAAATAGATGCCTTGGGGAATATTCCAAGGTGTTGAAGGTCTTCCAAGGCATTAAATTCTTAAATTCTTTGAAATTGCTATGAAGTACTTGGGAAATACTTTGAAGTAGTTTTCCAAGGTGGTGACACTGAGGTGTGAATGTGCAGCAATGGACACACATTTCCAGGCAGAGAGGATTAGCACACAAGATTGCTGGTGCTTTGTTTATACAGTGGGACCTGTCTATGCTTGCACCCCATTGTAAACAATGGGGTGCATGCTTGTGGATTGGGGCAGCGCACGCACCTATGGCGTGCGTGCCATTACTTTAATTGTTGTTTGGCTTCCATATAAGCTGCATATAGTGTGCCTGTGTATGGCGTGGGTGCACTGTATTAAATCTGCAGCCCATCGATCTATAGTCTTGCATCTCCTCACCTCCTCCAAATGTACAGAATTGATCAGTCAAAGCCGGGGGCCTTCATGTAACTCCTTATGCTAGCTTACGTGCTGAGGCAGCTTTCTAGTAATGGCATCTGCATCAGGGTCATGGAAGGGTCGCCCAGCCTATGCTTTATTAAGTTTCTGATATCAAAAGAGGAGGGATGTTTGGAGACCTCCCTCCTCCTCCCCTCAATGGGCTTACTTTCCTCTTTTGTCCTTAGCTTACCTCAATTGCAAAATGAGTTCAAAATGCAAAAGTTGCTTGTTATAGACCCAAGTTAGTCTCTTTGAGGAAAGAGGAAAGTAAAGAGTTATTGTTCAACTCTCAACCATTATAGTAATTAACTCTGGGGAAGGTGGCTTGGAACCACAACTAATTACTTTATAAATGTAACTTTCCCTGCTCTGGAAGTACCATAATTTAAATGGCAATGCATCAAGTTTGTATGGGTGTATGAGTATTTAAATATCCAACAACAGTCAAGTGGGAAAACAGCAATTCAGAAAAGGTCAGGTTCCTTCTTTCAGGCTGATTGCAAGGAAAATTAGTTATTCAAATATGCACAGACTGGGCTCACACACGCTATCACCTGTGGTTCCCCTCCTCTTTGTGCCATTTAAATTTGGCTGTTGTTCCCCCTCCCCCCTTTTAAATGTGAAGCTTCTGCACCTTGTATAACTCATCCAAGACTACTCAATCCTAACTGGATGTGATTGCAGCAAATATGGACTGGACAGCTCATGAGGCAGTGCAATTCTGAAAATGGGACTGAGGTAGGGAATCAAAGAACCTTGAATTCACAAAATTATAGATTCACCCCCCCTTCTTCATAATTCCACAGGAAGGTTGTGCCACTCTCAACAAAACTAGAAGACAACAGCAGGAAAAACAACCCTGTATCTCAACATGATTGCAGAGCTGAATCTTTATATAATTCAGTGATAGATCCCATGCTTTATATGCAGGATATCCTAGGCCCGTTCCACATGGGCACCCTAGTATGTGCTCGGCACATACGAGGGTTAGGAAGGGGCGTCCTTTACAGATGCCCCTAACCCTAGTACACTCCGAACATGTACAAAATGGTGGCATCCGTTCTACATGGGTGCCGCCATCTTGACATCGTGGACACTTAGCGCCCACATGTCACGCAGCGGAAATTACTCTGTGAGTGCGCCATTGGCAACTTGTGGCATCGTTTCCACACCACAAAAAGAACCTGCTTTTTGCGGGTTCTTTTTGCTGTGTCCAGGAATCGTGCGGTTTGTCTGCTGCGGTTCCCGGATGCAGCAACCAGCAGCACCGGCAGAGTCCCAGTTTCATTCTCTGGCATTTCCAGGGGCTCTTTCACACTACAGAGTTATAGTGCTGTAATTGCATTAAATGTTGTGCACTCTATAGAATTCTTAAGTTTGGCATTTGGTGAGGGACTAAAGCTATCTTGCTAAATAAATTTACATGCCTTTCCCCAAACTGCAAATCCCATGATTACACAATTGCCAATGTTGTCATGGCTATTAAAGCAGATTGTAGCTCTATACAGTAAGTGGTTAGTGCAAAAGACCCCTAGGTAGGACTCCTGGGTGAAAACTCTGAAAAAGTACAATGGAAATTTTGAATAGAACCCGGAGCAATGGATTCAAACTACAGTAGAAGATACTCCACCTAAACATTAGGAAGAATGAGGCTGTGCAGACAGCCCCTAAGGGGCATCCTCCAGCTGCTCCTTTTACAGCCAGATTGGAGCCGTGGCAACTGCACATTGTGACCCCATTCTGGCCTTTGCATGGTGCAAAAAGGAGATGCAAAAAGTGGCTTTTTTGTGCCCTGCAAAGGGTGTGATAGCCATGGCGCTGCAGCTTTACAGCAGTGCTTCAGCGAACGCCAGAGGAGTGCACGGCATCATAGTACCTTGGAGGTGGAGTCAGGGTGTGTGTCCTGTGGATGCCACACCCCAACTCCACCCCCAGGTGGTCTTAATGGTCCATCTGCAGAGGGCCTATGTCCTGATAGTGAGAGCTGTTTGACTGTGGAACATACTGCCTCAGAGAATGGTTGAGTCTCCTTCTTTGGAGGTTTTTAAAAAGTGGTTGGATGGTCATCTCTTCGTGCTTTGATTGTGTATTCTCACATGACAGGGGGCTGGACTGGATGACCCTTGTGGTCACCTCCAACTCTTTAATTCTAGAGTTCTATGAATAGTGGCTTTGCCATCCTCTTTTATTCCAGACTTTAACTGTGTTGCTCAAGGTGCTGAAAGCTCTCCTGAAAAGAAAGTGAGTGCCTTGGATAACTCAGAAGAGATTCACCACTGTATCTGGATACAAACCACCTGCCCTCTCCCACTGGAAAGTGGTGTTGCTTTTCTATTGGATTGTTTCTGGTTGTTGCTTTGAAGTGTTGGTGCATTTAACTAAATTGCTTCTTTGGTTTAGTTTTGACTTTGTTTTCATTTGTAAGCTATTATTGATTTCCACGCTGAGTGGACTATTTATTGGAGAGGCAGGATAGAAAAAATAATAATGAAATAAGTCAGCTGCCTTTCTTGTGTGCAAACCACATTCTCAATGTGTGAGTTGCTATTACATGACCCACCGTATTGTGTTACACCTGAATAATGCACTTTTTGTATAATCAATAAACAAGTACAAAACTGGCTTTGAGATATGTCAATATAATTACTCAGCTTCTATTGCTGCCAGTGAATATTGATTAACATTCTACAGTGGTTATCTAGTTGTTGTCTGTCTTCAAATTGTTTCTGACTTATGGCAACCCTAAGGCTATCAAGGGGATTTCTGGGGCTGAGAGTTTGTGACTCACCCAAGGTCATCCAGAGGGTTTTCATATCCAAATGGAGAATCGAATCCTCGTCTTCAGAGTCATAGAGCAAAGTTCAAACCACCACAACCATGCTTGCTCTCAGTTTTCTTACAAGAAAGCATTAAAATCTGCTATTCAGAGTCAGTATTTTAACTGCTGAGCCACCAGACTAGATGAGGAACTTTCAGGTGCTACTTAGCTGTGATGGCTAAGAGTTTCATGAATTGGTCTAGTCTCCTTTCTGATTAATGGCTGAGCCAAATTATAGAAAATCTTAAACTATTTCAGTGTCTTCCTCATCTAGTCTGGTGGCTCAGCAGTTAAAATACTGACTCTGAGGATCACAAGGTTGGCAGTTGAAGACCCAAGTGCCATGTGACAAAGTGAGCTCCCATCACTAGTCCCAGCTTCTGCCAACCTAGCAGTTTGAAGGCATGCAAAAGTGCAAGTGAAAAATAGGTACCACTTCAGTGGGATGGTAATAGTGTTCTGTGCAGTCATTCTGGCCACATGATCACAGAGTCTTTGACAACACTGGCTCCCATGGCTTCAAAACAAAGATGAACACCACCCCCTACATTCAGATATGATTTGAAACCGTGTCAAAGGGGAAACCTTTACCTTTTAAAATCATTTATGGTCATTTTTATTTTCCTAATTCTCAGTGGTAATCCTGCCATTGCATTTTCTTCTTTGATGTTCAGGTGCCATGCTTCTCCAATATCCAATATGCTTTAACTGGGAGTTCCTGCATGGCAGGGAGTTGGACTGGATGGCCCTTGTGGTCTCTTCCAACTCTATGATTCTATGATTCTATCCCTGTGCCCTGTACTCCAATGGTACTAGGCCTGAGTCTTTTTCTTCACTCCAAATACAAGCTGCCATGATTTGGATGAAAAGAGAAAGGCAATATAAAATAAATGTTGCTCAAAAATTGATGTAAGCTCATAACCTTGAGGGAAATGAATAACACAAGATGATGAAGAGGAAGGAAAAAAGTAATACCATCACAGAATGAGAGTTATAAAGGGAAACATAAAGAATATTCAGCAAATGTATAAAAAAATTGACGTTAAAAAAGAAGGAACGAGAAAGATTCCTTCTGTTCCTACATATACAAGCATGCCTCGGAGGAGGTGGGGGGGGGGTTGACACTTTCTGTGACTGTATTCATTTGTTTCCTTGATGATAGTTGTTGGGAAAAGTAATGTTTAACATGATATATGTCTCTTCACTTCAATCTTCCTTCAAAAAACTTTCAAGTCATTTTCTATTAATTCTCAAATGAAAAAGAAAAAGAAAAGCCACGGATGTAGAGACATATGATGATTCAAAGGAAGGGTGGATTTTATAGACCTAATACTGCTTTGTTTCATTTATGTTTTGTGGTTCAGTCTGTCAAGACTGAACTGCAGGCAGTGCTCATGGCTGTCAGACATGCTGCTCAGGTGTTATGCTTGACAAGAATGCTAGCAGAGCTTAAGAAAATTACGCTTTGGAGCAAGATTCCCAGAATTCCCCAAGGAGCATAATACTCACCTTGCTAACTGAAAGGATTCAGAGAGTTGCGGTTCAAAAATAATTTCCCCAAATTTTCACTACCTGCACACATAGAATAGGGGCAGGGGTATTCATGACAACCTAAGGCTGACATTGCACCTTGAGGAAGCATGCATCTCTCATAAATGCAGAGTTATGCTTTAATTGAGTCACACAGCCTTTGTGTTGAGTGGCAACACTGCACAATTGCACCAAGATACCACAAATGGAACCAAATGAATAACCAGAATGAATACATATATGAATCCATCCTGAATGCACATTCATGTGCATGGTACCACATCCATAAGTATGCTTTTTGAAACTATAAACCACCTTGGGAGAAAGGTGGGATAAAAATAAAATAAATAAAATAATAAATACAACTATCAACAACTGCCCTCTCCCTCAGAGTTCAGTAAGCCAGGCCACTGTATTCAAACCACAAGAACTTTTGTTTCAGCAGTGTAGGTGTTGGCAGGAAGATGTTAGCAGGCAGAACTGTTATCATCCACAAACACTGGCATAAAATTAACATTGTCCCATCCAGGATTTTGCAGGTTTTATAATGATCCATTTACACATTAAAACATACCTGCCCTCCTAGCCATATTTGCTTTGTCTGCCTAGCGTCTTGTACACTTTCAGTCTTGTCTCTATTTTCCATTTCCCATAAGAAAGTCCTGAAAGAAAACCTTCCCCAAACTTCTGCACATCCTTGTGCCAGGCAGCAATCTTCCCTCTGAACCACAACCAATTGTTTACTAACACAATGCCCCCCATCATTCCCATCAAATCCCAATAATACATGTTATGCTACTCTAATACTCCTATAATTCTAAAAATACAATTATAATACTATAACAACCAATTTAGTATACTTTTATATAACAGCAACATCACTGGCATCACTGCCTGGGGTCTCACCCAGTGTGGGGCACAGCTAAAAGGTCCACCCCCACCTTGCTTGCATGTGCCATGCTACTCATGAGTAGAATGGCACACAGTGAGGGTGCACTCAACCAGATGTCACCCCTCTTCTGGGGTATCATCCAGTGTAGTCTGTACGCCTCTTACCCTCCTAATGATATATAGGGGTAGCTGCGTTGGCCATACAGCAAATCCAATAACATCCATACAATGATACCTTTATTGAGCCAACCAAAATGCACAATTACATGTTGTAAGATTTCGAAGTCATACTGGCTTCTTCATCAGGCAAACAGAAGAAAGAAATTGATGATGTTAGTCGTAGGCCTGCATTTTCTGTTTCTGGTATTAGTTCAGATGGTAGGGGAGGGCTATCTGCAGGCTGGCCATGTGTCACTGGTAGATTTTCAAATTCAAGGAAATTTAAAGTCAATTTCCAATTCAAAAAAGATGTTTCTTTGAAATCCAGCATATCTCCTTAAATAATAATGTAATAATAGTTTAATGTCCTCCTAATGATGCCACTGAACAACACCCATCTTCTGGCAGAATATATCAGATTCTGACACTCAGGGGACAAAAATGTCCAACTGCTTCCCTAAGGAAACTACACATGTATAATGCACCAACAGGTCTCCATGTTCCTGTCCACAATTTATGTCAACCTTCCAGTATTGAGGGAGAGGTCCAAAGGGGGTGTCTTGTTAGGAAGGATCGAATTAGGGGAATTTAATTAGCTCAAATTTACGAGAGGCATGTCCTAACAATGCACGCAGCGGATCATGTCCCTATGTGTATACCAGAGGTCATCTAGTCCAACCCCAAGAAACAGAGACTCCAATGCCAATGAGTTGCAATTAAAATATAAACATTTATTAAAGCCACACAACAAAGGGATCACACACGCACACACACATTCAATGCTAAAGCAAGGGAGAGGAGGAGTTTGCGAGTAAAGGTGAGAGGATAGAGGCACCGTTGGAATAATTACCTTAGGAGTCTTCTCCAAAATGACAGATGTGAGGGATGGTGGATGGTGAAACACGGCCGCGGGAACGAGGAAAGCAAGCGGCGACTGCGGTGGCTAGGAGCTGAGTTCTGGCAGGCAAAACTAACTTAGAGACCCAAGAGTGACAGTGAGCATTGGCTTAGCTCAAGTGATTTCAGCAGAGCCCAAGGCTCGGGGAACTCAAGCCTAGAGCAGCAGCTCTACAAGCAAGGTTTTGAGGTCTGGAACTTCAGCTCGACAAGCCCAATGAGGGCAGAAATCTAGGTCCTATACTGTGAAACATATCCTCAGGCTATGGCTATCTGATGAACAAAGGTCTTGATGGCTATCTTTTGTCCAAGCTGAAACATACACAATGGATACCCAAAGGAGAGGTCTGACACCTTTCAGGGGAAGGCAAAAGCCTAGATAGCAGAGATGTTTAATACAATCACTCGCTCATTAGGAGAGAGGCTATTTCTTTGTCCTCTTCTCTTTGGGCTGCCTGCGAAACTTGTATGGCAACTCCCAGAACTGGTTTCTTAAGGTTTAAATCTACCTTTTTCTATGACCAGGTCCAGCAATGCTTAGCTGGCTACATGGTCAGCTCACTTTTAGGGTAATGGCGGCTTGTGATGGGGTCAGTCTGGGGTCATGATTTTTGATCGCTTGGCACCCAAAATTTACATACAACCAAACTCGGTAACAGTCTGATCACGCTGACTTGAATGAAAATAGAAGATTTTCATGTTTCAATGTAGTCTGACAAGGACAACTGACTATGCAGTCAAGTTGTAACCATTTGCATCAGCTGCCATTTTTAATTCCACATGGAGTACAGTGTGGTCATCTGATCTATAGTCAAAACATGCATCATTGTGATCCTGTTCTCCATTCATTGGAAGAGGTACCACTAGCACATCATATGGAAAATGAGCTGAAACTGGACAAAGCTGAAATTGGGCACAGAAGGTGTGACGGTCATGTAACCAACAGGCTGTCCACACAGACACAGTCAGACTAACAGGCACACACACACACACACACACACTTGTGCTTTCATTCTCCATTGAAAAGAAGGACCTGAAATTAGTTTTTGGTGTTTGGAGGATGGGAAACATGGAAGCAGAAAAGCAAGGAGAAATAGAAACAAATGAGTGGTCCTTGACAACAGGGAAACAGCGTAGGAAGGAGCTCTGATAGAAGTGTTGCTGTTGACTGAGTGTCAGAACATGTTGAAGGCAAGAAAGGAGAGTCAAGTAAGAACTCCAGCTGGGCCAAGTCCATTCTAAATTGCAAAAATTATTCATCATAGCAGTTGGGTTGCTGTTACCAGTGAGATAACCCTAAAGGATATCTTAAATTACAGAAGCATATCTGGGAGCTCTTGGGGGAGGGGGGAAGGAAATTAGAAACAGAATTACAACAGGCAATTTTGGAATATATTGTACTTTGTGTACTGAATCCAGTATAGTTGTGTGTGTGTATGTGTGTGTTTCTGTTAGCTACATTCCTTTAAAAACTAAACAAACACCACCCGCTTTCATGAGAACACAGTGAAATGATTTTGAGTTAAAGATTATTTATTGTACAGCTACAAAGTGGGAGAATTAATTGAATACCACATAGAGCATCAACACATTTCTCTGTGAATCTTTTTGAAATGTGAAAATAATAAGTGAAGAAAACCAGGGGAGGTAGATACCCTTGGGAGAAATGCTATGCATGTTAAACAAAAAAAAAAAAGTTAGTTCTTTGACCGCTGGAAAGCTCCTGCTGAGATGTGTGCATTTTGCAGGTGCTCTGTAAGCAAGAAGCCTAACAGATCAATTTTTTAAAAGAAAATATTTTAATACGCTGCAAGATCTTTCCAAATACTTTTCTACAGACATTGCCCCCCTCCTCACTATACTGCATAGTCTGGAAATGTATGAAGCAGCTGCTTCAATCCCATTTTGGTTTCCTTTGGGCTGGGGAGCATTTTGTCTGTTCAATAATAATTTGCTATCAGCTAAAACCACAGGTTAATAATATCAGAATTCCCCCCCCCAAAAAAAAATGTGTGTATGTGTTGCAGTAGAGGTGCTGGCAGCAGTAGAGACAATGGTGGCAGTTTAATTTATGCATATCTAATGTGTGTTTGTGTGTGCGCATGCCTTCAACATTTCACCTAAATATCAGAAACAATTTCTTTATTGTTAAGAGTTGTGCAACTGTAGAATGGACTGCCTCAGAAGGTAGTGGACTCTCATTCCTTAGATGTTTTTAAAGAGAAGTTGGTTGGCCATCTTTCAGGAATGATTTAGTTGTGTACTCTTGCATGGCTCATGTAATCCCTCTAAGGGCTCATCTATATTGGCCAAAATACTCTGGGCTGGTCCCCCCATATTTCCTCCATTACCTTCACACTCTGGAACAATGCTGGGCAGCTGTCTACACACATGTCCCACTGTGCCATCTGGCACCACCACCAATGGTGCAAGCCACTCCTTCTGAGGTTAGATATGAAATGCCCAGCATTGATCATATGGTTGGACCCCTTGTTGTGTGACCTCAGAGGGAGTGACTTGTGCCAGTGATAGTGATGCCAGGTGGCACAGCAGGAAACATATGTAAACAGTTGCCCCACTTCGTTCCAGAGTGCGTCAGATTTTTCTGAAAAATCTAGAGCAAAAAGTGAGTTTTTAAAACCATTTTAGGCAGAGATAAGACAGATTCTGCATGGTGCCTTAGTGGTTAAATGCTAGTATTGCAGCCACAAGGTTGTGGGTTCAATCCCAGGGGCTCCAAGGTTGACTCAGCTTTCCATCCTTTCATAGGTTGGTAAAATGAATACCCAGCTTGTTGGGGACCATTATCTTACAGATTGTAAACCAGTTAGGGAGTGCTCAGTTCATGGATAAGTGGTATAGAAATTTACATGCTATTGCTATTGTTATCATGTCATGAAGACTGTCCCCACTCGAATTGAGGATTTGGCTTTCATTGAATTGACAGGTCAAAATGAGGGCAGGGGAAAATTGGTTCCTTTGGCCCATGTAGACATTCCCCAAGATTTTTCAATTCTATGATCTCTTGAATTTCACTCTCAGACAAGGAATACTTAGAGGTACTTTGCCAGTTCACTCCTTTGAAATATACTCTATAGCACCTGATATTCTTTGGTAGTCTTCCCTCCAAAAACTAACTAGACCAGGCCCTGCTTAACTTCCAAGATCAGACAGGAACTTTTGCCTTCAGGGTATTTCAGCCCCAATTAAAACATGTACATCTTTCCATTTCCCCCATAGTACAAGTCACTGTGATCAGTAGTACACTGCACTCGGTTTTCTTCTCCTTCAAAAGAAAAAAGAACATATCAACACAGTACATTCAGAAAAACACTTAATGGCTGCAAGTTTGGGTTTCCCCCTTTCTTTCTTTTCTTTCCCTCCCTCCTTTTTACTCTAGTGCAGATAACACGCTTTGCATAAAACTCTTTCCGTGCAAAAATGGTTTCTGCACAAAGCAGGTTTCTTTCATTAATAATTTTTTGCAAAATAGTACTGAAATACAACAACTGAAATAGGCAATTCTTATATACAGTCTTTCTTACTGAAAGAATATGCTGAATCTATAGGCAACTGTTAGTTTCATTTCTTTAAAATCTCAGCAAGCCACACAATGCTTTCTTGTCTCAGAACAGAGTGAAATTACCCCAATGGTTAAATAGTATTTAATTCATGGCTGCTATGCGGGAGAGTGAGTTACACACCGGGTAGAGCATCAACAGCTTTCTCCATGAAGTTCTTTGAAACATGGAAATAATAGATGGAAGAAACCGGAGGAGGCTGATCTCGCTGGGGGGGAAAGTTCTGTATGCCAAAGAAATCCAGCTATTCAACCCCTTGAAAACTCCCACTGTGCAATTTAAGGATGCTTTATAGGAAAGTTTAAGAAATGGGAGGGAAGGGAGCATAATGACAGAGCAGAGTTTCTGCATGGGAAGGCATCAGGTTAAATCCTTGCCTTTTTGCCTATGGCATGCTTTTTTAGAAAATATTTTGCCAACCATTTCACAGTCCCATTTGAATGTACTTTAACCTTTGATTCATTCAAGCAATGTCCCTGTTGACAATTCATTGCTGACCAATGAGAAACCCAAGCAAATTTCATACCAATCATCAAGTCTATGTTACTGTACTCTCTGCTTCTGGTAAATAAATGATATATAAGATCAGGATGAGAAGGTTTGGGTGGAGCATGAGAATGTTACTTTTGGAAGCTACAACTCCTAGTATCTACTAATCTCCCAGACACCATGGTCCCTATACATCATTCAACACTGAACTAGAAGGCCTTGTGATGTGTGATGCTTCCACTGCTCATTTGAGGAAGCAAAGCCTTTTCTTTTGCAGTAGTCTGTCTTCTCCAAACTGACATTTTTAATTCCAAAAGCCATTGAACCCAACTACAATGAATAATGGGTGCTTTGTAAAGGAGACAAGCATTTTATCCCCGTTGTATTGTTGGCAGAATAAGTAATAGCACTTGATCCCATATTCTGAAGTACACAGATGTGCATTCCTTTTTCTGTCACTTGTAAGCATTGGCATGAGTCACTCTGCCAATGTCTGTCCAGACACCATAGCCATATTTTATTGACTTTTTATGAGTTGTGCAGTGAGGAGTGAGCAGATGCCCTTTACATTTCTGCCTTGTCTAATATTGTTTCAAAGCTCATGTAAATCCAAGATTTTTCATTAAAATTGAAGATACCAGTCTTCAAAAGCAAATGGAGGGGTGAACATGAAAGAAGAACTACAACTAGCTTCTTTATCCAGGACTCCAGTTCAGGAAGAAAGGAGTTCACATCAGAAAAATGAGGACACAATATTTCTTGCATGTTCCTGAATTTAGAACTAAAGACCTTTTGAACTCTCATACACTAGGATTGAAAATGCATTGTGTGACTTCTGTGAGGGTTATTTTTCTGATTCCCAATGAGGATCCCAGTGTACCACAGACTGTACACATTTCCCATGTCTGAAAAGAGTGTTTGTCTGTTCAGAATCGAGACCTCACCTGGAATACTGTATTCTGCCTAGGCAATTCAAGAGTGATATTGACCACAATTCAAGAAGGATATTGACAAACTGAAGGATGTCCAGAGGAAGGTGATCAAAATGGTGAAAGGTCTGGAAAGCTGGCCCTATGAGGAACGATTTAGGGAACTGGGTATGTTCAGCCTGGAAAAGGAAAAGGTAACAGGTGTCATGATAGCCACATTTACATATTTGATAGGATGACATATTGAAGAAAGAGCAAGCTTGTTTCCTGCTACTCCACAGACTAGGACATGGAGCAATGGATGCAAACTACAGGGAAAGAGATTCTACCTAAATGTTAGGAAGAACATCTTGACAGTAAGAGCTGTTTGACAGTGGAACACACTGTATCAGAGTTTTGTGGAGCCTTATTGTCTACCAGGTAATTCTAATTCTTCTGAACAATCTGGGTCCCATTCACATTACACAATTATAGCACTGCATTCCACTTTAATTGCCATGGCAACAATCTATGGAATCCTGGGATTTACAGTTTAAGGAGGGGGGTTTCTAATTTTCAGACAGAGGTCTAGTGCCTCACACAGGCGTTGCTAGGGTAGTTAAAGTGTAATATAGAGATATAAATAGTTAGTGTGTGAATGGACTGCTATAAATTCTGCTCCATATAGGGGAGATTATCCAGTCAGCCTTTAGTATAAAGTATAATTCTTTATACTTCTTTATAATTCTGGTGGAAACCAAAATCCAAGGATGCTCAAGCTCCTTATACAGTGGGCCCTTGTTATACACTGGAGTTTTGTTCCAAGATCCCCTGTGAATAACAAAATCCATGTATGCTCAAGTCCCATTAAATATAATGACATAGCAAAATGGTGTCCCTTATTTAAAAAAAATGGAAAATCAAGGTTTGATATTTGAAATTTATACTTTTCTGAACATTTTCAAACTGTGGATGCTTGAATCCATCTATAAAAAATTGGTGTATAAGAAGGGCCAACTGTATAAAATAATGTAATATTTTCAAACAAATGAGATGTGAGGTGAACAACACTCAAAGAATGAGTGCTGGAAAGAGACCAAGGATCTATAAAATTACAGGAGGCTACACATCACTTCATGCATTCAGCATAGTGCTCAAGTGCAACAAATTTAAGTTTTACATTTTGGAATTTTCTGGATTTCCCCCAAGAACATTTTCAATCCTCAGTTAGTTGACGCTGTGGCTAAGGTACCCATGGATACAGAGGGATGACTGTATTAGCCCAACCTAGACTGCTTGTGCATGGATTATAATTAGCTTCTTAGCAGTGAAGATGGGATTTTGTATGGATGCTAAAAGCCACACTGGAGACCCCCAAGACTATGATATGGCCCCTGGACATAATGGCTAAGAGGCCTGTCTGACACAAAAACTTTGAAGGTAACACATTATATATAGCCATTGCTACCATAGCAGCCAAAGCAGCAATAAATGTGAAAGGCCTCTTCAGCTCCTTCCCCTCTTTCTTCCAAAATAAGTCTTAAAATGTCTCTATCCAATGAGTTCACATTTTGATGAAACAGGACTGAAGGACCCTATTTTTGAAATTTCAAAACCATCAGGAAGCTGGCAGGTGAGATGGCTACATTGTAGAACTGTCACCATATCTCAAAATCCGCACAAATATGAGACTGTCTCTGAACTTCATTTGGTTTCCCAGCCAACATGCTCTTTCTGTGGATTGACAGAATCATGACTTTTATCCAAATTGACAGGAATAGTTGAGAGGTGGCATATTTTAGTCCAGACTGAGTGACAGTGCGATCTACATAGCTGTGCAGTCATAGAATGTAAAGTTAGGTTGGTAATGCTACCAGTTCCCATTCCTATCAGTTCATAACTTAGGAATGAGAAATGGATGAGCCGTTCTCCATGTGGCTATGGCTGAAAATTCTTCTTCCATGGAGATAGGAATGCTGTCAGTATCCCTGATTTCCCAAAATACAAAATTTAGATCTGCTGTGCCAGAATTGCATAGCTCTTTTAGGTTATCATAGCCAATTTTTCTATAAGGAGATTGTTCTGTTCTTCTGCTTCTTGTCCTTTTCTCTTTAGAGACAAAAACCAGCATTTTAAACTGCAGTGGAAATGCACTGGTAACCAATGAAATAGTGTATTATTGGTGCCTTAGATCCACCACTATTCAGATATTACCATGGTGCATCAAGTGAGGCTTATGAATCACCAACTTTCCTTTCTCTGAACATTTGGGACATTTGCACTTATATATTCTTTAAATAAATCTTTTAGAAGGATATTCACTGAAAATGTGCTTTCCTCTGCCTATCTATTAAGATACTTAAAAAAAAAAACCCACAAAAACAGTGAATTGTGTCAGGAGCAATACTTGTGATGTGTGAAAGCCTGAGGGGGGGGGGGGGGTTGCTACCATTTGATTTTAACCAAGGCTGCATCCGCAGTGCAGAGATAGTCCAGTTTGAGATTACTTTTACTACCATGGCACAATGCTATGTAATGCTGGGATTTATCATTTTGTAAGATATTTAATCTTCTCTGTCTGCAAACTCTATTGACAGAACAAACAGCACACCCTCAAATTCATAGCATCGAGTCATGGCAGTTAAAGAGGTATCAAACTGGATTATCTCTAGAGTGCATGTGCATCTTAAGTCAGTTTATAATAGAATTGACAAGAATTACTTGTGGATGGAGGTTTTTTTGCCAGGATGGTGGTAGATCCACTAGATTTTAACCTGATCTTTAAAGGAACTATTCAAGATTTTGACTATATTTTGGAAATCTTTAAAACCTTAAGTAGATTTACTGTCCCTGAGACATCAGACCTACTAGCTACAGCAGATGAAGAGCCAATTCCCCAATCACCCCTGTAACACAGGTGTTGTTGTTGTTGTTGTTGTTGTTGTTGTGTCTTCAGGTTGTTACCAACCTCTGGCTACCCTAAGGCCTATCATGGTTTTTTTTTTTTACAAGTTTCTTCAGAGCATGTTTACCATTGGCAACCTCTGAGGCTGAGCAAGAGTGCCTTGCTGAAGGTCACCCAATGGGTTTCCTAAGGGGCAGCACCGTACCGCCCCTTTCCTCGCCGAATCAGGGCTGTGGCAATTGCACACTGCAGCCCCAATCTGCCCTTTTTGGCTCCTTTTTGCACCATGGAAAGGGTGCCCTAGCCACCGTGGTGGTGGCTTTTCGGTGCTCTTTTGATGCAGCACATTTAAAGACTGCACCAAAGGAGCACCATGACACACTCACACACACCTGCCATGCGGTTGGGTGTGTGGTGTGATGCCAGTGTGGGGGCAGCCAGTATGCATACATTATGCCCCCACACCATCCCCACACCAGCACATACTGCCAGTCTGTACAGGCTCTTTGTTTTCAAGCCAATAATCATTCCTGGAAGCAATACACTGCCCATATGCCAGCATTTAATCCTCATTTCATCAAGTGAAATAGCCACTGGATAATTTTTTGGGGTGGCAATAAGCACCCCACCACATGGAACTTGTTCACCTCGGTGATAACAGATCAGATCTTGCTTTTTGAGCCAATACTTTTTGGAATTTCTATCTTGGATTACACTAAAGCCTGCCCAGGACTGTCCTTGAAGTTGACATCAGAACTTCCAAGGGATGCAGAGCACTGCTACTCATCTCCTAACAAATTTTGGGAAGCCATCAGACATCCATCATTAGGATTGGATGCTCATCTCATTCTTGGCCCATTATGGCTGGTTTTAAACTGAAAAGCTGTGTGCAGACTCAAAAACTCATACCTGGTATAATGTCTTTTCTCTACCCAGCTCAATGGATGAACCAGAAAGAGTTTATATCAGCAGATCACAACAGAATTACATGTTTTTTTCCAGAACTAGTTACTAAGCAATAGTTTCATGATTAAAACTCTCATAATCACTACCCATTCCCAGCCACCCACATTCCATTCAAAGGCCCAAAGATCTTGTGTCCCATGGTAGCTTTCTTTTGGTATCTTTACCCCCCTTCCCAATACTGTGCCTTTTCTAGTGCCCTCTACTGCCATGGCCAAAGCAAAGTAAAAGCAAAGCTGCTTTTAACATGGCACAGGGAGCCACAAAAATGGCCCTGATATGTGGAAAGCAGATCCCCCCAGACAAGGTCTGGTTTTCCTTTTCACTTAGAATCATAGAACTCTATCATCATAGAATGATAGAGTTGGAAGAGACCTCAAGGGCCGCACCCTACTAGAGGGATACAGGGGAGGTGTAGAAATGTTTTAAGTGCAGAAATGTCATTTTCTGCTCAGAAAATCCTACTTCCTATCCAAAAAATTCTGTTCCCCTCACCCCCAAAACAACCACAAGTGAAATTTGCACAGAATTACATTTGAATTGCGGATAGTTTTCAAAACCTGCACAGTTTTCAAAGACTTCAGGAAAAGAGATTCCACCTCAACATTAGGAGGAACTTCTTGACAGTAAGGGCTGTTCAACAGTGGAACAAACTCCCTCGGAGTGTAGTGGAGTCTCCTTCCTTGGAGGTCTTCAAGCAGAGGCTGGATGGCCATCTGTCGGGGATGCTTTGATTGTGATTTCCTGCATGGCAGAATGGGGTTGGACTGGATGGCCCCTGTGGTCTCTTCCAACTCTATGATTCTATGATTCTATGATTCTATGACTTCCTTGGAGTTAGAAGAAAACTGCTAAAATTACTCATTGTTTCCTTTAGGAAGAAAATTAGCACAGCATTATGTTCCTGGACTATGGTTTTTTGGCATACTAGTGGAATAGTCCAACATACATTGACCGCTTTGAGTTCTGACTGAGGGCAAGAGGCCCTCCTTAGTAAGAAAAATGAAAGCCACCAGCTGGGGAGTAGACAATTAACTGGATGTGTAGCCGAACGGGTAGGGAAATTTTCAACTTTAAGAGAAAGCAATGACATTTTCATCTCTATTATTTCCATATAACCTTCTTGACAGGTTAGAAAAATATTGCCAACTCCTCCCTCATTACTTTGTTCAGGATTTCTGATATTTTATTCATCTGCACATCACTCTTCCTCTAGGGCAGAGCAGCATTGTTTACAGAGTTTGACTGGTTGTTCTTTCTTTTTGAAATGGAGGTCTTCATTGTCTACTCAGCTGTTATCTCAATTCAGAGATCTCAGTAAGGTTGTTAATCAGATTAATAACCATGTAAATGCAAGTGTCCACATGACTGATCCTAATCTGATAGACCCCCCCTCTCTCCCTTGCACAAACCTTGGCTTTGCTTGACTCCAAAATGCCTATGGTGCATTTAAGTCACAGCTTGTTAATCAGAATGGCCAATTGTGATCAAGCAAGATTGATGTCTCTAAAGGCAACAGTTCAAACAGAGTGCATCAGAAGGGTTCCTAAAAATAACAGGCCACACTGACGGAAGCAACAAATGGTTTTCTCCACGACTGTAACAGATAAGCTTTCCACGGTCCAGAAATAGCTAACTGGGAAGCATAGTAATGAACTGTAAGCTATCAGCTGAAGCTATGAGTGATTCATAGGCTCCATATGCACTGCAGAAATAATGCACTTTGATACGGCTTTAATTATCATGTCTCAGTGCTATGAATTTTGGATTTCGTAGAGAGCTCTGTTGCCACCACAAACAACTCCCAGGAGGACCCGGAACAATGGATGCAAGCTACAGGAAAAGAGATTCCACCTCAACATGAGGAAGAACTTCCTGACAGTAAGGGCTGTTTGACAATGGAACAAATTCCCTCAGAGTGTAGTGGAGTCTCCCTCCTTGGAGGTCTTTAAGCAGAGGCTGGATGGCCATCTGTCGGGGATGCTTTGACTGATAGTTCTTGCATGGCAGGGGGTTGGACGATGGCCCTTGCGGTCTCTTCCAACTTTATGATTCTATGATTCTATAGCATTGACCCATAGCAGTGAAAACAATGTCAGACCACATTATTTCTGCAGTGCAGGTGCAGCCATAGACTGAGCAGAAGAGCATCTTTCCTCACCACTTCAAGAATTCACCTCCTGCATATCAAAAGCCCTCACTGGGCAAAGATTTTAGTGATAGTGTTCCTTTCAAGGGCTGATTTACATTCATCTCTTCTGCACTATCCAAAAAGAGGAAATGTGGGGTCAAAAGGAACACATGAAAAGGAACAGTTGAAAGCAATTTGCATCTCCTAAACAATATATTCAGGGCAAACAGTTAACTTCCAGTTGTTTAAAAAAAGGCCCCTCTTGAGCCGAGTGGGTTAAAAGCATGTCAAAATACACCCACCCCTTAGATGGTGTTAAGGACATTTAAGGCTATTTGTTTATTATTTATTTATTTATTTGGGGGAGGGGAGATGTGGTGTGGACTGCAATCTTCTAAGGTCTCCTGTGGGCAAATGCATTCCCCTAGACTTCCACAACTGCCCACTCCTGCTTTAAAGCAATAAGGTGGGTAGGTAGCTGTTGGGCATTGGGCTCATGCTGAGGACATCCAGAATGAGAAAGGGAGCAGGATACTTTTCTAGGAACCTCAACATTGGTGTCAGCTCCTCAGCTGTGGCATTTCACAGAATATCTGCCTCATGGCTTGAGCCCTTCAGGGACTACACCAGAATTCTGTTTATATCCCCATCTTCTTTCTATGTGGATGCAGACCCTCTGGCCCAAACGATCCATACCAACTAAAGGTGACCTATTGAAACCATGGAACTTAAATAAGTATTGACTTACCACTTTCCCATGGATTCAAAGTGGGTACTCTTTGTTGTTGTTGTTATATGTCTAGAAGTCATTTCCAACTTACAGTAACCCTAAGGAGAACGTATCATGGGGGTTTCTTGGCCAAAATTGTTCAGAGAGGGTTTACCTTTATCTTTCTCTGAAGCTGAGAGTGTGACTTGCCCAAGGTCACCCAACTGGTTTCCATGGATAACCTGGGATTAAAACCCTAGTCTCCAGAATTATATTCCAACACAACCAATACACCATGGAAAAAAATGGATGTTGTCCTTCCTGAGGTACATATTCCTGTTCTGTCTCTATGTAGGGACTAATTCAAGTGAGTGATGCTGGTTCCAGATTGGGTTCAACACCTAAAAAGAGGAGAATGGAACTAAACAAAAGATCCGTTTTAGAGTGTGTTGTCTGGGATTCATGAATGTCCAGGACTTTCCCAGACTTGCCAGTGCAGATGATAAGCTTTCAATATCACCCTCTGCACAGGTTCCTTTATTTATGAGTGTGAGGAAAGGTTTCCACAGCTCAATGAGGGTGTATTTATTTTCATTTTATTCAAATATTTGCACATCTCTCTTCAACGAAGCTATCAGAACTTCATGGAGTGAGGAAAATAATTTTTAAAAAAGCAGCATGTAAAATAAGATCACATGTAAAAGACAGAGCAGAGCAACAGGGTAAACATCCAGCACACAAATCCACCAAGTAGTCTGTAAATGTTTCCCTCTTTATGCAACATTATAAAATGGATTTAATCTTCTGTAATCCCTAGGTGAAAATTACCAAGAGGATTGTAGCCAGAGTGGACAAGGAGAGACACCTTTGTGCTACCTGTCTCCTGGCAGACTCAGTTGCCCACTAGACTGCCAGACACTGAGAGACACCTTGTCAAGGAGTCTCCATGCACATAAATCAATCATTGTAATGTACAACATCTCTCCATGATTGACAAAAGAAAAATCTTACTGACTTGCAGTGAAGATAACTTTAAAAAAAAAATAATTTACTACACAAGATAGAACAAACCAAGTGAAACCATACGTCCCTTTCATGAGGTTAATATTATATTTTCATTTTTCTTTTGTGGTTAGGATGCAACTTCCTCACCTCCATCAAACTGTGTGGATTTTTATATCAGGGGAAAGCTAGATATTATGCAAAGGGAAGGCTCTTATATGCAACACATAGTAGCATGATCCCTGCACATGACATATAGCAGTGTGAATACACAGGGACATAGTTTGAGGACATTGCAGAAGGGATTTCTGCATATCTTCCTGTGCAATATCCATTGCTTTTGCTGCTTAATAGCAACTGGGGGGGGGGGGGGGAGCTCCTGGTGACCATCACCCCCCCACACCTAGTATTCATATGTAGGGGAGTGCCCAGGTTTATTTGGCAGCCCTTGTGCATCCAAGGAAAAGGGAGCTCCCATACATTGGAGGCAAAGAAAAGACCAAAGTTGAAGGAAGAGTCCCTTCTCTCATGACAGGTCATGAAGAGTGACTATAATCCTTGGATCTAAGTCTTAATGTGAAACAGCCAGCTCTGTCTTCTAATTTTCTGTAAGAATATGAATGCCTGGGAGAGAATGGAGCTGAGATGCTGCATCAAGACGATGGCGAGTAACTTTATATTCAGAGAGTTACAAGATGATTGTGCATAAATGAAGTGCAACATTGCAGAACTGAAAGTGCAAGTAAATGAGAAATGGATGATTGCCATTCACAATGTATGATGTACATTTGCATGTGCAATGCACAATGGCACCAGCATGACAGGGGCAATGGTGCTGCATGGACAACTTTATTTCCACAATCTTCAACTGAATACAGACTTCTGCACTAGACAAAAATGTCCAGCTGTCTCTAAGGAAACGTAGGCATGCATAAGTCACTTATGGGATGCCATCTTAGGGCAGGATATATCCCTACCCAATTCTCTGAAGATGCCAGCCACAGAAGCTGGAAAAAACGTCAGCAAGAAACTCTCCTAGAACATGGCCACATAGTCCCCCCCAAAAAAAAACCATGGAAGCAGGCCATGAAAGCCTTCACCTCCACGCTTAAAACTTATTTTTTAAGGGTTTTTTAGTCCCAGGCCTTGTCTGTACTAGCCAGGATACTACAGGGGCAATTCAGAATAGCCTGGCCCCATTACCTGGCTCTCCATCCCATGTCACAGTAGTTGGGCATCCTGCTGTGTGGGCATCCTGCTGGACCACCTGGCATGTCTGCAACCACCAAGGATCACTCACTCCTGAGGTCAGAACAAGTGTCCAGTCACATGGCTGGGCACTCTTTCTGACTTCAGAATGTGCAGTCCACAGTGGTGGACCAGAAAGATGTCTGTGAAGACAAGCATGGTGGCATGGGAATGGAGGGCCTTGGATCATCTTGCAAGATCAAAAGCAATAGGTATATTTTTATAGCATTTGAAGGCTGGAGTAGCCCAGTTTTTATATGGAACTTGCCAGATATTGTCCAGATTACTTGCACCAGAACCAGGATTTGGGATGTGCACTGTCCAGTGGAACAGAGCCAGAGTTGAGGGGAGTGAATGGGCTTTTTTGGCTCATGCAAACAAAATCCTAGCTAGAAGGTACTCATAGAATCTATTGAATTTACCTGCATGTTAACTCACCATTAAGTAATTGATTCAATGGATCTTCTCTAGTTGGAATTAGCCAAAAGGGCTTGACTCAAAATCTCATATTCTCTGCTAGAGGAAAAAGAAAATACCATGTGATTCTTTTGCATGCTTGAAGTAGGGTAGATAGCCTTATCCATGGTGCTGTCTTCATGGAGAAATAAGAACAAAGACTCACAAGATATTAATAGAGCTGCAATAGGTCCAAGGGCCATCTACTGCAGGAATCCTTTGCTAAAAGCACTGCTAGAAGTGGCCATCCCATCTCTAAAATCATCCAGTGAAGGAGAGTCCGCCATTTTCTGAGGTCATCACTTCCATTGTCCAAAACCTCTTAATGTCATGATGTTCTTCCCAGAGTTTATTCAGAATCTTCTTTCTTGTAATTTGAATCCTTTAGCTTGAATTTGAATCCTGTCTGCCTGAACAGAAGAAAACAAGGTCATTCCATCTTCTGCATCACATATTTCAGATATTTAGAGGTGGCTTACATACTTGACAAGTTCCTATCCTGAATCTTGAGCTGCAAAAGCTATTTCTTAGCCAAAGAAGGCTCCATTCCCCAAAGGTACCTCTTTTGAATGGGACAGCCAATGTGGAGCAATATAGATTTTCCAAATATGCTCTGAGAAGGAAAGCAATGGAAAACAAGTTTCTCTGCAAGACAATTTAAACATTACTATGGATGGCTGGATAAAAAATAGAAGAAGATAGAAAATGGCATTTATTTATTTATTTATTTATTGGAAGATTTGTTTATCATTTCTCAGCCTGCAAGGGCCCCCAAGGCAATGTACAACCAAGAAAAAACAAATTCTATAGAAACAGACCAAAACAATCTTTTAAAATCCCAGGTGTTTTGCTTTCTAAACTGACACACGTAGTTAAAACAGTTGCAAAAGTCAACCCTGGTTTTGAGGAGCAAAGGCCCAGCAAAACAGTGACATCCTGGCAATCCACCATATGCTCCAAAGGGATGGATCCAGTGTAACTTCTCTTGGGAGATAGTTCTACAACCAAGGGGCTGTTGCAGAGAAAGCCCTGTCTTGTACATTCACCAGCCTAGTCTCTTGGGGTGGTAAGACATGCAACAGGAATACTTCAAATTCTATGGGAAAAGATGGTCAGTCAGATATCCTAGCTCTAAACTGTTAGGGCTTCTTATGTCAAATCCGACAGCCTGAATTGAGCTCAGAGGCAAATCAGAAGTCAGTGTAGCTGGCACATCATCAGTGAGTTCTAGTCCATAATAGTGGTGGGAAAATATTCAAAATTCATAGAATCATAAAGTCGTAGAGTTGGAAGCGACCACAAGGGCCATCTACTCCAACCCCATTCTGCCATGCAGGAACTTGCAATCAAAACACTCCCAACAGATGGCCAGCCTCTGTTTAAAAACCTCCAAAGAATAAGACTTCACCACTCTCTGATGCATCATGTTCTGCTACTGAACAGCTCTTGCCACCAGGAAGTTCTTCCTAATGTTTAGGTGGAATCTCTTTTAATGTCATTTGAATACATTGTTCCGTATCCTGTTCTCTGGAGCAGCAGAAAATAAGCTTGCTCCATCCTCAGAATTTTAATTATTTAAAATTTTATTGGATTTTTTGGCGTGATTTTTTTTTTTTATCTATGTGCTGGCTTGGATCCCTTCTGGGAGAAAGGCAGCATACAAATGAAATAAATAAATACAATAAATCCTCAATATGACACTTTCAAATATTTAAACATGGCTATCATGTCATTCCTTAACCTTCTCTTCCTCAGTCTAAACATACCCAGCTCCTTAAGTCTTTCCTCATAGGGCACGCTTTCCAGACCCTTCACCATTTTAGTCACTCTCCTTTGGTCACGCTCCAGCTTGTCAATATCCTTTTTGAATTGTGATGCACAGAACTGGACACAAGGTTCCAGGTGAGACCTGACCAAAGCAGAATAGAGTGGCACTATTACTTCCCTTGATCTAGACACTATACACCTGTTGATGCAGTCTAGAATGGCATTAGCTTTTTTTGCTGCTGTACCACATTGTTGACGCATGTTCAACCTGTGGTCCACTAAATCTTCTAGATCATTTTCACATCTTCTGCTCTCAAGCTGGGTGTCCCCCGTTCAGTATTTGTGCCTTTCATTTTTACTGCCCAAGTGTAATATCCTAGATTTTTCCCTCTTGAAATTCATTTTGTTAGCTTTGGTCCAGCTTTCTAATCTGCTATTTATCTCAGGTTAAAAACTGGGTCTCCTGACAGCTGGGAAGCCATCAAAGGAAGAATAGTAGACCAGTGGGAATATTTCACAAATTTCTAATTTCTTTTGAAGTCTCAACATGTAGTATAGGAATTATTCTGTGGAGAAGAACAAATGGGTTTTTCTGCATGCACATCCACATGCACAAACACTTTTTTTTTTCTATGCAGAAAATAGATTTCTGGCACAGTTAACCTGAGGAAAGAGGGAGGTTCTGATAAAAGTAAGCTCATGTTCTTATTTGTAGAATAGTTCATACACAACACTCAGGACATTCAGTATTGGGAGAATATTGCAAATGAATATTCATTTTCTCCCATGGGATGGGATTTAATTATTTCTCCTCACATTCAAGGTTAAAACAGATGAGGATTTACATCCCTAATCTCCAAAGTGCACACCAGACAACAGCCACTCCACTGTGTACTAGCTATAACGTTCAAACTTTTTTCAAGCCAGCCCCACAGAGAGTGCACTGTGGTTATATTATTACTGGTGTTGGAGATCATCGCACCTGCAAGTCCTGCCAGGATATACAGAGGATTGAAAAGTCAAAACTGATGTTATCACATGCAGCCAAGGCCGGGTGAGTGTAGCCCGTCTGCAGCCTAGATCCCAGCCATGCTTATCCCGGAGCTTTGCAAAAACCAGAGCTTGCCATTTTTGAAAAGCTGCTGGATAATCGTGGCTAGGGTCCGGGCTGCAGATAGGTTGCACTCACCCAGCTTCGGCTGTGTGCAATAACACTCAGTTTTGACTTTTCAATCCTGCATCTATCCCAGTGGGATTTGCAGGTGTGATAATCTCCCTCCTCCTCCTCCTCCTCCTCCTCCTCTTAATTTCTTACCTTCTTCCCCTCATGGATCAAGGTGGGGAACAACATCAGATTAATGTACAACATACAACATCAATTCAGCACACACAAGATCAGAAAAGTAATAATCATAATTAATAAGTATACTGGTAATAATAATAATAATAATAATAATAATAATAATAATAATAATAATAATTTAGCCCCCCTTTGTCCCCTTGTTCCCAAGGGTCAAGACAGAACATAACATATATTAAAATACACAAGCATAGGACATATTGTACAAAATGGATCCCCAAGAAAGAGCTGGCTCTTCTCCAGTGGCAGGACTGGATGGATCTAAAACCTGGGTTCAGATCATTACCCATCTGTATAGTTCATGGTATAACTATAAGCAAATCTATCTCCCATTTTCTCTCTCTCTAGCCTACCTGCACTGCAGAAAAAATGTTGTAAAGATAAACCAGGCTGATTTCATGTACCATGTCCTCATCTTCTTGAAGGAACAGTGGGACCAGGAGTTTGACAGATAGGAAAGAAAGTAATGAAATATTTTCCCCCTATGTTGTCTTTTTATCAGCAACGTGTATTGCATTTCTGGATTTATTGACAGATTTGGGTTTCATAAGTTTGGAGCTGGCTTCCCTCCTTTACGAGACTAAAATATTGCAACAAAACAAGCTTGGAAGAACTCAAAGACACAGGAGCTTATCCCATGGCTTAATAAATCGATGTACCTCTATCTGGTTTAAAGCTTAATTCAAGAGGCATCCTGATGTTATCAGAAGTTTTTGCCACCAAATTTGCCACCCAAATACAGCCCGGATCCATTCCCACTTCCAGGAGTGCTCCAGTAGCCATTTTCGTAACTGACAAACTCCCGGATCTGAAAAGAGCAGCAAGGAGAACTCCTGGAAATGGGGATGGACCCGGGCTGTGTTTGGGTGGCAAATTTGGCAGCAAAAATCTTCTGATAATATCAGGATGCCTCCAGAATTAAGCTTTAAACTGTATAGAGGTAAATCAATTTATTAAGCCATGGGATAAGCTCCATGGCCATGTTTGTCTGGAAAATCCGTATGTAAAGGGATCTTGTCACACCTTTGAGACTAACTGAAAGAAATAAACTGGTAGCATCAGCTTTCGTTGATTTGAACCTTCATCTGTGGAAGTAGGCTCAAATCTAGGAAGACTCATGCTGCCAACTTCTTTCACTCAGCAAGTGCCAAAGGTGCTACAAGATCCCTTTGCATATTGGAAGAACAGGCCACCTACTGCCACCCCACTAAAACAGTTCTACAAGTGAACATTTCCACATACCAGATAGCCATACATGCATACACCTCTGGAACAAGCATCAGGGGTGTTTTCACCCTACTCAATTACAGTGCTGCAATTCCACTTTAACTGCTATGACTACTTTTGCTGGAGTCCTGAGATTTACAATTTAGGGGGGGATTTTAGAATTCTTAGCCGTAGAGCTCTGGTTTCTCACCAAGGTTTCTTCTACACTACAGAATTAATTCAGTTTGATTCCACTTTAACTGCCATGGCTCAGTGACATGGAATTCTAGGAATTGTAGTTTTGTGAGACATTTTGCATTCTCTATCAGAGCACTCCGGTGCCACAACAAACTCCAAATCCCAGGATTCTGCAGTATGGAGCTATAACAGTTAAACTGGTGTCAAACTGTATTAATTTTCCAAAGTGGCAGCAGCCTAAAATACAAATGGTAGGATTTCATATAGGATGCTGCCTGCCTGGCAGTTGAGGTCGAATTGTTGCATTCAAATTGTTTAGCATGAAAGTGCCAAAACATAAGTTTAGAATAGTAGTGGATATATATGGTGACTGTAGCTGAAATTCCAGTCAGAAGCAATCCTGCTACTGTATTATTTTTTCACCTTCCATCCAAGAAATATTCAGTGCTTTATGGATCTTGTAGCACCTTTGACACAAAGGGGCTCAACAGAATGGGAGAAAGGGGCAGCGAGATGCCACCCCTTTCTCCCCCACACAGAGGCTGCATCAACCAAACTGTGTGACCTCTGGGAGCCCTAAAAAGAACCCGTTCCTGGTGGGTTCTTTTTAGGGCATGTGCTGGGCACCATTGGTGCTCTCACATGCAATGGTGATGCAATAGCAATAGCAAGTACATTTCTATACCACTTATCAGTGCATTTAAGCATTCCCTAAGTGGTTTACAAAGTGTAAGCTAATTGCCCCCAACAATCTGGGTACTCATTTTAGCGACCTTGGAAGGATGCAAGCTTGAGTCGAGTTTGAGTATTTTCACTGGTATTGCACTCACAACCTTATGGTTTTGAGTAAGTGGCTGCAGTACAGGCATTTAACTGCTGCGCCACCATGGCTCTGTGGTTGCATGTACAGCGCCACCCTGTTTGGGCATGATGCTGCACCTTCATCATCATGGCAGCCCCCGTGTGGACGGGGGCAAGCCATGATGGCACCTGTATGGCACAGTAGGGCTTGGGACCATGCAGATGCTCCACACTCCTGAACCTTACTTTCGGCCCCAGGCTGCTGTGAAGCGGCAGTATGTATCAGGCCTAACTGAAAGAAAGAAATTGGCAGCATGAGCTTTCATAGACTTGTCTACTTCCTTAGATGAATCTAGAAGATACATTGAGGAAGTCCACTGAATTCTAGGAAAACTCATGCTGCCAATTTCTTTCTTTCAGTTAGTCTCAAAGGTGCTACAAGATCTCTCTACATCCTGATTCTACAGACTAACATGGCTATATCTTTGAATTCTATCAGTGCTTTTATGGGTTAGGCTTCAGAGAAAGAGACATTGAAAAGCTAGTGATGTCCCTTTGCCTGACCTGCTGCCCTCATTAAGCCTCGATGGAACAATTACATCTGACTTACATCTATAGTCCAGAAAACATGCTTATGTCACATAAATTAATATCAGTTGTAAACTGCCTATATATGAATCTCAGATGCCTACTTCATAACCGTTTCCAGGTTGAACACAAAGCACTTGTTTTTGTCATTCACTTCAGGGGTGTAGCTTTGAAAGATCACACCAAAATAAGAATTGTCTAGCCTCCAGTGGCATTTTCCTTCTGTCCTCAAATTTCTACCATTAGAAGAACTTAAAACTCCAGTTGAGCATTTAGAAATACAGTTTAGCGGTCAAAATAAAAGGAAAATGCAACTTTACTAAGGACATAAGAACACAGCAAATAGAGGACCTCTAGATGTGAACTGTATTGATGGTCTCATTTTTTTGCAGTGCTAGAAATTAGAGGACTGGAAGGAAATTTCATTTGGGGGGGACAGAATTCTTATTTAGAGGGCAATGTTCTCATTTTGCTCTCCTTTACATAGCTACACCCTTGCCCACCACATTTATACAACTGAGGTCAAAATGCTAGGACTCTTTATTAATGAAGATGCAACAGATCGTGCAGAAATGAAACCAATTCTATTAACTTGGCTTGCAACTTTGGATACAGTACCATGTTCCAAGGACTACACATTCCACCCCATCCACCCCCTTTGTTTGTGATGGATGTCACTGGTGGCCCTATCATGCAATGATGATATGACTTAAATAGCACTAGGAATACAACATAATGTAGAATAGGCTTCATTCTCTCCCATAATGCAAGCTTTATAACATGGTTTATGCCTCTCATAAAATTGTCAGGCCCTCTGGGAAGAGAAGATACTCTATAAACATGAGATATCATTCTGCAGCTTATTGCATATATTTTCTTTCTCCCCCTCGCCTCTACCTCCTTGCCTTGGTCCACGGCAAAAAAAAAAAAACAACCCTGCTCCCCTGTAAATGCCTCTTCCTTTTCACAAGAGGGAGGCAAACCATGATAAAGGACTATCAAGTTGGAAATGACAACATCCATCCATCAAAAAAAGCCTCAGAATCAGGGATGGTCAATGAAACTAATGTGCCAATCAACACTATTTGTTTGTTAGCCTCCCTTCCTGCTAAGTTTCTAAATTGATCCTTTATGGATTTTTTTTAAAAAAAATGAAAGCCCACAAAACTATATCCCCTTTCTGATTTTGATGTGGCATATGATTTACAGCATCAATAAAAAAAGGGGGGGAAACCTCTATGGGATTAACCTAGCTATGCACACAAGGCCATTTACATGTTAGAATCTCATTTATGAGGCCCATAAAAGTCTGGGGGATTTACTTTACAATTTGTGGGAGGCCATTTATGATGTTAAGCATCAATTTACAATGTCAACAGTTGTGTTAGCAGTAAAGAAAAGGAGGTGAAGCCAATCTATCACGTTGGTATTTCTCCCTCTCTTCCTCTCTTGTTCCTGTGTTGATAGTCCTCAGATTCTTGTTCCACCAAGAACCCTTGAAACAGTCTGCTTTATGGTCTGTAAGAGACAGATAAGTTTGTAAAATATTTCCCCTTTAAGTAGTTCATATTTGGAATTCTGTTTTGAAAGACAAATCATAATTTTGACTCTCACGCTACCTAGGCTAGGGTACACAATAACAGTAGGCAGTTACATGGAGCCTGGGTTTTCCCGAGCAAACATACCACAGTTCTTTCCCCATTCATCATCTCAGGGGCCCCAACCAGCCATACATCATTTTCAAATAGTCAAATGCAATATATTAGCATTTTCTGCCAAACCAACCAAGAGAAAAAGCTGCATTTCACTGTACAGGTTAAATTTCCCTTCTCCAAAATACATGGGACCAGATTTTAGGATACTTGTACAGTTGGTCCTTGGAATCTGCTGGGGTTTTGTTCCAGGACTCCCTGTGGATATGTTCAAGTGCCATTAAATATAATGGCATCATTAAAGAATGGTACCCCTTATACAAAATGGGGGGGAAAAAATCAAGGTTTGCTTTTGGGAATTAATCTTTTTTAAAATATTTTCAAGCGTTGGATGGATAAAGGATCCATGGATATGGAGGACCAACTGTGCCTGCATCCACTCTAGAAATAATCCAGGTTGACATGGCTTTAACTGACCTCACTCCATGCTATGGAATTTTGGGATTTGTAGTTTTCTGTCAGAGCTCTGGTGCTAGAGCAAGCTATAGTTCCCAGAATTCCATAGCATTGAGCCATGGCTATTAAAGTGATATTCACCTGGATTATTTCTTCAATGTGGATAGCAGAAATTTCTGCAATAATGAGACAAAATGAGACTGGAGAGAGAGTCAGGATCTGTGAAATGGTGGAAATCCAAGCATAGTGCTTGGCATGAATCCACATCTCCTGCCAAGCTGAACATGCCCAACTCCTTCAGCCTCTCCTCATATGTTTTGTTCTTATACCTCTTAACATCCTCATTGCCCTTCTCTGAACCTATTCCACTTTGTCTATATTTTTCTTAAAATGAGGTGTCCAGAACTGAATGCAGTATTCCAGATAAGCCTGACTGGTACAAGATATAGCGAGACTATTACTTCCGTTAATTTGCTGCTTTATCACACTAGGGGGCAAACAGGATTTAAACGAGAGTTAAATGAGAGTTAAACAGGAAATGTTGTGTGATAACTTTCCTTTAACTTTTGTTTAAATTCCTGTTTGCCCCTTAGTGTGATAAAGCAGTTGGAAACTATGTTTCTATTAAAGCAGGCTAAGGCTCCATTCTCACTGGCACATTTGCGCTGGAGGGAACTGGGTAAAACTGGGGACCCTCCTCTCGAATGCCTCCGGAAGCGAGTGCCCACTATAAATACCTCAATTGGGGTATTTAACTCCAGAAGCCATTGCAGCTCTTTAAACCGGTTTAAGAGGAAGAATCCTCTGCTGTCAATCAAATTAGTTCCGCTTTCGTAAATGGTGACGTTTCTTGCAACCATTGGCTAAGCCAGTGCTTCTCAATTATTTTCTGTCATGCCCCCCCTAGGAAGAAGAAAACATTTCGCGCCCCCCGTGCGACTGTAAATAGTATCATTTGTCTTGTTGCCAACAAGCCTCAAAGATAATTCCCTAAAATGTTTGTTCAAAACACACTGAATCCCCCCCTCCCATCACACGGAATATATATTCAGTCACAATTCCCGGAAAATTCCCATAATGCTAAATGGCAGATGTTTTGCAAATAAACGTAAACATAATTGAATAAAAATAATTGTAACTTATTTCAACCCTCAAAATCACCATTGAACCAAACAAAGAATCTTTCAGTCCTTTTAAGATATTTATTTTGACATGAAGGGGGTTCAGGAAGCTTTGTGCCAAATAGAAATGTGTTCAGCTGCAACCGCACTGCAGAAATAAATCCAGTGTGACACCCTTTTAATTGCCATGGCTCAGTGCTAGGGAATCCGGGGAATTCTAGTTTTCGGAGACATTTAACCTTCTCTCTCAGCAAACTCTGGTGTGACAACAAACTACAATTCCCAGGATTTCATAGCACTGGGCCATGGCAGTAAAAACAGTATGAAACTGGATTGTCTCTGGAGTCTGGAGTGAAGATGCAGCCTGAGTTGGGTCCAAGACACACTGCAGAAATAATCCAGTTTGAGACTGCTTTAACTGCCCTGGCTCAGTGCTAGGTAACCCTGGGAATTGTAGTTTTGTGAGACATTGAGCCTTCTTTATCAAAAAGAGCTCTGGTGCCACAGCAAACTACAATTCCCAGGATTCCCTAGCACTGAGCCAGGAGAGTTAAAGCGGTCACAAACTGGATTATTTCTGCAGTGTTTTGGACCTTTGTTATTAAAAATGCTCAAGGTCCAATCCATACTGCAGAAATAATCCAGTTTGAGACCACTTTAACTGCCCTGGCTCAGTGCTAGGGAAACCTGGGAATTGTAGTTTTGTGAGAAAGAGCTCTGGTGCCACAATGAACTACAATTCCCATGCATCTGAGGAAATACATCCTACATTCCAACCTTCTGTCCAGGAGGAATTCCAAAATGCCCTCCATTTACTAAGATGCATACCTTGATAAGGTGCACATTGCAGTTTGAGTTTGAGACTGCTTTCACTCCCTTGGCTCAATGCTATAGGATTCTGGGAACTGTAGTTTTATCCTTTTCTGACAGAGAGCTCTGCAGTGTGTTTTTGACCAAAGTGGTATCAAACTGAGTAGCTTTATTTATCCTCCTCGATGCCTCAGCCTCGGCCAACGGCCTCCTCCTTTCCCGCCCAGGCAAGAGGCGGCCTCTCAGGCGGTTGACAGGGGCGGTCCCTCCCAAAGGAGGAGGAGAAGGACTGGAGCCTGGCCCTGGCTGCTCTTCTGCCCCAGAAAGGCGCCTTCTTTCCCGTCAGAGGAGCCCCTCTCGGCCATTGCCTCCAGCGCAGAGCCTCCTCCTTCCTCCTCCAATGGCCGGGCGGCCCGGGTTCCCGCTCACTCCGCCGCTGGAGAGGCTCCCCTCCATGGCCCACTCGGCCCCTCTGCCACTGCCGCCTCCCGCGGGGCTCTTGCGAGAAGGACCCAGCCAGCCCATTCCGGCCCATGGCGCACAGGACCCTCTTCCAAGTAGGTGGCCCCCCTTTACAGAGCCTCACGCCCCCCCGGGGGGCGCGCCCCACTATTTGAGAAACACTGGGCTAAGCGGATGGGGGCTTCCCCCCTCCATTTTTTAAAAAAATCTGGCAGGCAAGGTGCGCATATGCTGTCAAATTTAAAAGTCTCTGGTGTGTGTCTTGTGTGTAGCAAAAGCAAAAGCATTCAATTAGTATCAATTTGCCAAATTGAAAGGGAAACATTTGTAACACTGGCATTGTAGCATTCGCATTTTAAACAAATAATTCCAGGAGCAAGAGGAAATGAAAGGGAAATGTAGCGCTGGCATTCTAATTGTAGCATCCGCATATAACACTAATAATAATAATAATAATAATAATAATAATAATAATAATAATGGCTCTTATAAGGTGCTGTTGCAGGAGCAAGAGGAAATGAAAGTAGCACAAGCACACACACATTGTATGTCATCCAAAAAATCATGCGCATAGACTGTCAAAAATAAAAAATAAAAATCTGCAGCCTGATTTCCTTTGGCAATCCTGCCTTCTCCTCCTCTTCTTTCCGATGCTGCCCTCCATGACCCCCTTCACCCTGCTCTTTCATCCTCCTCCATTGCCCCAATGAAGGGAGGGAATGACCTGCCCACTGCCCTCGCTCTGACCTAAGCCCCTCCCCTGAACTTGACCCAATCATGACTGGGGGCAAGTTCATATTTTGCGAAACCCGGGGTTTTTCAAAAGAGACGGCTTTTTCCCGGATTCCAAATGACCTGCGCTAAGGGGCATGTGCCACGAAATGCTTGTGCATGCCTCGAAATGGATTGTGACAGATTCGGGGCCTATATGAACTTCACATGCAAGAATCGATTTCTGATCTGGCATAAAGTGTAGTCTGAATGGCCCCTAAGTATTTTACTTCTTTGCTACAGCATCACACTACTGGCTCATGTTCTGCTCATTATCAACATAATGGTTCTATTTTAAAAGTACTGTTTCTGTTTACATTCCCATTTCCCAAAAGCAATAAGATTACTTTTCAGTTAAAATTAGGATCAGTGTATATTTACAAGACTCTATGTACCCCAACACCTATGAAACAGCACAAGGCAGGAACACCACAAACCAACATTTCAAGCATCCTCCTCCATCATATGGCCATGCACCAGTTCTAAGGACTGGAGTGCAGCTTTGGTGTGGCTTTTGGACTCTTAGGACGCATGCATTGTTGAAATACCATATCTCCAAAGTGACTCGAAGCAGCTTTATTTTGGCCTGTCTGTAACAGGCCAATGTTTTTGAATTCATAAAGCAGCTAAGTAAGGAATTCAGTCCAAAAATGATATAAAGACATGGGCACAGCAGATCTGGAGGCAATTTCAAATACCCATGAAAGGACTCCCTTTTCTGAAATTTATTCCCAAATCTTTCAAAGGCTTTGCTGATAAGGTTTAGTCTTGAAGGGATGTGCTTCATGCTCTGACCATATTCCACCTCCTCTTGGAATAATGATGCTGTTGCCCAGATTTCAAAATGCCAAGCCATGTCAAAATGTCTTTTGCTCACCTCCAAGATCCTTCATAGGAGACTGCTGCAGGCGTGCTCCTTTGTCCCTGCTCCTTCTGACCCCCTCAGTCTGCTGTACATGATTATTTGATGTGCTGTCAGCGGTCTTGAAACAATAAGCCCTGGAGGGTTGAGCTGCTGGCCTTCATGAGAGTAAGCTTTGCATCAGGGCGAAGTTCAGAGAGAGACGCTCAATGATCTTTGAAGTTGAGGTGCTCAGCTGCTTAAGAGGCATTGGAAATCAAGCCAAGGATCTTTGCAAAATCCTCTGGGAATATGGTATTTCCCACTTATGGAGTCCTTGTGGATATACTCAGAAGATAATCCTCATCAGAAAGAAGATAATGGCTGGGAGCCTGTTAGTGACATAAGTCTAACATACACTTGTATATGTCATTTTATTTTATTTTTATTTTTTTGCAATTAATTTGTTTATTGACTTTTGACACTAATATACAATCAAAATCAAAATGATATCCATCCAGAAAACACATACAGAAAATAAACAAAGAGAAGAAAAGAGAAGAATTAAATAGACATAGGCCTGTGTTTCTCCCAGGCCTGGCATCATCCTGTTTAGATGATGCAGGTCAATAGCTCTGGACCAGGCACAAGGGTGTCTTTAGGATCTTCAGGGGTGTGTTGGGTTGAATGGGTGTGTGGTGGCCACATGCTGCATGCCCTAACTTTACCCTCAAGATCTACTCGACCAGACGCTGGACAGCATTGTGGTGCTCTGGTGGCATAGCAACTACATGCCGCATGCTAAAAGGAGGACCAAAAAGTGCTGCCATGGTGGAAAAGGCACCCTTTTTCTGCTTCCAAAAGGAGCTGCATTTTGGGGTCAGAAAAAAGCTGGATTGGAACCATGGAATGCGGTTGCTGGAGCGCCAATCTGGCGCACAAAGGGGCAGTGGCAAGCCCCTTCTTTGAGGTTGTCTCTTTAGGCCCTCATATCTGCCTTTGGGCAAAAATGGGCTGTGGTGTTCAACTGTGTCCCTTTAAAATGCTTCTGAAACAGTGCTAGTAGAGGGGAGGTTCAGTGGGAGGAGAAAGGAGAGGCACCACATTTTAAAAAAAATCAAATTTAAATTTAGAATTTAATTTTCTTAATTTTTAATTTTTTAATGTTTAATGTTTACTTTTTAATTTTTTTTTATTCAAAAACATCTTTGTTACCAAATTTTCACTTTAATGGCATGAAACTATGTAAACACATTTGGGCTGCACATGTGATCTTGTAATCTGAAGGTATAATTTTAATTTTGCTAGTTTTTAACATCACAACTATTACCATTACATCCAGTGATATACAGGAATTATAATTTCTGAGTAACAGAGTAACTTTTTGAAGAGGGGGACAACATTTGCCCTCCTCTTGTCTATTAGGACTTCTCTTGTTCTCCAGGAGTTCTGAAAAATTATTGCCAATGACTGAGATTTGCCAATTCTTTTAATATCCTTGGATGTAGGTCATCTGGTCCTGGGGACTTAAATTTGTTTAGATTAACCAGGCATTCCTGTACTTCCTCTTTATTTATTCTGTGCTGCATTTTTCCTATTGTGTCCTCTGTTCTATTTCCTCAGGCTGAGCACCCTTTTCCTTTTCAGAAAAGATGGAGGCAAAGAAGGTGTTGAGTAAATCTGCCTTTTCTCTGCCCCTGTTAGCATTTCGCCATATTCTCCACTCAATGGCCCTACCATATCCTTGTTCTTCCTTTTTGCTATGGAAATACCCCCAAAAGCCCTTTTTGTTGTTGAGTAAAACATCTTTATATTCATATTGCTTTGTAAAGAACACAAAAACCTCTAGAAATGCAAAAAAAGCCAAAAAGTTCCTTTTGGGAAAGGGTGGGGATGGGGGGATTTTTAAACAGCTTCTTTTCCAAAATACCACTTCCTGGCATGTCTTCTTTGCAGAATCTCCTACACAGAGCCCTAGGAGAGCTTTCTGCTGCCTGCCAGCTTCTGCCTTATTACTTATGCATCATTTGCCCTTTGAGATTTGCTGAGCTCATCATAATACCTGTATCTGGTGAACTGGGATAGCCTCCCAAGCAGGAATGCTTAGCAATAGGTTGGTGTTGATTTAGGTTAATAGCAGCCTAGATAGGGCTTATTGATCTCCATTCAAGGCAAAAATGGCCTGCTACCAATTTCTTAGGAGTGGATTCTCTATTGAACTGGTGTACATACATGCTACTAAGGTTGTGCACCTGATTTGAGAGGAGCCTGTTGAACCCTGAGTAGGTATTTGGACCCTGAAAACTCATGACCTTGTATAACCTTAACCTGGCAACCCCAACCTGAATTTCATAGTATATGCAACTGTGGATGATGCTTAATGTATTATGGCTAATGACATCTGGGACTCCCCTTTGTAAAATCACCCCTGTGACATCATAAGGGATCATCCGTATACAGTGTACCCACATTGTATGCGGGCGCACTTTACGCGGCATTCAGCATATGGTGAAAGTCACGCTGGGAGAAGGTGGTGCATCCCATAAGGATTAATGGGGTGCACACCCATGGTGCATGTGTGGCACCACACTGCCACATGTATGAGCCCCATTTAAATGGGGCTCATGCATAGGGCTCAAGCATAGGCGGTGGACTCAAGCATAGGCGGAATTCCCTTTATATCCAGAACGGATCCCCCACGTAAAAGAAGGGCAGACTGTATTTCGACTTTGAACCCTGAAAACTCAGGACCTGGTATAACCTTAACCTTGCCACCCCAACCTGAAATAAACCAGGAACCTTACACAGCTTTCTTTAGTACTACATGACAGACATTTTTATTCTAGAAATTTTATTTAGGTTTCATTTCTCTGAATGTGAAAATCCTGATGATGAGGGAGCAGCCTGTGTGAATGACAGTTCCATCATTTGATCTAAAATATGATTTATTAAGGGCTCTCAAATAACTGGGCATTAGGTAGCCATTATGACTCAGGCTGCATCTCCACTGCATAATTAATGCAATTGGACACCACTTTAACTTCCATGGCACAATGCTATGGAATTTTAGAATTTGAAATTTTGCAAGATATTTTGTCTTCACTGGATGAGACCATGATCGATAAAGTAGCATCAAGCTGCATTATTCTGCAGTGTTACAGCATCCAGCTTTCTCCTTCCTTATACTTTTTAGTTTTTAGTTTTGTTTTGTTTTTGGATCAGAGGGGAAAGAATTGTGGAGTGGAAGAAGGAAGAAAAAAAGGAAAAGAGAGATGGAGAGAAATTAGGTCTAGCTGGTGTAATTTTTGGAGGTTGTCTTTAATTAAGGTTTGCTTTAAATTGTCTTAATCTTCTGGACTCTAAATTTTCTCCATCCTTTCACGTTCCTGATTCAATTCTTTTCCTCCTGTTAGCAGCAAAAACAATTTTCTCAGTGTTTTGTTTTTCAAACAATCTCAGTGTTCATTAAGTTTTTTCTGATGTTTCAGAGCAAAGCATTGCTACTGCGAGAAGGTTTGTTTGTGGTGTCTGCCTACCTGAAGCTTGGAAAGTGAAAGAACTAAGTGTTTGTGAGATGTGGAGGAAGGGAAGGAGGATGAGAACATTTCTGGCTCTCTCAAAGACTCGCACTAAAAGCCACCTAGGGTTCATTGGTTGTTGTTGTGGGCCATCGAGTCATTCCCAGTGAACGAAGACCCTAAGCTACACATCATGGGGTTTTCTTGGCAAGTTTCTTCAGAGGGGGTTTGCCATTGTCATCTTCTGAGGCTAAGGGAATGTGATTTACCCAGGATTATATCCCTACCCAATTCTGCTGGGAAACAAGTACTGTGGAGACAATGCTCCTTATACTTCGTGTGGCTTCAGTGGCAAAAGATGGGGGCACAGCACTCCTGACAAGCTATGTGACTCCCTTGATATGACAGCTCTACTAGCCACAAGTTTGCTTCTATTGTTTTGCTGTGTGCCTTCAAGTCATTTCCAAATTATGGTGACTCTAAGGCAAACATGTCACAGGGTTTTCCTGGCAAATTTGTTCAGAGGGGGTTTGCCATTACCATCCTCTGAGGCTGAGAAACTGTGATTTGCCCAGGGTCACTGAGTAGGTTTCCATGGCCAATATGGCATTTGAAACCTGATTTCCTAGTCCAATATCAAAACCACTACACTACATATACAGTGTAGAAATTCTGTAGCCTGACACCACTTTAACTGCCCTGTCTCCATCCTACAGGATCCTGGGATTTGGAGTTTTATGAGTACCAGCCCTCCATGGCAGAGAAAGCGATAGACCTTGTAAAACTGAAAATCCCAGGATCCCATAAGATGGCACTACAGAACTTAAAGTGGTGTCAAACCACATTATTTCTACAGTGTATATCAGTGGTTCCCAAACTTTGGCCCTCCAGATGTTTTGTACTTCAATTCCCAGCTTGGCCAACAGTCATAAATTTTAGAAGTTGAAGTCCCAACACCTGGAAGATGCACCATTGGATGAGTTAGTCTGACTTTTCCACTGTGATTCCAGCTAAATGTACACATATAGAACAGGGAAGAAATCCTGCCCTTGACGAGATTTTAGTTGAGATTGGAAATCTCAGTAGGGTGATATACGTAGCACCTTTGGGGTTCTCCAACTCTGCCAAAATATCTCACTTCCAGCATGAGACCAAGACACTAAATGACAGGGATGATGAAGACTGCTTGTCATTGTTTCTGCAATTTGTAAAAATAAACTTAGCTTAAAACTCCTGCATTTTCCCCCCTTTGAAAGTAAGCAAGCACACACAACAAGCCAAGACAAGGCAGGCTGAGTGACACATTGACAAAGACACAAAACAGCCCATTCCAGTGCTACCACCTTTATTAGAAGGAAACTGTTGTCACACTTTCTAGTATGACATATTTTAAAGGAATAAACAAAAATCACTTGTTAAAAATGTGCAAATAAGTCCCAGGCTCAACAACAAAAACAGGCCACAGCTTTGCATTGTCAAGTTCTGTTGTGTACAGTATCCAGACAAAACACATGGAGATTTATTTCTCTCATGAAAAGTAAGCATGCTTTGTTTGGATAGATGCAATGTAGTTTTCATTGTGCTCAGTTATCCTCTCTGTATAGCTTCTTTTTATAGATGGTAATAAGAGGAGCTGGACTAAAGGATAATCATTTCGGAGTTGAAATATAACAGCTGAATTACTTCTAAAGAAACCATCTGATCAAAGCACAAGAAGATATTTAATGAAACCTGGAGTGGAAAGGATATTCAAAAATATTTGAATATTTTTTAAAATAATAATGGTTGAAAAATGTATTAATTTTTTTATGTTGGGAGACTTTAGTTGCATACACACTGCAGAAATAATCCAGTTTGACACCACTGTAACTGTCTTTGCTCAGTCTTATAGAATCCTGGTATTTGTAGTTTGTTATGGCACCAGAGCGCTCTGACAAAGAAGTCTAAGTGTGTTGCAAAACTACATTTCACAGAATTCCATAACATTGAACCACAGTAGTTGATGTGGTATCAAAGTAGATGATGTCTGCAGTGTAGATGCAAGTTTTGATGATGGGAATGCTGTTCCCTACCCAGAAAATGCTGTTTTCCATTTTTTAAAAATGCGGAAATTTTGAATAAAGTCCAAGACACACTACTCCGTTTGATCCAGTTTGAGACTTCTTTAACTGCCCTGGCTCAGTACTGGGGAATCCTGGGAATTGCAGTTGTTGTGGCACCAGAGCTCTCTGGCAGAGAAGGCTAAATAGCGCACAAAAGTAGTTTCAAACTGGATTATTTCTTCAATGTATTTTGGCCCTAAATCCTGAAATCTAAATAGTCTTCAGAAAACCTCAAAGTTTTCAGAGATGTTCTAACAATGGAAAGAAAAATGCTAAAATTATTCATTCTTTCTTTTGAGAATGAAATTATTGAAGAATTACTTCTCCAGATGGAAACTGAATTAGCTTCCCTCCAGAAGGAGACTCATGTCTGAAATAGCCTTGTCTTCAGTACTATAGACAAAGAATAAAATCAGATGAAGGGGAAATGGTGACCAATATGGAAAGGTGTTGGACTGGTATGGTGATGCAGTTATTCCTGAAGCATGTGACCACCATTATAGGGGATTGAAAATTGAAGCTCATAGGAGGCTCCTGAAAACCTTTGTATTATTATGAATAAAAGCTTGGGAAGTTACTTTTAAAAAGTAATTTATTATAGTTAAACATCCAAGACTCCAGAAGTTGTTAACTACCGCTACTGTCACTCTTTCATTTTGTCTTTCACAAAAACAACTAAAATACTTGCTTTTAGTTCATTTGAAAAGCACCCAAAGGCTAGCAAGTTAGTGGTACAAAACACAGATTCCTCCTGTTCACCTTGTCAACTCTAGACTCACAAAGGAGCACAAGGTCGTGTCACGAGCTACATCACAAGCTAGTACTTAAATAGAAGTACTAGTAATTAAATTTCAGTAATTAATAATAATCAAATATAAGTGACAGTGATTTATTTTAATGAATTTAATAATATTTAATGAAGTATTAATTTTGAATTAATTTCAGCTAATTTTAATCTATTTTGCATCCTTTTATCTATTTTTTAACAACTTTAACTTTTTAAAAAAAACTTTAAAAACAAACCAGAAATAAGTGCCACCTTTCAGGAATTTGGCAATCTGAAATGTGGGCCCCAGCCTCGTGGCAGCTCCCAACTTCTGCTACTGAAAACCAGAATGTTTGGAGATCAGAGAACCTATAAAAGGTTGGCTTGGGGTGCATCTGCACTGTAGAAATAATGCAAGTTTTACACCACTTTCAGTGGCCATGCTCCATCCTACAGAATCCTCATATTTGTAGTTATGTGAGGCAGAGAAATCTAAAGCTCTGTAAAACTACAAATCCCAGGATCCCATAGTATGAAGTGTATCATACTACTTTGTTTCTAAAGTGTAGATCAGTGGCTCCCAATTTTTGACCCTCCAGAAGGTTTGGGCTTCAACTCCGAGAAACCCTGCCCAGCTTGGCCAACAGACAGGAATTTTGGGAGTTGAAGTCCCAACACTTTTAAGAGCAAAATTTGAGAACCACTGGTGTAAATGCACTATTGGATGAGTTAGTTTGATTCCAGCTAAATGTGTCTTTGCTTTCCAGTCCCGGATCAGTCAGAAAAATATTGCATTATGTATATTTGATGACTGTCACCAGAATCCAGTGGTAAGGATTTTAAAAGTGCAAATGTCTTCCAAGCCTGTCCTTAGAGACCCTGACACGCACACTCAGCTTTGTAGATGAGGGACATCTTTTCAAATTTCCTGTCTGGCAGGCTGCACTTCTGCCAGGTTATGATGATTGATCTAGTAGTGTACAGAATATAATGTCAGCATGTTAGCCAATCCCCACCTCATTTAATCTTACTTATCACAGTGTGTAACACCACATGGATGGGTGCATCAGGGAGATGAAATACATCTGCAGTGGAGAATCATTGTTCCTACCGGAGAGACAGAAGTCAGAATTCATTTTAAGCAGATGGTAACTTAAAGCTTGCTTGTGCTGATAGCACCACAGTGGGGGCAAGATCAAAGTCGGTGAACACCTGAAACAGCAGTGAAACCAAGAGTTTACACAATAGTAAAGATGGGGACAATTCACATTAACTGACTAGATAAGAGGTGAACAATTTCCTCGTGTGGTCATGCAATAATTTTTTTATTCACCAACCAAAGTCAACCCATGATGCAGACAGAAAGTCAAGCAGGAGATCATCAACCAGAAATCAGGGAGAGGAATCTGGAAAAAGTTCTATCTATGTTGGCCACTGAGATGTTTAGCCAGGAATTCCAAGTAGGGATGGAATATGCAAAAATATACTTTAAAATGGCTGTCTCAAATGGCAGGAAGCCCTCATGATTTCTAAGTGAGCAAGAATTTTCATGGTTCAGGACTTCTGACAGGAGAAGAGATGGTTAAGAGGTGATACACACACACACACACACACACACACACACACACACCATCAGGGCTAGCCTTGAAGAAGAGACTTCTCCTTCCATAACTGTCATCTTCCGGCCTATGAGGGAGTTGATCAGGCAGCCCAGCTCCATCAGGGCTAGCCTGGAAGAAGAGACTTCTCCCTCCGTAACTGTCATCTTCCAGCCTATGAGGGAGTTGACCAGGCTGGCCCAGCTCCATCAGGGCTAGCCTGGAAGAAGAGGCTCCTCCCTCCATAACTGTCATCTTCTGGCCTATGAGGTAATTGACCAGGCAGCCCAGCTCCATCAGGGCTAGCCTGGAAGAAGAGGCTCCTCCCTCCATAACTGTAATCTTCCAGCATGCGAGGGAGTTGACCAGGCAGCCAGCTCCATCAGGGCTAGCCTGGAAGAAGAGGCTCCTCCCTCCATAACTGACATCCTCCAGCCTGCGAGGGAATTGATCAGGCAGCCCAGCTCCATCAGGGCTAGCCTGGAAGAAGAGACTTCTCTGTCCATAACTGTAATCTTCCGGCCTATGAGGGAGTTGACCAAGCAGACTCAGCTCCATCAGGGCTAGCCTGGAAGAAGAGACTCCTACCTCCATAACTGTCATTTTCTGGCCTGAGAGGGAGTTGACCAGGCAGACCCAGCTCCATCAGGGCTAGCCTGGAAGAAGAGGCTCCTCCCTCCATAATTGTCATCTTCTGGCCTATGAGGGAGTTGATCAGGCAGCCCAGCTCCATCAGGGCTAGCCTGGAAGAAGAAGTTTTGCCAGACAAGCCCGATACCGCTGATTTACAATTTCATTCTCACTCTGGACATTACCAGACCAAGCAATCTTTTACAATGTAGATTTTATTTCCTTTCATGTAAGACAAACACCTTTGCTTTCAGGCTAATTTTTACCAAAAAATGATCCCCAAAATCCTTTTTCAGTGGGCTACTTGGAAGGCGCTGTGAACTCTGACCGATCCTGATATGTTCATTCTTGCTCCACTCACCCGAATGGTCATAACCCACACCATTCCCATCACAATTGGACCTGAAGTCGTCTCATCTTGTGTAAATATTGCCATTAGTTCAGCCTCCAACTATTTCCAGAGCTAATCCTTCCTTTTCTTAGTCCTTGCATGTATGTGTGAGCAAATGTGGATTGTTGTGTGATTTCCCCCCTTAATAATAATAAATAATAAAATAAAACTTTTATTTATATACCGCCTTTCCTCCAGATCAAAGCAGTTTACATATAAAATTATAACATATTGCAATAAAATACTTTTTTAGAGAATTCTGCCTCTGCTAAGTTCCTTCATTCCCTTTCTCTCCATATACAGGTGGGAAACTTTCCCATAAAGGTTGCTTGTAGCACAACCTATTAATTAATTGAGCTAATTAAAAATTTCCCTAGAGAGATCCTTTGCTACAGCATATAGGCAGCAGGCAATCACCGGCAGTGTGTTAGTGTGATGGCCCACATGAATGGTGGGAAGGTGACAAAAATAATACCAGTGTGGTCAGGTGGTGTGCATCTGGGCTGCCTTGGGAGCAGCAAGTAAGGACAGTGGGATTTCAACCCATTTTTGGAGTATGCAGGTTCCAGATGCTTTTTCTTGCCTGTCTGTTCCGCCCTTTAGAAACCAAACATTTCTAACTTCTTCTTCCAGCATCTCTGTCAAAAAGGGAAATCATGTTCTGTAAGATACTCTGGAGAAGCTTTGAATTTAGCACAAGTACTCTGAAGTCAGAATATGGATTGGAAATGACAGGTGCTTGGTTTAGAATGTAAAAAAAGAGGCTTTTGTTAATAGTGTAAACTAGGAGTTTGTTAGGAACACACTTCTTCTCACACATTTTCTCTTTCTCACACATTTCTCTCTGTGTGCCATGGGAGAACCAGAAAGACAGAGACAGGCTTAGCAAGTGAATGTGCAAACCTGCCTTAAACCTGATGCTTTCTGCAAGCATGAAAGCTTTCCTTCCCAATAAGCTCAGTTGACATTATGAAAGAGATGATAATGAAAATATACATTGTGAAGAAAGCCCTTTATGGGAGAAAAAGAAGATGACTCAGTCAAATTCAAACATTAAATAATTCATAGATAGGAGCGACCTGGAGCAGCAGGATGTTACCATTTCATCCCGAAATGTAATTGGTATTCATGTGGATGAGAAGGACTTTCCAATCACTGGCTCAGAAATATCTCCAGAGGCTGGTCTTTAGTGTAAAGAAAAAACTGCTTTCTGTTTATGGTTAATAATTGCACTGGGACTTGCATTGCTAGAAGTAAGAAGTGAATCTGCACTGCACAATTTAAACAGTTTGATGCCACTTTAATTGCTATGGCTCAGTTCCACAGAATCCTAGGAGCTGTAGTTTGGTGAGGAACTCAGAAGTCTCTAGAATGCTTGTGACAACTATGACACCAGAGCTCATAATAATAGAGAATTCTAAGTGCTTCAGAAAATTAAAAATCCCAGGATCCCATCGAATGGGATCATGGTGGTTAAACCAACATCAAAGAGTTAGAACTATGTATTGTAGATGGTAATGGTGTAAAGAATATTCAAAAGTATATGAAAAAGGAGTAAAGAAACCTATGTTTTCTTAGATGTTGAGAAATTCTGTTGAGAAAAATCTTGGATATATTAGAATGTTTGCAGTTCAAGACTTATTCTGCACAAAATTAGCACATAATTGTTTTGGGCCATTTTCTGGCAGGGACAGAAAATAAGCTTGTTGTGGATATTGGGGGGCTATGTGGCCATGTTCTTGAAGAGTTTATTTCTGATGTTTTGCCAGCATCCGTGGCTGGCATCAACAGAGAATGCTGACATGGAAGAACTGAGAATGCTGGCCACATCAGGAATAAACTCTTCCAGAACATGGCCCCATAGCCCAAAACCCCCACAAAAATATGGATGCCAGCCATGAAAACCTTCGACTTCACACAGAAAATAAGCTTTCTTTTTTTTCTGTGCAGGAAAAGCTGCTTTCTGTACAGGGCAACTATATGTGTGAATTTTGTGCAGAGTATGTCTTGACTTAAGAATAGTCTTCAAAATCTGCACCGTTCTCTAAAAGTGCCTCATTGTGTTTGTGTGTGTGGAAGGGGAATTGTTAGAATTATTCCTTCTTTCAGGAAGAAAACTGGTGGGGAATTACATCCAGAAAGGATATACCCTCCCCCAAGTAACATTATCATGAACACTTTTTCAGATGTCCAAGATCTCCTGAATCACTGGTTCTCCACAGGCTGTGTAATGGCAGCTGGCCAGTGTTATGCACAAGTCTTCCCTCTTGGTCCCAAATGGTCATTCAGGGTGACCCAAGAGAACTCCACCATGCTTCTCACCTTCCACTCTTGGACTTAGTGGATAGCTATGCTAGCAAAACTTTATGTTTTATAAACATCATTTACAGTAACTGTAAAAGTATCCAAGCAAAGACTTTTCTGTTCCAACAATCATTTGAGGAATGGTTATATAAGGCCAATCTTACACAATGTGCTGGTTATTGCTAATTATTATGCTTTTATCTTGTGGATTTTTAAAAATCATTGTAAGCCCATTTGAGTCCCTATCTGGGAAAAAGGTGGAATAGAAATAATAATAATAATAATAATAATAATAATAATAATAATAATAATAATAATTTTACCATCATTAAATTTATTTCAGCCATTTTTCTCAGTGTTAAAAATAAACACAAAAGCTACTTGAATGGCTTAAAGTATCCCAAGTAGACAATAGTTTATTGTTTTAAATTACTCTCATGTGCTTTCAGTGATTTTATAGCAGTTATATCTGACTGGCTGTTTAGCATCATTATAGTAAACTGTCCACTACTTGATCCCTGATTGGTATAGATTACCCAAGTCACTAGGTCAGGAAGAAGGAAGAAGAACCCATCAGGAAAGCAGTCAATAAACCAGTAGTAGAATAAAACAACAGATTCCCCCCCCCCCTTTCTCTGTGTAATATCTTGTTCTGTATTTTTTTCCTGGGCTGTGCATGAAAACATTACCAAGCAGACCTTGTAGAAAATTACTGCTATTGTAGTTGAGTTGACATATACTGTAGCTTTGTACTCATGAAGAAGACATTGAAATAGTTTCAGATTTTCCATACCTTTGCATAAGCATAATCAGAATGGAGACTGCAGTGGAGAAATCAGAAGAAGATTAGGACTTGGAAAGACAGCTATGAAGGAACTAGACAAGATCCTGAAATGTAAAGATATTGCTTAGTGGTTTGGGTGTTGGGCTACAATTCTGTAGACCACGGTTCAGTTCTCTACTTAGCCATGAAGGCCACTGGGTGACATGGGGTAAGTCACATGCTCCCAGCCTCAGGGAAAGGCAATGACAACCCCGCTCCAAATGCATCTTGCCAAGAAAAACCCATGATAGGTTCATCTTAGGGTTGCCATAAGTCAGGAATGACTTGAGGCACACAACAACAACAACAACAACAGCAACAACAAAACTAAGTTAGGATTGTCCATGTCATTGTCCAGTCCACTTTCCCTATACACACATTCTGGACTCCCCCGTGTATGGGAAAAAGAGTGTATGCTCAAGCCCCATAGGAAATAATTAGGCACGTGCATGTGGCAGCATGCGGGCCACAAGGTGCAGGTATGCACCTCATTATTTCTAATGGGGCTTGCCTTCCACATAAGCTCAAAGCCGCAGAAGGCAAGCCCACCTATGAGGAGGGCTGACTGTATGTCCATTTTTATGTATGGTTGTTAAAGCTGGACAGTGAAAGAAGTGGATAGGAAGAAATTAAAATCATTTGAAAAGTGGTGCTGGAGAAGAGTTCTATGGATACCATGAAGGACTGCTAAAAAGACAAATAAATGGGTCGCAGAACACAGAGTTCCCCTAGAACAGCAAATGCTTATAGAGTTGTAAGCATTTCACTAATACACATTTAAAGAACACTGTATATTGTATATCATGGCTGTAATTCTGGAGGTCCATCTCAACTAGAATTGTTACAGTGGGCCTATAGTATCCATTGGGGTTTGATTCCAGCCCCACCACTGCCACCATCATGGCTACCAAAATTCATGGATGCTCAAGTCCCATTATATACATTGGTGTAGTAAAATTCTGTCTCATATATAAAATGGAAAAATCAGAGCTTGCTTTTTGGGACATTTTTTTAAAGTCTATGGATGGTTGAATCTATGGATGCATACTCCTTGGATATGGAGGGACAGCTGTATTTAAATCATGATAGAATTAATTCTTGTATAGTGAGTTGACACATAAGTAAATCCAGTTGATGAAATGGCTCTCCTCTAGCCATGACTAATAGGATTTAGGTCTTTATCTATAGATGTATTCCTGGAACTTTGCCTTGCTGTCGTTCCAAATGATTGCTTTTAAAGCTTTGGGAAAACCATATGTTTCATTTATCTCTTAAACCAAATTTGGGATAGCAGCCACCTCAGTAGGGCTGGATGGAAGTTTCGTCTTTCATGAAGGGTATTCTGAAATGGTAATCCACCATCTGTTGTGTGATCTGGCTCAGGTTAAATAACTTCAGAGTATGACTAAAGAAACATAATGATAACCAACTGACAGCAAAACCACGTCATGAAATTCAGTTTTGGCAGCCCTTGACAAAAGAGCCTTTGTCTTTGGACATGGAACTGAGTTTATAGAAAGTCAAAAAACTAAAACATCACTTCACACACTTATCAATGAATTAAAGAAGAAAGCTCACAATGATGGTAGTGGCTATCATGTTTTGAGACCTTCTTTTCTGTCCTGTCATAGGTCAGAACTTTGGGCCAGGAAACAGCATCAACTACAGCTTATTCTAACTGTAGAATATGCCTTCCTTTCTTCCTTTCTTCCTAGAACAGAAAATAGAGCATAGACATCTTTGTTCCCTCTATTAAGGAAATTGAGCAGCAGCACACTGTGATAAGGGTGAGTAAGCTGAAGAGTTTTCCCCCCTCTGTGTTCATAAGAAAATGGGAAACATAATCATGAGGTCTGTACTTGCTTTTTTAAGAAAGGGTGGGCAACTACAAGGGATTGAGGAAAGCTTTCATCACCACACCCTAAGGGACCTTGGAAGACCACTGCAAGCAGTGATATATTCAAGTCTTTAACTCCAAGCATGAAATCTAGTATCAACTCCCTGCCTTCAAGTCTCAAATCAAGTCTCAAGTCCTTGCAAGATACTTTCAAGTCAAGTCTCAAGCTGAGCCTCACGTCCTTGCAAAATAATTTCAAGTCAAATATCATGGGTGAGTCTTCAGTCTGGGAGCCAACTTTTAAAAGAAAAAAAGAGGTGGTATGTGTTTCTTGGAGGAGGAACAGGAAGTACATTAAGCAAAAGGACTGAGGTGAGGGTTAAGACCTGCTTGGCATCCTAGCCAAGAAACATGTCCTGGGTGGGTTTACTGGCCCATAGCTTGCATATATTCCTTGCTTCTTATAAGTCACTGGAGATCCAGATGAACTTAATGACTCAGAATGATTGGGGTTAGCTTCAAATGCACCTTTCCTGGACTCAGCCACTGTAGAGCATGCACAGGTAATGTTCTGATTGGACTTCTGCAGTGCACTCTTGGTGAGACTGCCCCTGAAGATGACATGGAAGTGGCAGCTACTGAAAAATGGAACATCTTCACTGCTGACTAGAACAGAAACCATTTATCACTGGTTTTAAGCAAATTGCACTGGCTGCCAATATGCTTCATCTAAATCCAAGGTGCTAGAAATGATGTGGCTTAAATGGCTCAAAACATCAATACTAGAAAGAGTACTGTTACAGGCCAGACAAATTTTAGTTGAGATCTCCTCAGCCTGGACAGATAGCAATAAAATGTTTATATATTAAATAATGAGAGCCAGTGTGGTGTAGTGGTTTGCATGTTGAACTACGACTTGAAGACTAGAGTTTGATTTCCTGCTTGACCATGAAAACCGTCTTGGTGACCTTAGGTCATCACACACATTCAGATCCACATTCAGGTTTATTATAAGTCAGAAAAAACTTGAAGGTACACAACAACAACTTAGTAAGTTGACATTTTCCTGATATGGATAGCAAGTTAAAATAGATTCATTTTTCCTTTGTTCATTACTTATAAATTCCTATTCAAAATGACCTGTTTCAGATCTCTTTCACTACTGTTACACCTGGAACTTATCTAGCCAGTGGATTTCTCAATTCTTTGACTATTATAACAAAGTTCTTGGTAGTTTTAAGCATTACACTATGCATTAGTGTGTATGCACTTGAGAAAGAGAGTACAAATCTTCAAATATATGTTAAAATATGTGCTTAAAATAAACACTTAGATATGCATTTTGAAAGTATATTGAGAAACCTCTGTTCTGAAGGTTGAAAGCCTAAGGTGAACACCATGTTCTCTCTTTTTATCATCTCAACATAATGAAGAAATGAAGGAGAAATATCTACAGAAAAATACTATATGAAAGATCTGTAAGAGAGGCATGGTGTATCCATGCACTTTAAATAGTTGAGTGAGAGTACAGTCACATGGAGAGAAAGGAGGAGCTCTGAAAAATGAAGTAGCATCGTTCTTAAATGAGAAGGTAGAAGTAACTTTGAGGCTGCTGTAAAAACTGTTTGATAGAAATCTCCTCCCTCCCATCAGTGAAATAAAAAAGCCCATTGTGACAATGAAGTCAAACACAATCTTTTAAAGTTCTAAGGAAAATGGAGGAAGCAACATGCAAGAGACCTCATAGAAAACTCTCAGTCTACAGCAACAACAGCAATAACAGCAAGTTATGCTTGTTGTGTTCTGCTACTACATATGTAGTAGTAGGAGGAGCAGCAATTGGTACTCAAAGCAGCTCACAACAAATTAAAAATCATATTGTTAAAAATCCACAAGATACCAAAGTTAAAACAAGATTAAACAAGCAAACATTTAAATCAAATGAAAATACACACACAGCATCAGTCCAACAATCAGCAAGATCTAGCACATTATTTTGCTGGAATTATACAGTCAATCATCAAGTGCCTGTTTAAATGGAAAAGCCTTTACTTGTCTGCAAAAGGAAAGTAAGGAGTCTAACTTCTCTGAAGGGAGTTCCAGAGTCTGGGGGCAGCCACCAAGAAGGCCTTCTCCCATGTTTCCATCACTTGTACCTAATGTTTGTCTTAAAGTGGTAGTTTGGAGTACATTGTGTACGGTTCAGGGGTGGGAGAAATATTCAAAAATGTTTTTTAAATAGTTACAGCCATTTCTCAGACATCAAGTAACTCCGATGAGAAGAATCCTGGACTGACAAGAATCTTTGTAGTTTGAAACTTATTTTGCACAAAATTTGCACATAGCATTTTCCCACAGAAAACAGCATTTTCTATACAGAAAAGCACATTTTCTATGGAAAAAAGAATCTTCCAAAAATAACAGATCTGAATTTTGCACAATGTCCCCAACAACATTTTCTGTTTTGGAAACAATATTTTCTCCACAGAGCACAATATTTTTTTTCCACAGAAATACTATTTTCTCCATAGAAAATGCTTTCCTCTGCTTTTTTAAAAAAAATCTACATGTGAATTTTGTCCATAATAAATCCTGAACAGTGAATAGTTTTCAACTTTTGCATAGTTTTTAAGGACATTCTCACACTGGAAAGAAACTTGCTAAAATTATTTGTTGCTTCCTTCAAGAACCAAATGAATGAAGAAATATAGCCCTACTTTGTACCATTTGCTACTCTTCTGCCCAGAAGAAGAATTATGGAGAAATCTGCCATAACATTAAAAGAAGCACCATTATACAGTGACCCCGTGCCATACGCAGGCTCGTTATAAGTGGTTTTCACCTTACACTGAAGTCACTTGAAAAACAGGAGAATGTGCAGGCACTTGCATGGCCATGCGGCGATCACAAGCCCCATTATATCCAATGCGGCTTGGGAATGCTGCGCATGGCCACGGGTTGAGCGCAAGCCCCATTGGATATAATGGGGCTCGAGCATAAGCACATTTTGCTTTATGAGGGGGAGGGGAGGATCCCCCACATAAAGCAAGGGCCCACTGTATAAATAAGTCACACTGAGGACAAATCTGGAGGGTTATGCTGCCAACATTTCAAACAAAACAAAACATCAAGACCTATTAATTCCATTTGTGACTAAACTGGCATATTTGGAGAAGTTATTATCAAAACAGTGGCTGAATTGTTCACCTGTTTGCATTGGATGATTTCAGATGGTCTTTCCATTCCCAGCATAGAGATGGCTTCTTTTCATCATGTGAGTGTCTGTCTTGTAGTTGTTATGGATCTCTACCTTGATGGGAAAATCTGTCAGTTTCCCTTTCTACTGCATTCAAATATTCTTACTTGCAAATCCCTCCCATTGTATTTATGAAGAAATTAGCAAATTTTAACTGGGGGGGGGGGGTAAATTTTTTTAAAAAAGGATCCCTTAACATCAGTCAATATGCCGGGAAAAAAGCTTGGAGGCAATGCTTCATCTCTGGTCTGAGCAATTGAGTTTTCTTGAAAGCTGTTCCTCCCAAGCTGTGCAACTTTCTATTAAAGTATTCTAAGATGGCCCCTATTTTGTTTTCCTCTGGCTGACAGACTGTAAGTTTTTGTTTTGTTTTTTGTCTTAAGAAAAAAAATAGGTGAGCTTTCGGGAAATGAATGGCTGCTAACAATGGCTGTTTTTTATTGATGCCTTCTGTACTGATGTACTTTTAGAAATTGCTTTTAATTCAATTGTGTATTAATATTATGATTCCTTTAAGCACACTTTTTGATATTATACATCTTTTTTGTTTTTAATCGATACCTTTTAAAAATCAATCTTGCTGTCAACTGCCCTGAGTTCTAGTTTTTTATTTTGGGGGGCGGTTGAGGAGGGGAATATTTAAAGCAAATAAATGAAGCAAGAAATAAAATCAATCAATTTTATTTTAAAAAATGAACTAGAAGATGTTGCTGTTGCCTCTTCATTCAAAGCCATAAAAACTTTGTTGGACAGTGCACCATTATATTGACAGACAAAAGCCTATTACTGATCCCAGCTAAAGTGGACCCTCTAATTTCATTATTTGTTATTGTTAACTGCCTTTGAGTCATCCCAAACTCATAGCAACCCAGTGAGACATTTTCAAGACTCCGTGTCTTCTACTGTTTTGCTTAGGTCCTGTAACTTCATACCAGTGACTTCCTTAATAGAATCTATTCATCTAGCATGTGATCTACCTCTATTTTTACTTCCCTCCACCTTTCCTAGAATTATTGTCTTTTTTAATGAGTCACGACTTCTTTTGATATGGCCAAAGTATGATAGCTTCAATGTGATCATCTTGGCTTCCAGCAGGATTTCAGCCTTGATCTGTTGAAGGACCCATTTGTTTGTCTTTTAACTGCCTATGGTATCCTCGGAGCACTTCTCTAGCACTACATCTCTAATGAAATGATTTTCTTTTTATCCTCTTTTTTCACTCTCCAGCTCTCTCATCTCACGGTAATGGGGAATACAGTGGCTTGAGTGATACTAATTTTAATAGTTGTATATCGTTACACTTTAGTATCTTTTCTAGTTCTTTCATAGCAGCCCTTTCCATTCCTAGTCATCTCCTGGTTTCTTGACTGCAATCTCCTTGTTGATCATTATTTGATCCAAGGTACGGGAACTCTTTTTTTATTTTAATTTCCTCATTGCTTAGGTTGAATGTATTTTGGTCCGTCTTGGGCCTCCATTATTTTATTGAATGGTGCATATAGAAATTCTTTTGATTCAGTGGGTCCACTCTGATTGGAAATCCCACTTTGATTGAGTGGTTCTACTCTAATTGGAACTAGCATTTGATATAGGCCACTGAGTGGTATTGCCCATACTGCATAATCCCCAGGGAGCAAGGTTTGTAAGCAGTTAACCAAGGTATGGAGATATCGAAGAAGAACCCTTACTTTAGTCTAGACTCAGGCTGGATAAGGCATGGTACAGACCACCCAAATGCATCATGCTGGCATCAATTTTAGGGTTAGGGACTGAACTGCAACAGCACGGTCCCTAACCCTAATATGGTGCAGTGGCATAACAATGGTGGCATCCTGTGTACAAGGGCACCGCCATTGTGACATAAATGCCACGTGGCATCTGCACGCATTTACGTTGTGAGTGTGCCACTGGCGCACTCACGACATCCACCCTGCGGCACAAAAAGAACCCGGTTTTTCTGAGTCCTCCAAAGAGAAGCCATGCAGTTTGGTGGCTGCAGCTTCCTTCTGGAGGGAATTAGGCTGCCGGCAGGCCGCCCTTTTGAGGCAGTCTGTCCTGTGCCTAAGTCTAGAAACTATGCTGCATTCTGTTTGTTTGATTTGCTGTTTCATCTCAGCCCATGACCTTAATTCCTCTGACTGTTGCATCTGCTCCTGCCCAGCTTCTTGATCTTGAATCTGATTTTTACCATTTTATCTTGTGACCCTTTATATTTAGAACTTTTTCTTAAATATAAATATGGAAAGAATACTAAAAACATTTGTAATATGGTCAGCAACTCCCTCTCATGTTTTTAAAGTGTTTGGAAAATCTTGTTGAGAAGAATCCTAGACCTAGGAGTGGTCTGCACTGGCCAAATAAAGGGGGTTCTAACTGAATTGAAGCCTAGCTGTTTAGACAATGCATGAGGCAAGAGTGGCTGGAAAATGAAAGTAAGCCATGCTCCAGGGCTCATATCTGGACCAAAAAGAAGCTAGGATACTCTGACTCAAGGTGGAAAACGTGTATCATTGCATTAGAATAAAAACAGCTTAGTGACCATAAGGGACTGCAGCAAAGAAAAAAACGCAATCACTAGTAATACAATGGATATAATTACAACATTACAAGTCAGACAGACCAACAGGAGGGCATGGGTTGAAGGGGGGTGAAGGGGGCATGTATGGAGGGCCTCCATGACTGTGCTTTGCCAATGCATCACTGGGCACACAGATGCACCAAAGCTCTGTACAGGTATTGCATTGCATGTGCAACTGTGTGGAATCCAATGGAATGGCATCTGGACAGGGAGGTAATTGGATCACAGGTGGTGTATTTGTGTGTTGTTGTGCTTGCATGATGGGATGGGGGTGAATGACAAAAAATACCACACAGCATAGCTTGATGCCATGTGGTGCAGACAGCCCATGGATGTTCAGTGTGCCTTGGAAGCAAGCTATGCAGACAGGGGGGTTTCAAGCTGCTTTCAGAAAACCCAGGATCAAGCCACTTTTTCTTGTCCTTTTACTCTGGCCCTTTGATTGATGGTAATTTTTGCATTTTGAGATTTTAATATGCAAACTTTGCATGTGACTATTTTGTGTAGCAAATAGAATTTTTCTGATTAGGAAGCAGCATTTTCTCTGAAGAGGGTAATATTTCTGCTCATTAATACTTTTTGTGCAGAAAATGCTGTTTTCTATGTAAATCCCCCATGTGTGCATTTTCTGTAGAACAACAGGGTATACAGACTGACCATTAGAGCCAAACTGGGGGCAGAGTCAGGATGTGGTGTCCTCATGATGCACGCTCTGACTCCGGCCCCAGGCTCGCATGATGCCACGTGCCGCACCACATGGTGAGTGGCATCACGGTGTTCCTCTGGCATTGCGTCTAGATTACACAGCAACAAAGGAGCGCCAAAAGGCTGTGGTGCTGGTGGCTATGGTACCCATTCCGCATCGCAGAAAGGAGCCACTTTTTGCAGCTCCTTTTTGTGCCATGAAAGGTTGAGATTGTGGCTGTGGCATGTGGTTGCTGTGGCCCCAATCTGGCGCTAAAAGGGATGGCTGCAGGATGTCCCTAAGTCCCCAATTATAGCATTTTTGGCATAGGAAGCAACACCTTATGCACAGAAAATAGAATGTCTACACAGAAAAAGCTGTATTTGGAGTCTCATTCTATGCAAATTTTGGATGGCTCACTTGCATAGAAGTGAACAGAGTGCTGAAAAGCACATTAAATTAGAAGGTAAGAAAAATACAAGTTCCATGTGTTCTAAAATGTTTAACTATTTATTCCTTTCAAAATAGCCCAACACTAAAACACTAAGGCACTAAAACCAAACACAAATACAGGTGTTTAAAACATAAGTCTTCACTAAATTAACTAAATCCCATAAAAATGTAGTATTACATTTTTTTAATATCAAGAACATACATGCCCTTCAGCAGAAATCACTGGAGTTATAAACACTCTTCTAAACACAGGGCCATTAAGTCTTTTCACAGAAACAGCATTTTATTTTTCAGTAGCTATATTTTCTTCACAGAAATTTTATATCTCTGTAACACTAATATTTATTAAAATAATAAATAATATTTCTGTATGAATTGTAGAATAAATAATATTTCTGTATGTCTTGTAGAAAATGTTTTCTGTACAGAAAATGTTTTAAGTACAAAACAACCACATGCAATTTTTGTGCAGAATAAGTTCTGAATTGCGAAAACGCTTCAAAAACTGTGCAGATTTAGAAGACTTGCTTGCAATGGAAAGAAAATTACTAAAATTACTCATTGTATCCTAAGGGAAGAAAATTAGTGAAGAATTACATCATCACTCTGAACACCCATGGATAATGGCATTTCTCTATCCTCTTCTCTTCAACCTCCCAAACCAAACCAATATTTTCTGCAAGGACTTTAGACTGAACAGTATATCTTGATTCCCAAGCATAAGTTAAAACGAATGGGACCACTTCACTCACCTACACTCCCCACCAACTTTATTATTCTCTCAGTTCCCTCGGGTGATTTTTCCAATGCTGATTATAGATTACAAAGCTTACTGAGGATAAGAAATCTAATTGCTGTCTTCTGAAATGTTGGGAAAGTCAATAAACATTGATGGTGTTGTTCTGGTGCTCTCCCAGCACAATTAACATCAGTATCTCTATTTACCAAGGGATAGGTAAAGGTCCTATTCATCTAACTGGGACTAAATGTCAATTCTCCTTCAGTGGCTACTCTACCTTGTCACTATGTTACTCTGTTGTGCTAACATTAATATAGACTTAAAAGAAAGTGGAATTTTCCTTTTTTACTGTATTTCTAGAACTGAGATTAATTATTCAAAGCTACAAAGTACCTTACATGTTTTGGAAGAGCCTCCTATGAGTACTAAAAATTACCATCATCATCATGATCTTGGAGCAATGGATTCAAACTATAGGAGAAGAGATTCCAACTAAACATTAGCAAGAATTTCTTGATGGTAAGATCTTTTGACAGTGGAAAATACTTCCTTGGAGTGTACTGGAGTTTCCTTCTTTGGAGATTTTTAAACAGAGGCTGAATGGCCATCTGTTGAGGGTTCTTTGATTGTGTATTCCTGAATAGTAGAGCGTTGGAGTGGATGGCCCTTGTGGTCTCTTCCAACTCTATGGTTCTGTCATCATCATCATCATGGAGTTTGTCTCAGAGTAATTAATAGCTAGGTTAGAGTCATTAAAAACAATGAGTCTTTAGTCCCATGAATTTCCATTGCTCTACTTTAACTAGAACTAAATCTGGATCAAAAGCACAATTGTGGTCATTGTCAGCATTGTTACAGTTTGACTTCTCAAAATTGTGCACTGCCAATTTCACCTTTTAAAGTGTTCCTTGGCAACACTGAATGTCAGTAATCCTCTTGCAGTTTTAACAAAAAACTAGGATTCAGAAGCATTGGAAGCCATGCCAACCTCCACATGTCATTATGGAATTATGGCTGTTACTCAGAATGCAAGAGGTCCTGCCTTCTAGAAGAAGAAAAGGAATGGAATGTCATGATGAAGTATCATTTTTTAAACACCCGCACTCTATGTCCCTGTTCCCACATTGCATTTGGCCTCCGGCAGACTGCTCAAATTCCATCCTGAGCTCTGGATCTTCATGTAACAGCTGCCTATTAGTTAGCCCCACATGCACACAATTGACAGAGCTTGGTTGGCTTGACAGCCCTATCGTGAGTACTGCCAATGCTTACTGCTTGCTGGAGGCTATCTTTCAGATATTCAATCTATAATGAGGTCTGTTTGAATAAGAGGCTTCCAATTATACTTGCCAAATGTTGCATGATATATAGACACTTGGGACTTAACCGCATGAGGTGAATATAATTCCAGAACAAGTACCAGAATAACCCTCCAAAAGTGAAAGATCAAGAGATGCCCAATGAGTCTCAAAGAGAAATAATAAGACAAACATATTTATCCTAAAGACATAGGCCATGGTCTTGAGATGCATCTGGGTGTAGATTTGGACATTTTATGTCAGCTGCCCACCTTGAATTACCAACTCACATTTTCTTCCTTCCAAGGTAGGTTAAATAAGTTGTTTGTTATTATTGGGTCCTGCTAAGTTAAGCTTTGCTGTCAAAATCTGCTGCCCCAAGTACATTTGTAGAACAATCCCCCAGTAGGATCTGGCCAAGATGAAGATAAGAAATTAATAAATGAATAAGCAAAAAAGGTTTCTGAAAACAGACAGAGGAAATACACAGCTTTAAGACAGGCTCTTGTAATGTTGGGCTTGAGACTCACTCACTGAGTAAGCAACAGGAGAACCATTCGAGTTTTCAGAGGGAGGAAGCAAAAAATAAATGTTTGAGAAATGGAGGAGAGACTCAGAGCAACTGCCAGGGCATTCTCTTGGGACATATGGAAATTTGGATTGTGAAAGGATAAGTGTATTTTAATATAATTTCTTCAGGTTTTTGTGTTTAAATTAAATTTTAACTAAAAATTAAATACAAATTAAATCAAAATGTTAACACTGGGCAATTAGCTGTGCTGTCTCTCCAACATTTCATGGATGGAAACCAGGAACTGTGTGGCCAAGTAATATCAGATTACGATCAAGATGGGGAAAGTTATTAATGAGAAAGAACAGGAAAGCTAGCTGCAGAAGTTTGCTTTTGTCTGAGCTGACAGAGAAGGGCACACATCTCCACTCCTTTTCTGCAGAATGAATTAAGTACTTGGTATCTGCTGGGCTTTGGTTCCAGGATCCTCTGTGGGTACCAAAATCTATGGATGCTCTGGTTCCATTAAATACAGTGGCATAGTAAAATTATGTCCCTTATATAAATGGCAAAATCAAATTTTGCTTTTTTGGAATTTATGTATATTAAAAAATATTCTTAGATCATAGATGGTTGAACATGTAGATAAAGAATCCTTGGATATAGGTGGACACCTGTACAAACTACTTTTCTACTTTGAACTCAGTTTGTATCAACTGAAGTAAACTGAGGATGAAGGGGGAATGTAAAGTGGAAAGAGAAACAGAGACATTTTATAAGCAATTGAAAATGTGGGATGGCAGAGGAATAATTGGGACTGTCTCTACCACATCAGAACAGTTGAAGGGCATGGTTTTCTTAATAGGACCATTAATTGTAAAGTCGAAGGCTTTCATGGCTGGCATCCATAGTTTTTTGTGGGTTTTTCAGGCTGTGTGGCCATGTTCCAGAAAAGTTTCTTCCTGACATTTCACCAGCATCTGTGGCTGGCATAGAAGATGTCAGCAACAGATGCCGGTGAAACGTCAGGAAGAAACTTTTCTGGAACATGGCCACATAGCCCGAAAAACCCACAAAAAACTAAGGAACATTAATTGTTTATAGCAGTGGTGCATAATCTACAGCTCTTGGGCTCCATGTTTCCCCTGGCAACCTCCGGTGTAGCCTTCCACTCACATCTCTTGACAGGCCAGCTGACCAGCTTAGTAAATAATAATAAATAATAAAACTTTTATTTGTATCCCGCTTTTCTGTAACTAGACAATCAAAGTGGCTCACAACATATAAAAATCCACATTTACAACATTATGTCCCAAATTCCCCCCCCCCTTAAAACAGGATTAAACATATTACAATTAAAATAGCTATTAAAACAGAATTTAAAAAAAGAAAATAGATACAGTATGACAAGGACAGAGCAGTGGGCTAAAACATGATGTGAGGGGCAGTCATTCTGTGGCCGGGCACTTTTTATTCAGGAAAGGCCTCCTGGAAGAGATCCATCTTGACAGCTTTTTAAAAGCTGTCTAAGCTGGCAATTTGACAGATCTCGTCCGGCAGACCGTTCCATAGTTTGGGAGCAATTGCAGAGAAGGTCCTCTGGGAGGGAGCAGTTAGTCTGGTTTTTAAAGGCTGCAATAGATTCCTCCCGGAAGACCTGAGTGTGCGGGGCGGATTATATGGGAGCAGGCAGTCCCTCAAATAGCTTGAGCCCAAGCCATGTAGAGCTTTAAAGGATAGACTGGTAGTCCCTGGTCAAGAGTGTTGCTCAAGACTGCTGGGTGCAAGAGGTAATCTTTCCTTTTGACCACTATTTCATTGAAGATCACTGAGTGATGGGCGTATGAAGGCAAAGCCTTTTCCCAACACTAGTGAACTTACTGTCTGAGATCAATGTCATCCCAAGTGAAGGAAGTGATCAGTTCAGTGATTTGGATCTCAACCTACTTCAGTCTGGATTGATTCAGGTCCAGTCTAGTCTGACTGGGATGAAGTGGCTCGAGTGGCTAAGACACTGTGACTCTGTTGATGGCAAGATCAGCAGGTTGGCAGTTCGAGGCTCAGGTGCTGCATGATGAGGTGAGCTCCTCACTAGTCCCAGCTTCTACCAATCTAGGAGTTTGAAAGCATGCAAATACAAGTAGATAAATAGGTACCACTTCTCAGTAATATGGTTCGGTGGAGTCATGCTGGCCACATGACTGCCAGAGCAGTTCTCAGACAATGCTGGCTCTTCAGATGAGCACTGTCTCCTACAGTCGGTTACAACTAGACATTCATGTCAAGGGACTACCTTTCCCTTTACCTAGTCAGACTCAGATGTTGGAACCAAAAAATAATTTAAAAAACAGATTACTATTTACATTTTTAAAAAAGCTGGAATGTTTAAAGTTTAAAGTATACTTTAAAGAAAAAGGATGAAAGAAACAGCGCATAAACAATCTTCTACCTCTAAGAGTTTAACAACTGAAGGGGTGAAGCAGACTGGTGGCTTGGAGTAGCCTCTGGTCACTGTAGTCCCAATCTGACCCTGATCGGCCAGGAACTACGGCGACTCTGGATGGCCCAAATGAGCCACCGTCAGAAGTTGATTCTGCCTGTGTGGACTGTAGTAGTTCAAGAGGTGCCATGATAGCCCTGTTTAACTTTTTGAAGAGATGCCATATTGAGGAGGGAGCAAGCTTGTTTTCTGCTGCTCCATAGAACAGGACCCAGAACAATGGATGCAAAGTACAGGAAAAGAGATTCCACCTCAACATTAGGAGGAATTTCCTGACAGTAAGGGATGTTCGACAATGGAACACACTTCCTCAGAGAATGGAGAAACAGCTCAACCTTTGAAAGCTATAAAGTCTTTCCAGTTGAGGATCTTATATAGTTCCTTCACAGCTACCTTTCCAAGTGTTATTTTAATCTGATTTCTTGAGTACTGATTTAGATTAATGATTAAGCCAAGGTGTAGAAAATCTTTAACTATTTCAATGTCGTTATTATTCACTGCAAAATTATGTAAATCACTGTCGTTGTTATTTTTGTCTTCTTAATATTCATTTGTAACCCTGCTTTTGTGTTTTCTTCCTTAACTTTCATCAGTAGTCATTCCAAGCCTTTGCTGTTGTCTGCAAGTAGTATGATGTCATCTGCATAGCTGAAATTGCTGATGTTCCTTCTTTCAGTTTTCACATCAGCTTCCTCTGAGTTTATACAAGCTTTTCTTATTATGTGTTCTGCCTGTAAGTAAGTAAAACAGAATAAAATGCAGTCTTGTCTGACCCTCCTTGTAAAAGGGAAGCCATTCTGTTTCTCCCTATTCCATCCTTATAGTGGCCTCTTGTCCAGAGTATGGGTTACATATCAGAATAATCAAATATTGGTGGCAATCACATTTTTTAGAGTGAACCATCAATGAAAGGCTTTGCTATAATCTAAAAGATTCTTCATTGTGTTCCATTATCCTATGCCAGTTTGCAATATGATCCCTTTGCTGTTAGCCACCTCAATCCTCAAAGCGGGAGAGGCGGGATATAAATAAATAAATTATTATTATTATTATTATTATTATTATTATTATTATTATTATCCCTAATGCATCGCCCTTTTCTGTATCCAGCTTGGATATTCAACTTTTCTTGCTCTACATATAGTAAAAGGCATTTCTCATGCACTGGATGAATGAGTCCAAGGGTCACATTTAATTTTAAAGGGTTTGAACCTTAGCAATATGCCTTGTATAGTTTCTGTAAAGTTTGGACTAAAACCCAGAGTAGATTCATTATCCTCTTATCATGGAAGCCACTAGAAACCACTGGAACCAATGGCTTGTCTGATATAGGGAAAACATGGAAGGATCAGATTCATAGTCCATATTGAGACAATGAATCTTTCACATGCCTGAAGATTCCCATATATCTAGAAAAATTGGTCTGACAAGCTGGGGCTTCAGGCAACATTTTTATAATATTTCTGCCACTCAATGCAAACAGTATTATAAACAGTAAACAGTAAACAGTATTTAGCTAGGTGGAGCTAAGATTTGATTCAGTTTAAGGCAATTGTCTATGTTCTGAGAACAGGAGTGCAGTGTACAGAAGGGCATCTTCCTTTTCATTCCTGAATTGTTTACTGGAAGGTATAACATAAGAGCTGTGATAGATTTTTCCCAGCCTGCTTTTAAGTTGATCTTGGCAGAGGCAGGGGACTGCATTTGAATATACTGTACAGCTTATGGACAATGATGCTGCAGTGTGATGAGCTTTCAGGCTTCCTGTTGTGTGTTTTAAGAAACCCCTTTCAAACATTCAATTAAGGCAATGAAATCCTGAAAAGATCCCTGTGGCTTTCATGGTCCCTTTTATTGACATAGTACGATGACAAGTTAATGGATAAGATTAATCAAAATGAACAGAGATATTAATATTACAAATCCATATAGAAGTCCTCAGCTAAGCTAAGCCTTTTGGGAAAGAATCCATGAAGAAGGAAGGAAGGAAGGAAGGAAGGGGAAGGAGAAGAGGAAGGTGTAGTTTCATTGCTACTATGCTGCATACATGAAAGAACTTAATATGGACACCACTTAAAGATAGTTCCTAGCACCATTCATTGTGCTTTGGTCGAAATGTGATTATTTGTCAGGAAAATGTATTTTATTGTATTATTTCTAATATGTTTAAGAAACATATTTCTTAAATAAATGGAAGGACAATATTGAGACATATAGAAGCTTCAAAGAATGAATATGAAAGAAGACCAGCTTAGTGGATGAATATTATTAATTTCTTCAATTTATATTCCACCTTTCTCACAGTGTGGGACCCAAAGCCACTAACAAAATTAAACTGAAACAAAATTCATTTTGTAAAAAATCCATCATTACATTATTATTATTATTATTATTAACCTTTATTTATGAAGCGCTGTAAATTTACACAGCGCTGTACATGCAATCTTTTTAGTTAGACGATTCCCTGCCCTCGGGCTTACAATCTAAAAAGACATGACACAGAAGGAGAAGGGAGTGGTGGAGGGAAAGGGTAAGAGATCCAGCAGTTCCTCTCTACCTTCAAGGCCTGGACCAAGGCAGATGGACTGGAGGGAGGGCTTGGCTTCATAATGGATGGTTAATCTTCTTCCAGGGAAAACACATACTCTCAAGTAGGATAATACATATACAGTACATAACAATACAGGAAATGGTTCCATAAACCATTCCAAACAGTTAAAATACATTCCAAACAGTTAAAATAAAATGAATGAAGTCTTCCATCCTAATACAAACAACACTAATTTTAAAGTGTATAAAAGCATTTGAAATCTAACCAGGTGGAAATAAAAGTACAACATTCCCCGGCCGCCTCCCATTAAAAGATGTTTCTACAGCAACCAGTTAATTATTCAGACCTGTCTAAATAAGTTTTTTGTCTGCCAGTGAAAGAACAGCAAAGGGGATGTGTGGAGGGAGCTGTTCTATGGGATGGAGTTCCCCAGCCTGGAAGCAGTCACTGAGAAGGCCCTCTTGTATCTGTTCACCAAACATCTTAGACTTTTCTTTGGAAAGGTGATCCATAATCTAGTTAACCTTGTCTCTACAACAGAAAAAATAGTGTCCTCAGACCTCCATATCAGTCAAGATATGATGTTACTTCTCTCATGGAGAGGAGTAGAGTTGGGGATAGAAAAAAGTATTCAAGAATTCTCCCTCCAAATGGTCAAAACTATGTTTCTCAAGTGTTTTAAGTGAGACATTTTCCAAGCTTTACTTAGAGATCCTTGGTATTCTCTGGTGGTCTTCCATCAAAGTAGTAAGAAGGGTTGACCCAATGTAGCTTCTGAAACCAGATAAGACTGGCTGTGTTCAGGGTGGTATGGTGGTACTTAAGAATGTTAGGGGTAGCAACTTCAGCTTTGGGTACATTCAGTATTTCTTAGCCTGCATGTCACGCTAAACTTTGAGGTGTAGCACATGGTCATGTCATTTGCTGCTTGATGATTTTGGCCATTCCCTCTCTTCTCCAGACTCTTCTACACCAGAATAATTGAGATGCTCCCATAATATTCTGGCCTTAGAACTGTGTGGGGCTCTCCCTGTTATCTCTGCACTCTGTAGTGAGACTGGGCAGCTATCTACACATGGCTCATCTCTGTGTCACCCAGCATCATGCCTTCTGGTGTAATTTTCACCCTGGGAGTGGCTTGCACCATCTCAGGTCAGAATTTCCTGCATACTGATTGCTATTATTATTATTATTATTATTATTATTATTATTATTATTATTAAGCTTTATTTATATAGCGCTGTAAATGTACACAGCACTGTACATACAATCTTTTAATTAGACGGTTCCCTGCCCTCAGGCTTACAATCTAAGAAGACACGACACAAAAGGAGAAGGGAATGTTTGTGGGGAAGGGGATCAGGTCCTGGAGTTCATCTCTCCCTCTGAGGCCTGGACCAAGGCAGATGGACTGGAGGGAGGGCTCTGTTTCTTAAGGGTAGGCCTGATAGCATTGGCCTACCTCCTCTTCCCCTCAGAGGCCAGGATGGAGTTGGATGCCTTCTGGGAGGGCTCAGTTCCTTTAGGGAGGCCTGATGGGATTGGCCTACCTTCTCTTCCTTCAGAGGCCAGGATGGAGCCAGATGCCTTCTGGGAAGGTCTCAGTTCCTTTGGGGAGGCCTGATGGCATTGGCCTACCCTCTCTTCCCCTCAGAGGCCAGGACGGCGTTTGATGCCTTCTATGTGTGAAAGGGATCTGGCAGTCCAAGTAGACCACAAATTGAACATGAGTCAACAGTGCAATGTGGCAGCTAACAAGCCAATGCGATCTTAGGCTGCATTCATAGAAGTATAGTGGCTAGATCAAGGGAATTAATAGTCCCACTCTATTCTGCTCTGGTCAGGCCCCACCTGGAATACTGTGCCCAGTTCTGGGCATCACAGTTCAAAAAGGATGTTGAAAAACTGGAGCCTGTCCAAAGGATGGTGACTAAAATGGTAAAGCGTCTGGAAAACATGTCCTATGAGGAACGACTTAGGGAGCTGGAAATGTTTAGCCTGGAGAAGATAAGGTTAAGAGGTGATATGATAGCACTGTTTAAATACTTGAAGGGATGTCATATTGAGGAGGGAGCTAACTTGTTTTTTGCTGCTCCCGAGACTAGGACCCAGAGCAATGGGTGTAAGCTCCAGGAAAAGAGATTCCACCTCAACATTAGGAGGAACTTCCTTACAGTAAGGGCTGTTCAACAGTGGAACACACTCCCTCGGAGTGTAGTGGAGTCTCCTTCCTTAGAGGTCATTAAACAGAGGCTGGATGGACATCTGTTGGGGATGCTTTGATTGTGATTTCCTGCATGGGATTGGGGGTTGGACTGGATGGCCCTTGTGGTGTCTTTCAACTCTATGATTCTATGATTCTATGAACTTGGTCTAAGCCAATTTTGGATGCTAAAAAATTAATTGAGTTAGAAGGAATGGATGGTAAGTAGCAAAGTATGTTTTCCAAATTGTAGTTTTGCATATAAATTGGAAATTATGCCTCCCTTTCACCTGAGATTACAACAACTTTATTATTCCATTCCCCCACCCTTCTAAAATCTTTCCCTGTAGGGGAAAGCATATATTGGAATTATTGAAAAATTATAACATCTTGCTGACAGTGTGCTTATAAGCAATCAATCAAATGTTCTCAAGATGACAAAAAGTTTTAAGGATGCTTTATTAGCTTTATAGCTTTCAAAGGTCGAGCTGTTTCTCCATTCAAGGACTTTTTTAGAAAGTCAATCAATTTGGGTTAGACAGTAGATCTTCCTCTTCTGTTCTCACCTCCCAGATTAACTAGCTTAATTAAAGCTCTGAAGCTAAACAAATGGATGATTATTCTATTTTTTTGATGGGCAAAATTTACAGGGAAGGTTTTTTTTAATGTTTTCACTTACTGTACAGTAACTAATGTAATTCATCCATGGATGGCTACAGAGGGACAGAGAAGGAAGGAAGGAAGGAAGGAAGGAAGGAAGGAAGGAAGGAAGGAAGAGCCTCAATCCAGTAACATATAGGTCAAGAAGAAGAAACTTTCCACATTTCATCTGAAGTAGATGTGCATCTAAACACAACAGATCTTGGAAAAGTCACTTTGTGAATTGCAGCTCATAAAATCTCCCATGCAGCTTGACCAGTAACCATGCTGTCTGCAGGATTTGGTGAGCTGTAAGTTATAACAGTAACTTTTTGCAGCCCCAGAACACTTACCTATATCTGTATTTATGAGCACACACACACACACACTACACTGTTAGATCATCTAGACACAACTTAACTGCCCATGTTGTGGAATCCTGAGATTAATAGTTCTGGGGTACATGGATTCTCTGCAGGGAAACATCAGTACACTCCCCCGAAGGATAATCATTATGGTAGACGAGAAAGGAGAGATGGTAGATTAAGACAGGGTACCTTAGAAACTATAGTTCAGGCATGTGCTAGAGTTCTTTAGTTGTTGTTTGTTGCTATGTGCCTTCAAGACATTTCTGACTAATCACAATCTGAAGATGAAATTATCACACAATTTTCTTGGCAAGATTTGTTTGGGGGGGACTTGCTATTGTCTTCCTGTAAGGCTGAGAGAGTGTGGCTTGCCCAAGGTGATCCAGAGCTTTTACATAGCTGAGCAAGGATTTGAACTCTGGACTCCAAAGTCCTAGTGTAATGTCCAAACAACTACACTATGCTGACTCTAAAGATTTCTTAGGAGACAATTCTAAATATATCACCAAATTACTTCATTAACTGGCTACCCAAATTCTATGCCCATTTAGCCTGATTGCCTTCATGCCCATGTCCATTATCTGCCAAACAAGAAGCAATTTCAGCTTGCCTGGTGATACATGCTTGCCCTTCCTCTATGACAATTGAAAGACTCAGCCTTATAACATCATAGTCCCTGTGACCTCAAAGGGCCTCATCCCTTGGCCTCTTTAGCTCTGAAATCTTTTCTGGAACTCTGAGTCTGGTTACAACAAGTATTTCATTTGATATGAACATGTTTGTGCAATACATCTGGACAACCAACCAGTTTGGCCCCATGGTGGCACAGTGGTTAAATGCCAATACTGCAGCCAAAACATTGTGAGTTTGATCCTGCAGGGCTCCAGGTTGACTCAGCTTTTCATCTTTTCATAGCTTGGTAAAATAAGTACACAGCTTGGCTAACACATTGTAAATTGCTTAGAGAGTGCTTAGCACTATAAAGAGGTATAGAAATGTAAGTGCTATTGCTATTGCTGATTCTAATCATTGTGTTACGCAAGGTGAAGGCCTTAGTCTGATTTGCCTACAGAATGGCAGGAAAATCATCCTCTCACAAAATGGAACTGGGCAGCACTCCCTTCAGTGAACCTGAGGATAGTTGCAAAGCTTAAGGTTGTAGGACAGGCTGTCTAGCGTACACATCTTTTTCTTATAAGAGAGAGTAATTGACAGAGTTTACCACTGTTACTACTTCCACATTGGCTGCCAAAGGCAGCTGATTTGATCTGTCCAATGATAGGGCCAGCTCTGAAAAGCAAGAAAAATGCCATCTGTTGGTGATGGATGGGTAGACAGATAGATGAACAGTGAAATAGCTATCAGGCGTGAACAACTGGACATGGGGTGGGGGCCATTTATTGTCCCCCCTCACCATCCCAGTGTGCACATCACTTCTGGTCTTGTGTTTTGGCTAATCATCAGCTAATTTTTCAGGAACTTGGTGAGGGGTTAAGTGTTGTGAGGATCTTGGCAAATCATTGAAGGAAAACATCCAAATTTTGTAGTAGTTTTGAGCTTTTTTTAAATCGACTTGTGGCTGGAAAAAAATCACTTTTTTCCCAAGTTTTTGGCAGGGAGTCTGGGGGCTTCAGACCTGTAAAACATGGCCACAGAAAAACTGTGGGAGCACCTTCCAACCTGTGCTCTAGATAGACAGACAGACAGACAGACAGAGCTGACATGCACAAATTAATGAAATATATACTTTGTTCAGGGTAACATGACATTTTTGCTAAACAGATGTATCAATCAATTTAATACAATATTTAGTTTGAGGTAGGCAAATTTGGCATACATTGTCTCATTGTGTGACAGAGATTTCTTCTTTGGTGATTTCTAAACAGAGTCAGGAATGCCTTGAGTGTGTATTTCTGGATAGCAAGGCGTTGGACAGGATGACCCTTGTGGTCTCTTCCAGCTCTGTGATTATATTATTCTATAATTCCAGAGATTGGTTTTTTGAACCTAGAATCATCTGGTATTGCAAAGAATGCCCCACATCTCCAAACGTGGAGAGGATGAAACTAAAAGTGGACAGAACACCACATCTGGAAAGAAAGGAATTTTAAAAATATTGGACAGTGCAGAGAAAGAAGGCTGCATTCTATTGAAAAGGTGAATTGCTTCTCCTGGTGGCCTCTAGGAGAATCTGATTACTTTTTTGTCTCATCAGAAAAAGGGCAATCTACAGAGTTTGGAAGCTGAAGGGCTCCAAACGTAACCTTGAAGGTCTGTACCTTGACCACCCTGGTCTAGATACTTCTGGATTGTGTTGCTGAGATGTATTTTGGATAGCTAGGCAACTTCTTCTCCATGCATAAAGTCACTCCTGGTCCCCTATTTCATTATTTTTGCACTCTCACCAATTCATCAAGGAGATCATTCCCCAAATGCTTCCAAGTAATAACTGTCAACAATGAAAACAGGCATTAGCTTTAATGACATTAGAGATTTTGAAACTTCATTACATGTAATATTGAAAAGAAAACACAGAAAAAACATGCACAGCAGACCCTGTTGGGCTGAACAGCTTGGAAAAGATTCTCAAGTGTTATTGATTTCTTTTGAAAACAAATGAAATCACTGTTGGAAATCCATCTAATTTAAGGACTACTTCCCTTTCTTTTGAGTGACTGTTGGTTTATTTGTGTAGCCATTTCCATTGATGAATCCTTGGTGGTTGTGGGCAAGTTTAAATCATCAAGAGGTGATAGCTTGCTTCCCACCCACCACCAGCCCCTTGACTTGGAAATGTAATATTTCAAAGTCCAGGCCAGAATCCTACTGGTGTCATACATATATGTAAGTTACATTACATATGTGTTTATATTTTCTTTTTCTTTTTTTGTCCATCATGCAACAGACACATTCAGTTCATGGCTGTATATGCAGAGTTCCACATGTGTAGCCATTTATGATGGGCATAATTCCTACTGTTGGTCCTAATTAGAGTAAAACAATAGAAAGAATGGGATTTATTTATTTATTGGATCACCATTCAGCCATTAATTCTGTAGGTCTACTCCAGTTGGCATTGACCAAGGAGATTCCAACCATGCAGCTGCACCTTCTTGAGTAAGCACAATAATTTGTCAGTGCCTACAATGTACCACTTTACTCATTGGGACTAGAGAAACATCCACTGTGCCTTACCTATTTCACAATGGGACAAGAAGGAGGAACATTGGCAGATCCAGCACTGGTTTCACAAGTCAGCATTGACATTGGCAGATGCAGGCACTACTTAAACGTTGGTGTAGCCCAACCAACATGAAAATACAGATGGTGTAGATTTGGATTACACAAGCAAGATGTTGGATCTCAATCCCTGTATCCATTTCCAGGAGATCTGCCATGCTATAGTTTGTTCAGGTTTTGTCCCCAGATTTGTTTTGGATACAAGATCACTCTCTTTCATCACCATCATCCATTCTTTCCCTCCTCCACAAGCTAGACTTGACCAGGCAGCCATTAATGATTCTTGTAGTCCTCAATTAGCATGGGTGGGACTATTGCAATACAACGGTGAATCCAAGGGAGAGCTTTGAATATTGCAGTGGAAGAAAAGAATTATCAACTTCTACAATGACAACAGCAACAATATCTACACAAGTAGAGGATATATACTTGTGTATATATATCCTACACAAGAGGATATATACTTGCATATGTGACTAACAAGATGCCGCCCTTTGTTTAGGCCACTCTCTGAATTTTTTAAGGATCCTTGAAGTTCTTACAGATGGTGTATCAATCTTTGTGGGTACATTCAGATAATTTCCTCCCTTCAAGTGCTAGACTGTAGGAACTTCAGTTAGCACCTTGGGAAAAGAACACACAAATGAGAGTCTTATGCCAGGTGCACTTACATTGCACGATGAATTTGGAAGCTGAAGGAAAGAATACATAGAAATGTTCTTGTCTTTGATTAGAAAGAATGATCAAGAAATCTTGTCAATAAAATGATCAAATGCCATAACATTTCTGCACCTTTTATTTTTTGTAGCTGGGGGATTTATTTGTACATCTCCCCCCTTTTTTGCCCTAAAACATGTTTGGGTTTTTTTGGTAACAAAAATGTGTCTTTTGCCCCACTGATAATGTTTTCTTCACAAAGCACCCATTTTCCCACAAAAAAAGCACAGTGTTAGTGTAAATGAATTTTTCACAATGCACATAAATGTATACAAAAATGAAAAATTAACCCAAACATTTTCTCATAATCTCACCCAGTGGAACAAACAGCTCTTACCATCAGGAAATTCTTCCTAATGTTTAGTGAAATCTCTTTTCTTGTAAGTTAAATCAATTTATTTAGGTCCTGTCCTCTGGAGAGGATGAAAACAAGGTTGTTTCTTCTTCTATGTGACAGCTTTTTAGATACTTGAAGATGGTTATTTCTTTGATGATAATCACATATTGAAGTATGTTCAAATAGATGAAGATGAATAGAGCAGAAAATCTTAAGAATGTTTGAACCTCTACTCAGAACTCTACCAAATCAATGAAAGATTGCCTTCCACAGCAAGACTGAATAAAGAATTTGTGTAATTATTGCCAAACATTTGTGAAAACTATAAATGTCATTTAAAAAGCCGGAAGAAGAGAGGTATTGAATTTGCAGCAATTTGCATCAAGATCCTACATGAGGGAGACAGAGCTTAATGCTATGCTCATACAGTTATGCAATTTCTCTTTGTTAGTAAACTGCAAAGCCAAACATTAACACCCATGTACACCATGCACTTTTCATCCATGCACAATAGGCATCTAATAATAATAATAATAATAATAATAATAATAATAATAATAATAATACATGTACAACTCTGCTTCCCAAGGCTTGTAATGAATATGGCTATTCTACACTGGACAAAAATGTCCAACCACTTCTGTAGCTGGATCTATGTATGTGTAAGACATCAACAAAGTTCCATTTCTTACTAAATATTTTTGAGATTTAGGACACTTGTAGACCATACCAGTTCAACTGGAAAGGGGGATTACAATTTATGAACCAAATGCCACCCGGTTTTTCATGGATACAGACATCGCAAAGAACACCCAAACTACCCATCCCCTTGTCTCTAACTGACTTTATTATTATTTTATTTTAAATGTTTGATTGTTTTAATTGTTGATTGTTTAATAATATTTTAGTAAGTTTGGGGGTAGGGAATTAATGGGATTATTTTAACTGTATGTTGTATATTATCTGATGCTGTGAGCTGTCTTGATCCTACGAGAAAGGTGGCATATAAATATAACATTATTGTTGTTGTTGTTGTTGTTGTTGTTGTTATTCCACCCCATTCCTGTGGCTTTAGTGATCCTTTTTAATACAAAGGAGTGTAGATGGTTCCGAAGTCCTTTTCCACCTCAGAGTTTAATCCAAGCCAGAGAACAATTTATGTCATGGTCATGCTTACAGCTACTCATTTAGTTGTAGTGATGTGAAGAACATCCACACCATTGCGGAAAGACATCCCAAACACCAAGGATGCATCTGCACTACAGAAATAATTCAGTTGGGCACCATTTTAACTGATATGGTTCCATGGTATGGAATTCTGGAGTTGTGGTTTTGTGAAATATTTCGCTTTCTCAGTAAGAGAGCTCTGGTGCCACAAAAAACTTCAGTTCCCCACATTCCATAGTGCTGAGCCATGGCAGTTAAAATGATGTTAAAGGGGCTAGACAGATGAGCAGAAAGGGGCAGTGAGACACCACCCCTTTCTGCCCCGGATGGAGACCGCAGCAGCCAAATGGCTCCGGGAGGCCTAAAAAGAACCCACTCCTAGCAGGTTCTTTTTAGGCCATGCACGGGGCGCCATTGGAGCACTCATGCATGATGATGATGTCCATGTGGTGCAACGCTGTTGGGGTGCTGCACCACCTGGACATCATCATTGTGCATGTGTATGGATGGGTGCACGCAATGATGATGCCCAGGGTGCGCGGTAGGGTTGCTGAGCATGTAAACACTCAGCCCCCACACACTCCTAGTTTGGGCCAAGGCCGGTGCAAAGCGCCCGTCTGTCCAGGCCCAAAATTGGATTATTTTTGCAGTGCAAGTGCAGCCCCAAAAATGAAAACAAAACCACTCAGTATTTTCCTTGACAATGAAAACATAACTATGAGAAACTAGCTCACAACAGCATAATGCTTGTAGGTAAGCTAGATACTTTCAAGGTCAACTGAGATTGAAACATACATGAAAACAGATCAGGCGACTTTCACTCAAACCAGAGCAGAAGCCAAGAACATAGATGGAAGATGCTAGCTGCCAGAAACTGAGTGCAATCGGAGTGACAGGCTGTCAAAATGACATGGATTAGACATCACCATAATGCTCTTGGAGGACTAGATATGGTCTTGGTATGAAAGAGTTTTTAAAGATCCTAGGGAAATGATGGTGTATACAGAAGAAAGAGGCTAGGTTGGTGAAAAGTACTTTAGCAACTCCTTTGTGTACTAAGGAAACACAACGTTCTGTATCACCACTACTATAGTGTTGGAAATGGTGTTAATTTCAACAGAAAAGAAAAAGAAATATTGAAGTCACTGGTGGCTTCATCTGCAGTGCAGAAATAATACAGCCACTTTAACTGCCATGGCTCAATGCCATGGAATTCTGGGACTAGTAGTTTTCCATGGCACCAGAGCTCGCTGACAGCGAAGGCTAAATATCCCACCAAACTAAAAATCCCAGAATTCCATGGCATTGAGCCATGGCAGTTAAAGTGGTGTCAAAGGACATTATTTCTGCAGTTCAGATGCAACCAGTGTTAACTGATCATGGAATTAGATCCCCCCCCACCACACTTCCTATGTTTTATCCTTTTTTATTTTTCGTTCTTCCTACACCCAAGAACCTGTTGAAAAAAGTTATCTTCACCCTGGACAAAGTAAGCAACAATTCCTCCACTCATAAATATTGTAAAACAGATAATTCTACAGGTTAGATAATTCATCTTGACCAGATCAGAACTCAGGGGATGTAGCATTGGAGAGAGGGGTGAGGCATTCCAACACCCCAATAACATTTTTGCTCTCCGGTGAAATTTTCATTCAGGCCCTGTACACACTGGCCATTAAGGCTGTCAAGGGGGCAGTCGGGGTGTAGCGTCCTCATGATAAGGACTCTGCCCACCTGGGTGCCATGATGCTGTGCGCCACTCCACACAGTATGCAGCTTCATGGTACTCCTCCAGCCCTGTGTCCATATGATGCAGTGCTGAAAGAGCACCATATAGACATGGCAACATAGCTATGGCACTCTTTTGGGGGTCACCAAATTTCTAACCTTGTACAGAGTGAGAGCCTGTACAGACTGGCACTTTGTGCCAGCCTGCAGGTGAACTAGGGCTGAACTAGGGCTGAGCGTTCACATGCTTGGAGCCCTAGTTTCACTGCCTGGGCACCATCTTGGTTCACACACTGGCCATACCATGATGACATCTCGAGTGAAGTGCCCAAACGGTGCTACACACAAGGGGCATAATCATGGCATGTGAGCATGCCAATGGTGCCCCTTCAGGGACACAAAAAGAAGCCGTTGAGAAGTGGGTTCTTTTTGGTCCTTCTGGAGGCTGCAGCACCTGGTTGCCACAGCCTCCTTAGGGGGCAAAAATGTGCGGCATGGAGCCACCCATCTTCATAACCCCCGAGACACTGAAAATCAGACTTGCCTACTACTGGTGTTTGCTTACCCCTTTTTTGGAGTCTATACTATATTTCTAAATGCTCAACCTTATTGTTAAGTCACTGAATTGCTTAAAAGTTTAGGGAATAAAGAGACTTTTCATGGGGGGGGGGATAATTCTTATGTGTAGGGCAATGCATTCATCTCCTCTCTTGCAGCTACATTTCTATCTGAATGGCCTAGTTCAAAACAAATGGAAAGAAATGATGGATTTCTTATGTTTATGTTTGAGAACAAAAATATGAACAACAAAAATAGATCTGAGGCTCTGGAACTCTCTTCCTAGGCTGCATCTGCACTGCAAAATTAATGCAGTTTGATACTGCTTTAATTGCCATTGCTCAGTGCTATGGAATTATGGAATCTGTAGTTTTGTGAGATATTTAGCCTTCTCTGTCAGAGAGTTCTGGTTCCATCACAAATGACACATCCCAGAACTCCATAGTAGGGAACTACTGTGTTAAAACTGTGTCAAACTGGGTCATTTCTGCAGTGTGGCAGCAGCTCTAGAGAGATTATACTGGTTACCTCTTTGCTGTTTATTTATAGGCAGACAAATATATCCTGACAAGCTTTCTGTGACTGACTGAATTTAAAGAAATGGGTTTTATTAGTGTGCTGTATCACTTTTTAACTGCTTTATGAAATGCTTTTAATTTTTGCTAATGGGTATTTTAAAATTATTTTAATGTTGTAACGAGTTTAGCTACATTTTAATGGTGACCTTTGTCATCGCCCCCTCCCCTGTACTGTGTTTGTTTTGAAACTGTAGGTTGACTTAAATCCCAGCTCTGAAGATGGTGGCAGTGGTGAAAATGTACAAACGCCAGGAAAATTATGCCAAAATTTCAGCAATCTGTGTGTGTGTGTGTGTGTGTGTGTGCATTTCAATTCATTTGAGATGTCCTGGGTCAAAAACAGACAGAAATGTTCACTTTTTCTATAGGTGAAAAAGAGAGCAAAAGAAAAGAAGTTCACTGTCTATCCTCCAGCTGACTCATGCTTGTTTTTCTTTACTAAATTTCAGTCTACCTGAAAGTGTTGGTAATTTGTTGCCCCTTACACCCCTCCCTCAAATAAAAGTCCAAATTGCTGTTTTCACTGATGACAGGAAGAAAAGAAGCTTTCCATCTATTTCAGCTGACATTTCTGCTGCCTTAAGAGTTCTTTTTGGCCTCTCACAATGTTTTTCCATTAAAAGGCTGGAAGGGATGCTAGTATCGGCAAGTTGCTAATAAGAGCAACATTAAACCTATTCTTTATCGGCTGTGACACTCAATCATTGAAACTGAAACAGATGTGCTACCTGGAATATCTCCTTAGGAACAGTTCCAAATTACAGGATCTGCTTTTGATAGTATCTACACATGTTTCTTGCTCCCTAGTTTCTTGCCTTTATGGTTGCATAACTTGTTTAGTTTTGTATATTTTATGACTTTTAGATTGTACATCATTGGCAGGTTATATGTTGTTTTGACGATGCTTGTAAAGTGCCATGCAAACCTATGGCGCTATATAAATAAACATTAATAATAATAATAATAATAATAATAATAATAATAATAATTTCTCAAACATCTTCATTCAAATGCTTCCCAAATTTGAGAAGTTAAAGTCATAGCTGTGCTAGTTTAGAAAATATATTGATATACGCAAATGTGGAAGCCCTTACACATTTGTTTGTTCTCTCTTGCGGCTGTTGTGTAATGGATGTTTCTATTATATGGTTGTTGTATCAGTGGAGTTTGTCAACTATAATCTTTAACATGGACCTAAATCCTTTGGTTAGTCCACACTAGACTACATTACATGTAGACTCACCATTCAACAATTGTTTGAATGTAATATACCTACTCCAGTTGGGACAAACCAACAGGATTCCAGCCATCAGTTGCTCACACTTGAATGATGCACAACGGTTCACCAGTAAATTCAGAGTACCCCTTGATTTGCTGGGATTGCAAAAACAACTACTCCGTATCCTTCATCACACAAGGGGACTGTAATGAGGCACACTATTAGAGCACCATTTGTTGTACAATATCACCATTCAGCAGAAAGTAGAGTTGAGAAACTGCTGTGTAACTATGTGAATGCAGATGTGCACTATATGTAAATATGATGTAGCATTTCAGCCAAAGGCAGGTTCCTGAGTACATTTCCTGGCAGCTCCTGTGAAGAGGTCTCAAGCATGTATAAGATACTGATGGCATGAAATCAGTCTTTCAGGTGTACTTGGTACTGTATATTCCAAAATAAGTACATTATATATATATAGTAACTATCCTTAACAATTATGTGTCTGATTGGCATTTCCCAGGAGAAGACAATCTGTGATTTCCTACATGCTGTTAACTTTGCTTATGTCATAAACTGTAAATGCTTCTGGTCACTATCCTGGCTTGAAGAACTAGACTGTAGAAAATGATCATGGTTGGGGTCTGCAATTTTTTTCTTAATGGGATGATGTGAGTAACTCTTTGCTTTTATCTATCTTTAGGTAGTATGGCCATTGCTGGGCGATGAAGGGTGATCAAACCTAAATGTGAGGAGGGAATATACATTCAAAAACATTAAAAAAAAGGTTTGAAAAACATGTTTCTTCACAGACGAGGCTCTCATGCTTTGGGATTTGGTCTGTGCAACATTCACATGTGGTTGTTTTGCATAGAAAACAGTTGGGTTTTTTTTCTGAACAAAAAACAGCGTTTTCTGCCCAGACAATATTATTCTTGCCCAGATATGTTATTTTCTGTGCAGATAATTCTGTTTCCTGTGCAGAAAATGCCACTTTCTGTGCAAATCAATCATATATGAATTTCCTGTGCAAAATCCTGTGCAAAAAGTCCCAATTTGCATATAGTCCTTCAAAAACTGCAAAAACTATGGCTTTCTCTCAGTGGGAAGAAATGTGCTTTTCTTTTGGAAAAGAAAATAATTACATCCCTATTTAAATGGATAAGAGAATGTGAATTACTTATGATTAACCTGTTCCCTTGGAGATACATGCTTCATAAATCAGACCTGCATATTAAGGCTATTTACTTTCTAATGACCCATCAGAAAACTCAGAAAAATAACTACAAGGTATATAGGAGAAAATCACATGGTGTGACAAATGGATGTCTTTCACCACATGGAGAGCAACTGTGCAAAAAAATAAAATAAAAATAAAATGTGCTAAACATATAATTTATTTTGACCCTGAAAATCACAGAGCTCTGACATTCCTGTTCTAGTGTTTGCAGTGGTATTATTTGTGTTTTGAATTAGAGTATTAACAGCACTGATCTATTAAGAAAGCTGTTTTAAACATTTCATCATTAGTCCAACAGTGGACCGGGAAGAAGTATCCCATCCAAATATGCAAGGAGCTGATGTGTGATTTGATGCATGAAGGGTACATCTTAGAGCAGGGGGTGGGAGATGGTCTCCAAGTCCCTTCCAGCTCAATGGTCTGAAAGCACCTTTCAGGCCAAACACAAGAAAAACTCCCAAGAAACGACAGCTTCCCTTGGAAACTTCACCTTCATATTCTCACCATTTCTGTTTCTCCAAACCTTGCCTTTGGCCTTAATTTGGAAAGCAACCTCAAAAGACCTTCCAAAGTCAATGCTCAATTAGCATGAAGTCAATGGCACTAATGAGCTCACAAACAGATTGAGAATCCATTGTGGTAGCGGCTGGCAGCGTCTTTTAGAATTGCTCATCTTCCCCTATTGTGGGACTGTGGGAGGGCAGGATGCAAGGTCATTGCTGAATGTGATAATCAACATCTCATAGGAAGCCTCAGAAGGAGCCACTTTCTCAGAGGTCCATTTATGGTTACATATGGGGTGAACACAAGGGCCAGGACATCTGATGCTGAAGCAAGAAAACAACATTTGCTTTTGCCTGGGCCATAGTTTAAAAGATGCAGCCACTATTCAACAGAAGCAACATTCAAGATAAATTTGGAGGACAAGGCTCAGGGGGATCATTTCTAAAAGTTGCAAAAGAGAAGAAGGGAATCTGAGCCATTTTGTACCCTTTGTTGTCACTGAAATTGTCCCCTCTTGCCATAGGAAAATAACTGTTGGAATTTTGACCAAAAATAAGAAAATAAAGTAAGATTAATGCAATCTTCCAAATGGACTTAGATGCAGTCTAAATGTAGTAAAGTCATACTTGGCTTATCCATAATGTCATGACTGCCTACTTATAACCCATGTTCCTTCTCTGAGGGACTATGGTCTCATCTGCATGGCAGAAATAATGCAGTTTGACACTTTAACTGCCGTGGCTTTGATGCTAGGGAATCCTGGGGTTTGTAGCTTGTAGTGACACCAGAGCTCTCTGACAGAGAAGGCTGAATATCTCACAAAACCGAAATCCCAGACTTTGAAATCATTGAGCCATGACAATTAAAGCAGTGTCAAACTGCATTATTTCTGCTGGGCTGATTAAAACAATGAGGACTCTTTTAGTTATCTACTTTTATTTTTCAAGCTGTCATTTCTTCCTTGATTGAAAAGCCAGTATCCTGTTCATATTTTCATGTCTCTCTCTTTCATGCCCTAAAGCAGGATGATGATGACGATGATGACAATGATGATGATGATGATGATGATGATGATGATTCCTGCCTTTTTCCCAGTTTGAGTCTGAGGAATGGGCATAATGGCTGCCTGTTACCCCAGAAGTTGCCCACTAGTCCCTTAAAGTTTCCCAGCCCACTAAAATATTTAACAAATTGGTGCTGGGGCAATATTTGCTTCCCAAATACAGGGAAACATGTGAAAATACCTCATTGCATTTCCACCCAGTATCCTCTATTAATCCCAACTTCCTGCATTACCTGCATTTCATAAAGTTGGAAGAGACCACAACAACCATCCAGCCCAGCCCCCTGCCATGTAGAAATACACAATCAAAGCACCCCTGACAGATGGCCATCCAGCCTCTGTTTAAAAACCTCCAAAGGAGACTCCTCTACACTCCAAGGCAATGTCTTCCAGTGTCGAACAACTCTTACTGTAAGGCCGTTCTTCCTAACATTGAGATGGAATCTCTTTTCCTATGGTTTGAATCCATTCTTCCAGGTCCTATTTGCTGGAGCTGCAGAAAACAAACTTGCTCCTTCTTCAGTATGACATCATTTCAAATACTGTATTTAAACATGGCTGTCATATCAGCTCTTAACCTTCTCTTCTCCTAAACATACCCAGCTCCCGAAGTCTCTCCTTATAAGGCATGGTTTTCAGACCCTTCACCATTTTGGCCACCCTCATCTGGACACGCTCCAGCTTCTCAATGTCCTTTTTAAAATTGTGGTGCCCAGAACTGGACACAGTATTCCAGGTGAGGCCTGATCAAAGTAGAATAGAGTGATACTATTACTTCTCTTGATCTAGACACTATACTTCTATTGATGCAATCTAGAATCACATTGACTTTTTCAGCTGCCACATTACACTTTTGACTCATATTCAACTTGTGGCCTACTATGTCACCTGTTAATCTTCTCTTCACCAAGATGAACCTTCCCAGACTTTTGAAGACATTTCCAGAGTGGGGAGAAAATTATTAGAATTCTTCATTTCTTTCTTTGAGAAGAAACTCATGGAAGAATTATATTGCTAGCCACATCTCTTTTTTATTGCATGCTACTAATGTGCATCAGGATATGTGAGCATCAAGTGGTGCATTCTTCCCTGGCTGCAGAATAGGAATCTAGGGCCTGTTAGAGACTGCCAAAATAAAGCTGCTTCAGGTCTCTTTGGAGGTATGCTATTTAAATGATGCATGGGTCCTAAGAGTCCGGAGGTCGTGCCAAAGCCACACTCCATTCCTAAGCACTGGAGTGCAGCTTTGGTGCAGCTTCCAGATTCTTAGGATGCATGCATCATTTGAACAGCATACCTCCAAAGAGACCCGAAGCAGCTTTATTTTGGCAGTCTGTAACAGGCCTAGGTGCTGACTTTAATCTTTACCTAGACTCCTTAGGTGACATTCCATATCATGTGTGCATAGTGTAAATCAACACTCAAATAATAAAGTGGTAGTTATGTTGGTGCATTCCTCTGCTGCATATCAAAATAGTGGAACCAAATGTATATCTGTGAATGTGCCTATTCTTTCCTCAGTCCCAGGAAATTAAATGGTACAGTGATGGCACTTATGAATAGCTATGCATCATCAAAAAAAGTTTGACTGTGCATTTAACAGACACACTTATGGATCTCTGCCTACATATTTGAGAATTGAATATGGATACTGCGCTATGTAACTACATGCATAAGAGAACTTGTGTATGTGTGTGTAAAATACTTGAAGGATGCCAGTCCTTATTCTTCATTCTCCTTCATGTGATGCCTATGCCTAATGAAGACAGAATCAGAAGAGCTAGTTCTGTGAAGGCAGGTAATCTTTACACTTTCTGAAAGCAAACCTTCAGATGTTTGAGAGCGATGAACACATCCAATTTTAATAAGCATCCAAAAAGTTGGCCTCAGCATGCAGAAGTTTGGGAAACTGTGCTATCAGTGCCTGAGCTAATAGCAGTTCCATGTTCTTTCCAACTTATGCTGGCATGCCAAGCTGACCTACTTTTCAGTGTTATCCCACAAGGTACACAAGATTTCTTTTGTATATCTCCAACCTCAAAATATATTTATGTAAGGACGTCTAATAAACAGGACCACCTCCTCCTGAAAGAAACCCATTATTAAAGAAGAAGGGAAGAGGCAAAGAAGAAGAAGATCCCAGCAGCTACGTACTTTGTTATCCCGAGGGTGATTTGCATATTAGGTCATGGCAACAACGCTTTCCACACTCAGCTTCAGTGCATCATTGCTGTTAATTACATCAAGATATTTAAAAAAGGAGAAAACACTGAAGTAGGAAACAAGAAGTTTTGATCTATAACTTCAGCAGTTCATCTTAGGACATCCTAAGGTATTTCAGTAAGTGAGTTTTATTAGAAATCGGCTGAAATTCATTAAAGCTCAGAATCTCCTGAATGGAGTTTTAAATGCTGCAGTTCAAATGTCAGCATCAAAATCTGACATCCAGATTAGAATTTGGGCCTCAAACAGTTAGGAAAAAAAATCTAGCCTATTACAGTACTAGGTTCTGCCACTAAAGAGGTTAAAAGATTTCCATCCACCATGAATATTCCATTCTTATTGTCAAAAATTCCCAAAGCAAGAAAGCTGAAAGGTTTTATCCAAAAAGACATCTTTGTTCTGCCAAGTCTTTTAAGCTTTCTTGTTATTGGCATTTTTACTACCCAGGATCGGATAATGTCCTTCTATCGATGGAAATAGAAAAGGGAACTTCACAAAGCTCCAGGACTAGGTCTGGGGACCTTTGGTTACCCCCCAGTGGTAATTTTTGGATAACCCAGAGGTTTGTAAAAAGATGAGTGGGCAAAAACACCACATCATGTTCGTGAGAGTCAACAGCTGCAAAGATGGATGTAGACCATTGTACTTTTCTTCTACATGTAGTTGGCTGCATTGATATTATTATTAGGATCAGATCCTACATTGAGGAGATGGAGCATAAGATTATGCTCATGATGTCACATGGTGTTTTTCTAGCACTGCCTTGCTAGTGAATTGTTTAATCAAATGTGAATGACAGCTCCATGCACAACATGCAATGCACATTCACAACCCTGTGTAACAGTGGGCAACGTGAGTGTGCATTAATGTGTAATGGACAACCATGTGCAATGACACTGCATGTGCAACTCTGGTTCCATGTTCGTTCAATATGGGCCATAAATGTTCAAGTACTTGTGGGGAAGTATTACCTGGGCAAGGCACCAACAACATTGTTGCCATATAGTTTTATTCCTGATATTGGCTGGAATTCTGTTGGTTTGTCTCAACTAGAGAAGACACCTTGAACCTATTTTTGAATTGAGAGCCAACACACAGTTAAAGCCAATTGTTTTAATTGCTGTGCTCTACTCATGACTAAGGGATTTGTGCCCTTCATTTAACCAATTCTTGTTTTATTCACTCTGGTTGTTTGTGTTCTCCATTTGAAACTGCAAAGGTGAAATATGGCTTACATAGAGATGGCTTACAACAACTTCACACCACCCCACCACCACTGATATATCTGTTATATCTGCTGTGACTGATGGATAAACTTAGGTTGCATTTCTCATCTATCATTGCTTATTGCTATGGCATCCTTGAATTTGTAGTTTGCTGTGGCACCAGAGCTCTCTGTGAAAGAAGGCTAAATATCTTACAAAACTCCAAATCCCAGAATTCCATAGCATTGAGCCATGGCTTTTAAAGTGGTGTGCAACTGCTTTATTTTGGCAGTGCAGATGCAGTCCAAGAGGTCCAGAAAGAACAATATAGCATTGCTCAGTAGCAACCAACATGCAGATCCCTTCATTTGCACAGACAGATTCTTAACTCATGCCATGTGCTATTAGGAAAATGATAGGAGCTTTGGGGATCTCAAGCCAACTCCCAGCAACATAACGAAGCACAGGTTTGATTTACTATCCTTAGCAAAGTGAAACAGACAGGCTTAAGAAGCTCAAACTAATTGAAAGATGTAGTTTGTTTATTACTTCCGAGGGAAACTTAAGTTGCTTTAATTAAATGGATGGATAGATGGATGGGTAGATGGAGGATGGAGGAAAGAGCACTCAGACATAGCCAATTAATTTTCCATTACTTCCTGGTATATTGTTTTATTAAGATATTAGAGTCAGAAACAAAGTAATACATCTTTTAAAAAAATGACTGAGGTCATCTTGTACTAATATAAAGAAGCAGGGCCTGCAAATCTGAATAGTGTAGATCCAATAAGAACATTTTGTAAAAGAATAATTTTTAATAGAGAGCCAGCATGGTGAAGAAATTTGAGTGTTGAATTAGGTTTTTGGGGAACTAGTTTTAGAACCTTATCGCACACATTTTTTTAAACGTTTGGGGAACTGAAGGAGGACGCTCATGTGCTTGCACGTCCGGCAGAAAACGAAGTTTACCGCACACAAATACGTCCTTCAACAGGCCCCGTTCCATCCCCTGGTGCGCACCCATTCCCGTCCAGTCCTGAAGGGTGCGATTTTTGCTTGATGGACTACCTTCCGTCAGGAAAAAATGGCGCCCATCAGGACTGGACGAGGATGGGTGCGCGCCGGGGGACGGAACGGGGCCTATTGGAGGACATATTCATGTGCAGTAAACTCTGTTTTCTGCCAGACACAAGCACACATGAGCGTCCTCCTTCAGTTCCCCAAATGTTTAAAAAAACATGTGCGATAAAGTCCTTAGAATGCTTAATTTGTCATGGAAACCCACTGGCAGACCTTGAACAAATGACACTCTCTCAGCCTCAGAGGAAGGCAATGGCAAAGCCACTCTGAACAAAACTTGCCAAGAAAACCCTATGATCGGTTTCCCCTAGAGTCAACATAAGTAGGGAATGATTTGAAGGAAACCATAGTTTCCAATATCCCCGTGACGCTGGATTATGATGTTGTTTTTTTAAAGTAAATCTCCAGAGTAATTTTTTTAGTTGTCAGCTCAGAAGGTAAGCTCCACTAGGTTTTATGGGATTCATTCCCAGATGAGTATAGCATTGCATTCTATGGGGGTTCCCATTATAAACAATAATTATATACATGTATTTGCGTTCAAGTCACTTGTTAACTTTTGGTGACCCCATGAATTTCACAGGGTTTTCTCAGGCAAAAAATATTCAGAGGTGGTTTTGCCAGTTCCTTCCTCTGAAATATAGCCTACAGTACCTGATATACCTTGGCAGTCTCCAGTCCAATTATTAATCTGGGCTGATCTTGCTTAGCATCCAAGTTCTTATGGGATCTGGTGCCTTTAGAGTATTTAGGCAGATTTTACATATAAATAAATTCTGCTTTCCTGAATATCAGAGGTGGATAAAGTATGGCCCATGGATTGCGTGTGGCCCCAGATCCTGCTCTGTAGCTTTTCAGGAGACTCCAAAGCTAACTTACAAAGTTAATTTCAACAGGAATAAATGTACACTTAGGTGCAGGAAAAATAAAATGCTCAGATAAAGGATGGGTGACACCTACCTTGATGGCACTACAAGCAAAAGTATGACAATATGACAGTCTTAGTTTAATTATCATAGCTTCTAGGGACAGTTTGGGCTTGATTTGCTCTAGAACCCATTGATTTGTCTTTTTAGCAGTCCACAGCATCCATAGAACTCTTCTCCAGCACCACATTTCAAATGAGTTAATTTTCTTGCCGTCAGCTTTCTTCACTGCCCAGCTTTCACAACCATAAATAGAAATGGAAAATACAATGCCATGGACAATCGTAACTTTAGTTTTGTTGTTCCTGTTGCTGTTGTGTGCATTCAAGTCATGCTCAGTGACCCTACATGTAGAAGTCCAATCTTCAACCATGAGCCAAAGGTAAATGCCCCACATCAGACAAAAATGTCCATCCACTTTCATGGGAGATTTTATACATGCACTCAACATCAAGAAGCTTCTAGCCTGAATATTTAGTCATTCAGGAACTTCTCACAACATATGAGGATTACAGGAAAAGCCATGAATTTTGGAGCCATAGAAAAAAGGCTCTAAAACAGCTTTAAGGGCCATAGACAACCCCTACCCTATGTTGTCTATCCAAGATACGGAGAGAAAGGACAAAAGTATACAAAAATTGACTATTTGTAGGACTTTCTAGACTGTAGAAGTTTTTCCCCCTATGAAACCTTTCTAAAGGAGATTGGTATTTCTGGGTTGTTGTTTTTTCCCCTTTAAAAAAAGGAGAGATTTTTTTCTTCAAGAAAAGCTTCCTTTGATAAACAGCCAGCCTGTGAGATCTTTATTTCCTTTGCAACTTATCTCTTCTTCTGATGAGGCTGCTGCTCATTGGTAAGAAAGCTTGAAGTGAATATTGATCTGGTCTATTATCACTTGTTTACAAAGCAGAATCCCAACCTCACAGCCTTCCCATAATCAATTATTTTACCCTCTGGAAGTTTCATGCCAGTCTTGACCTTGAGACAGAGCTGGTTTCTTATCTGGAAATACTGAAAAAATACCAAGCAGAACAGGTAGCTCACTTTGGATGAAGGGATGTCTTCTCACCAAAGGTACAAATAAATGTTGCATGGTGTCCACATTTTAACTATGGTCAGAATCCTGTGGGTTTCATGCACAAGCATATTTTCTTTACACATGCAGTTGGTTTTCTGTTTTCTGTTTTTTGTCATTATTCAATTGAATGTATTCACTTCATGGTTGTACAAATGGAGTTCCACAAGAGCAAGTATTTCACATGGGTCTAAATTCTATTATTAGTTTTAACTACAGTAGAACCATTGAATCTATTGCATTTATTTATGTGTTAGATCACCATTCTATAATGGATTCAATGGATGTGTTCCAGTTGGGGCTAATCTATTAATTGTTATTTTTTAAATTGTTTCAGCGTGTTTCCAGCCATTTTACTTTTGGGCTACCCTAAAGTCTTTTGAGATAAAATGGCACAGAGGGCCAGTGTGGTGTGAGACCCAGTATCGTGTAGTGGTTTAAGCATTGGACTAGGACTGGAGACCAGGGTTCAGATCCTGACTCAACCACGTAAACCCACTATTTGACCTTGGGCAAGTCACACTCTCTCAGCCTCAGAGGAAGGCAATGAAAAAACCCATCTGAAGAAACCTGCCAAGAAAGCCCCATGATAGGTTTGTCTTAGGGTCACCATAAATAAGAAACAACTTGAAGGAACACAGCAGCAACAGCAGGCACAGAAATATTTTAATGAATGCATAAATAGTCAAGAGGTGCCATGCAATTATGCATTCTTAGATGGAGCATAAGTGTTCAACAGTGGATTCAAGATGACACTTGAATCCCTGAGATTGCAGAAACAGCTGGTATACAATGTCAATGGTTCAATAGGTTAATGAACAGGTTCATGGGTAGATACTGTATTGGTTGAGCAATGTTTGCATTCAGCAAAAGTATGTTGCAGCACAGCCATTGTGTAAATATCAGAGACATAATTTTGTCAGTCTGAAATATAAGTATGCAATTTGAGACTAACTAAGTGAAAGATGTTGTAGCATAAGCTTTTGTAGACCTGGTCTACTTCCTCAGATGCATGGAATGAACTGCTGCTCAGGAAAGACCTTTATAACTAGATGATATGGAAAGCCATGGAAATGCTAAACTTGTAAGTATGGTGATGAAGTGACACATTCAGTTTTAACCTTGGTTGTTGAGGGACAAAGGCAGGAGGAAAGATGTTGCCCAAAGCAAGAAAGATGGAGCGAGATTTGGACTGAGAACAAGAAAAGAGATGAACTGGCCAAGTACATCATTGTGACAGGGTGTGTTGCAATGTTCATCATTACCCATGACACATCTAGCCAAGGTACATCAGTCACTCCACTTGTTAACAGTGTGCTATCTTAACCGCCATACATTATAATGTCTTTGAAGCCCCTAGATGAATATGAACTTTGGAAAATTACTTTATTCAGTTTTGCTCACAGGTAAACTGATTTACAAAGAATGCCAGTCTTTATTTTTAAGCAAGAGTTGATGCAGATGTCACTCCGTGACATGATTATAATAATTTCATGCTGCTTTAGCTGCCATGGCTGCATTCTTGGATATCTAGTTTGGTGAGAATTTTCTTGTGCATGTTCCTGTCTGGAGAGTGCAATAAGAATCTCTAGCAGAGAATTCTGAGGACCTTACCAAACTACAAATCTCAAGATACTGAAGATAAACCACAGGCATTAAAGTGTTGTTAAAACACTGTAATTGTGTAGCACTGATGAACATTTGGGATTGACAGTCCTTGATCCAGAGGGCACTTTCTAAAAGGGACCTTTTTGGCTTCACTTATAGTCACTTAACCAACTCTCAGCCTCATTTACTTTCAATGGGAAACTCCTGTGCAGCTCCCCTATTTGCCTCCAGCTCTTTCCCCATTCTTCTCCCTAGAGTTCCAGATAACAAATTATTTGAGTTCCACAGTTCAAAAGATTGCTTGTGTCTCTCTTGGTAAATTGGCAGGAATTGCCAGAAATAGAAATGTTAAATGCACCCTGTTGTTTCTTGTTTTGTGAGATAGTGAGCAGCAAGGGATCTCTCATACCTGGCGTCCCCATTGCATGTAACACTGAAACACACAGTATTCTGCTATTAATATTTCACTAAAGACTTTGCTTTTGATTTGTGCAAATCAGATTTCTCCCTACTGAGCATTTCAAAGGTGTCTCCCTGCAGAAGTGTTTGTGCAAATATTCTGGATCTGTGGCTTTGTTTGATTTTGATGACAGGATTACCCAAGAGTAAAGATGCAATAGGTAGATGCAAAAGATGTTTTTAAATGACATTATTCACAACATGCACACATATATATACAAACAAATTAATTGTACTCCTAACATCAGAAATTTTAAGGCAGACCTAAGCTTTCAGAAAATGTTATTTGTGTTGTGTGCCTTCAAGTCGTTTCTGACTTAGAGCAACCCTAAGGAGAACCTATCACAGGTTCTTGGCAAGATTTGTTCAGAGGTGGTTTGCATTTTCCTTCCTCTTAGGCTGAAAGAGGGTGACTTGCTCAAGATCATCCCATGGGTTTCCATGACTGACCAGAGATTCGAACACTTCTTTCCTAGTGTCCTAGTCCAACATTCAAACAACTATACCAAACTGCCTATCTTCCATAGGAAATCTGTGTCTAAATAGCCTGCCCTCAAGAAGTAATTCTTTGCTTGATGGACTGCATCCAGTCCATGATGAGGGAGGAAGGAACCCTGCAGATACCCAACCTCCATATCCCAACAATTTTGGTTGAAGAAAAACTCCCAGTCAAAATAATAATAATAATTCTGGGGATATGGTTTTGAGCTAAAGGCCATTTCAGCTTCCCAGGCCTCTGAACAGCCAAAAATCACATTAAAAAGTGACCAGAAGTGACTTGAACGCCACTTTTAAAGTGCCCCAAAATGGACTTGGAAGGAGCCCCAAATGGCTCAACAACCATCCACACATGCCCACCCCACTGATAAAATTATACCTGTTGGTTTAGAAATCTTATTAGTAACGTCTCTGTAAAATAACATTGGCAAGAATGGCATTGGTTAGTCACCACTAGAATAGACAAACTGAATCAACTGGTGAAGGGCAACGTAAATCCAGTTGATTCCCTGGGTCTCCTATATTCAGAGCTAACAATAGAATTTAGGTCATCAAGTGTCACAAAGGCTGGAGTGTTGGATATCTAAAAGTAACACAATAGTTCTGCATGTGAACTACGGGGATCTACAGGCCACCCCTTTTCAGGCTGGACCACGGCTATGGCAACCTCACACTGTGGCCTCACAATCCAGTTTTGAGGGTGTGAAAAGGAGCTGCAAAAGCGGCTCCTTTTTGTGCCCTTGAAAGGGTTCCATAGCCATGGCAGGGTGGCTGCATGGTGCCCCTTCGGTGATGCATCATCTGGATGCAGCGCAGGAAGCACACCATGATGCAACAGGCCATCTGGCGTGGTGCACAGTGTCAGTGCACCCTGGGACACTGCGCCTTGATTCTACCTCCAGGCCAGCCTTTAAGGTTGGTTTGTAAAGGTCCTACATTACAGCCAGTTCATTTTACCGTAGAGCCCCTATAGTGCTCTTCCCATGGTTACTCCATACAGATGGAGAGCAGTGGGAAATTGGAGGTATGTCCGGCTATGTTCCCATACCCAGATGTAAAATGATAACATTATCCACTGAGATCTGCTGGTGACCTTTGGAGGTCTCAATGGATGAAGTAATCATTTCAAGTCTGACTGTGGGCATATAGCCAAAGTCTTTTCAAGTGTGTCCTATGGATTTGAATAAGTCTAGAGAGGGGCAGTGCAGTGCAGAGAAGAAAGGGAATACCACTGAATATACTGACCAAGAAAATGACATGTGCAGGCTTTAGACTGGCCTGTGGCTATGTTTGTCACTAACAGAGCCAGCCAAACACAATTTAATGAATGATGCTTTTTTATAATCCTTCATACCACTTAGTACACAAAAATCAATAATTTCTGCTGTGACTGACAGCATGTTGCAACATCTCAAGAAAAGGTTGTTCCCTATCTTGTATTCTGTGCTGATAGATTAACCTTGCAGTACTAAGGAATGACCCTGGGAGCTTCTATGTAAAAAGCAAGTGCCATACCACTCACCTATTGGCCCCTAGGAGATGTTGTTTTAAATATATCTGGCAAAGGAGGAAAAATACAATGTGTGAAACAGGTGGCATTTAAAAATAGCAGAAATAAACTACTCATTTAAAATCAAACTCAGTGGCACTGTATATATATATATATATATATATATATATATATCCCTGAACAAGTATCATGCTACTTTTGAGTAGCAGTGGGAGAGCCTGCAATAAACCAGCAAGATGAGCATTGAAAAATTATCCACAGAAGCTCAGGAGAATAAATTTGCCTGTCTGGCATCCAGGGGGGAAAAAATCCTAATATAGTGGGTGCCTGGTACAGCTTCCTGGAGAGAGCCTTTCCTAGGAGGAGCTCTATCACTGAATGATGCTATTTAAGCTTTGAAGTTTGGGCACCCCAGTAAGAGTGAATTCAATATCAGAGACAGAGATCTGGGGTGGTGTCTTAACAATTTAATGGCCTCATGAAAATCCACATTTGCAATCAGATCTAGGGAAAAATATTTTCTTTTAGACTGTAAGACCCAGAATTCCTAAACCACTGCAGCCAGTTCCTAGGCTTGCTACGGAACTGGGAGCAGCAACCCCACATCGATTTCCCCCCTTCTTCCTGATTACAGCACCCCCAAAAATATCTTTTCTGAATCTAAACTGAGAACATTGGTGACACTGTTACTGTGCCTCTCGAAATAGATTGTATTATTGGAAACAAAGACATATTTCCACTACAGAAGACACTGTGAAGTTCAGCCAGAAGACCTCATTACCCAACTGCCTCTTTCCTCAGGCTTAGAATGACTGAGTTTTTCCAGGGTCAGATGAATCTGACATAGCTCAATGAAAGCATCAGCTCCGTGCATTTCAAGCAGTCCAAGTCAACCAAAACAAGTCTAAGAGTTACTGGCAAATTGAGATGAAACATGAACTACATAGAGCCACTGTATGAATTTACTTTCTCTCCATATCTTGAATAGGATGCATTATTTGTGTTCGCCTCATCTTGAAAAGGGTTAGCTGAGAAAAGGTAAAAAGGAAAGGAAGCTGAAACACAGCAATGATGACAACTGAAAGAACATAAAAAGTTCCTGCTCTGTGAGCCACACTGATAGCTATATACCGTTCTATTTTCCAATTTGTCAGAGACAGTTCCAATTAATCTTCTGTTGTTCCATTTCTTCAGCTAAAATGTCCCAGTTTCTTTGTCTCCCTCTCTCTTCCCCTTCCATTGTTTCCACTGCTGCAAACTGAGTTCAAAGCACAAACATAATTTGCACTCAATTAACTCAGCATGGAGGAGAGTAGGGGAGAAGAATCTCACCCTTCCCTGTACACTCAAGCAAAAGCAAACTGCTGCACCCTCTCCAAGCTTCTCTGTTCTTTTCACTAACAACTTCTGTCTCAATAATAATAATAATAATAAATTTTATTTATATACCGCTTTCCCAAAAAATCAAGGCATTTTACAAAAATGCATAAACAATTACATAAACAATTACTTAACAAATACACAACTAAAAATTCATCCCCTTACCTTAACTAAATACAGTTAAATTAATCAAAATATGGTTAAATTAATTACATTAAAATATATTAAAATATACCCTCCCCTACCAGCCAAATGAACTGGCCCTTGTCCTTGTTCCCCCCGAAATGGCTCTCCCGAAGGGGCAACCCCCTTTTGGTGTCGTCTCCTGTTGGTGACGGGCCTGCCGCAGCAGACATACAGCCTTTACCCCTTTTGCAAGGGGAACAGGTGTTCCTGGCTGGGTACCTGGGGTCTGGGCCTGGCAGGAAATAGTTGAGGCCAGCAGTCCACCAGGTGAGATGGAGCATGCAGATAGCAAGCAACAAGTCCATACACGTTCAGCAGGTAGCAAGCAGCAAGTCCACACAGCAGCAGGAGGTACTACATGTCTCTTGACTAAACTATGATGTTGCTAGGCCACACATGTCCTAGTTTCAATTTGTGAAATGTTGAAGGGTATATGTCTAGCAGCATATGTCACCATAGTGGCATCACTAAGGTTGGTGTCATCCAGTGAAGTAACTCATGGTGTAACTCCCATGGCCCTCCTGAGATGCAGATGGGGAGAAGAGTCTCATCCTGCAGAACCTAACCTCTTACTGCCACCATTCTCCCCACTGCTGAGATTGCAAAGATGGGACACCCACCTGAGATTACCAAAGATCTCCACCCATAAGAAAAGAGGACACTACAGCAAACAACCCCCTCTAGGAGGACAATGGCAGAATCCTATTGTGGGAGAAAGGTGGGATATAAATCCTGGAAATAAATAAAATAAATAATAAAAAGGAACCAAAAATATTGGGAGGGGAAGGCCTTAGGATAGGGGAGCAGAGAGAAAGGTCTATAGATTCACCCCCAGCCTCCCCTCCCCTAAGTGGAATGACATGCTAAGAAGAGCTCCTGCTTTCTTTCTTGGGGAAGGGCCTTGGGATGTCTCTCTGCTGCTGGGTGTCACCCACTCAGATGGTGTTACCCAGTATGGCTTGACATCCCTGCACCCCTCTCATGACACCACTCTGCCACCAAAATACTCTAAAGAAAGTAAATCTGTCTGATCTTGGAAGTTAAACATGGTCTGCTCTGGTTACAACTTGGATGGGAGACCACCAAGGAATTTCAGGTGCCGAAGGCTTTATTTCATCGGAAGTAACTGGCAAAACCAACTCTGAGTATTCATAGAATCAGATGTTTATCACACTATACTACTTAAAGTGCTACTATTCCACTTTTGACTCCTCTAGCTGCCTCCTGTTGCATTCTGGTATGGCAGTTTTAGGAGAGGTTATTTAGAATTCTCAGGCAGAGAATCATAGTTATAGGAGAAAGAGGGTTTTCTCCCTGTCCTCTCTTGAATTCCCATAGAATTAGAAGAAACTCTGGAGACCTGCTTCCTGAGGGCCTGCTAGTGAGTGCACTTGGCAAGGAAAATGCGTACATGAACAGGACAGAAAGACAGAAAAGTGATGCAACTGTGAAGGAAAAATGGGGGGGGGGTTTTCTCACCACCTGGAGCAGTCTGGAGCCTAACTCTTCCTGTAGTAGGACTCCCTCCTTTGTTTCAACAAATAGGTCACTCCAGTTGGTGCATGCCAGAGTGTCTCCTGAGGAACCTGGCCTCATTTCATAGACTGCTGTGTGGATGTGCTAAAAAAAATTCTATATCATTACTATTTTGTTTGAAATTCACTGATTCTACAAGGAACATAAAATAAAATAAACAAATAATGCTACTACTGAGAAAAGCACAAGCACAGGCAAAATAGTTGTGCTCCAAAACACCAGGCCCCAGTGACTTCTACCAGCTTCACTTCCACCTCCTTGATCTTGGCTAAGCATATTGTCCATAATTGCAGCTTCCACATTTTGCTGCTTAGGTTGGATTCAGATAAGGTGCTGAGGTATGTTTAGTTCTTATAAAAATATACTTTGTTTAGAAGCAACAACCTTTCCAGCTATTTAGATTGCAACTCTCATAATCCCTGATCTCATCTGAAGCTGTTTAAGGTGGTAAGAGCTGCAGTTCAGACATCTGAGAGGTGCCATGTTTTCAAGCCCTGTTCTGTTTGAACGCTCTGACCAAAGAGGTATCCAAAATTCTTCTTGCATGTTTTTTGTCTTGCCACATGCTTAACATTCTGCCGTTCTCCCATTTTTTTTAGCCTCAGGCAAACAAAATATTTATGAAGCTTCTTTTTGGCCATCGTACAAGAACAGATGGACTGGCTGCATCCAATACCTAAACATTAGGAAGAACATTCTGATTGACAATGGAAGAGATTACCTCAGACATTGATGGACTCCCATTTATTGGAGAGTTTTTTCATTTTGTTTTTAAATAGAGGTTGTCTCTTGGAAGTGTTCAGCTGTGGATTGCTGCATGACAGGGAGTTGGACAAGATGGCCCATACGGTGTGCTCAGCTCTATGACTATGATTTTATGGACTCCTGCCCTCAACTCATTGGTGTCCAGTGCATGGTGATAAGAAAGAACTGGGCACAGAAACAATAAAGCAGGGATGAGCAACTGTGAAGGGGCAGAGATACCCTGTTTTTCACCATCCAAGACCTTTCTTGATCCTTGTTATTGTGTGCCTTCAAGTCATTCCTTGTTATTGTGTGCCTTCAAGATTGTTGACCCAAAGTAGAACCTATCATGGGGCGTTGTTCTCAAGACATGTTCAGAGGGGGTTTAGTTTTGTCTTCATCTGAGACTAGACAAGTGTGACTTGCCCAAGATCACCCAGGAGGTTTCTATGGGTGAGTGGTGAATCTATCCCTGGTCTCCAAAGTCATAATCCAATCAATGTTTCAACCACTTCACCGTAGTGGATCTCAATGACATTGATCCTTCTTCAAAATCAGAACTGTCAAGAAAATCACTTCTACTTTAAATGAAAAACTGTTGTAGACTCTCCAAATAGTGTCCATTTTAATAGCATCGTTATAAACAGTCATGCCTCCTTGATGTTTATACGGATATATTTGTCCATTTTTAGAGCCATTTTTGAGTGCTCTGACTTTTCAGAGATCTGCAGTGAAAGAGGCTTGGTGGACCTCACAACCCACATCCTTGGGTGCTGTCTTTGTTACAATCTTTGTCACTGCCAAGGCTACCATTCATTTGGGGAGAAAAAATCGGATCACTGAAAACACCCAAAAATTCACTCCCTCTTCCCAGCTGGTCCATTTTCAAAGGATAGGAAAGATTCTTCAAACCAGTTCCTTTTTTCTAGACTGCAGTTGCATTCAATTTCATTGCCACAACCAGACCAAGTATTTTTTCTAACTGAGGCAGAGTAGCAAATGATGTGCCCTCACACATTACGGTGTATAATACCAATAGTCAAACACATGATTCCTGCAAAGGAGGCAGACAATCCTCCAAGCACTTCTCTCTCTGCAGCAATAATAAAATGCAATAACAACAATGCAATGATAACAAACTGAACATGGAAACACAATAAGAATTGTGATCTCTCACAATGAGCTGCATGAACAAGCTACATGACTTGGTGATCTCATTTTGTCCAATAGCAGGGTTAGCCCAGTTCCTCCTACAAATAGAAGGGGATTGCAAGTAAAGAATACTTGCAAATGTTCTGGCATTCAGCAAGTCTTTAAAAATAGTCTATCATGATGACTTTTTCCATTTCAGGACTTTTTCATTTTGTTGTTGTTAACTGCCTTCGAGTTGATCCCAGCTCATGGCAAACCTGTTGATGAGGCATCTCCAAGGCTCCCTAACCTCTGTTACTCTGCTTAGGTCCTCTAAATTCAGACCCGTGACTTTCCTAATTGAATTAATCCCTCTAGGATGCAGTCTTCCTCTCTTTCTACATCCCTCTGCCTTTCCTTGCATTATTGTCTTTTCTAATGAGTCATGACATCTCATGATTAGGCAAAGTAAAACAGCTTCAGTTTGATCACCTTGGCTTCCAGGGTGATTTCAGGCTTGATCTGTTCAAAGACCCACTTGTTTGTCTGTTTGACTGTCCATGGTATCCTCAGAACTCTTCTCCAGCACTACATCTCAAATGAATTGATTTCTTTCTTATCTGTCTTCTTCAATATCCAGCTCTTTCATCCATACAGGAAAAGAGGACCCAGAGCAATGGATGCAAACTCCAGAAAAAGAGATTCCACCTCAGCATTAGGAGGAACTTCCTGACATTAAGGGCTGTTCAACAATGGAACACACTTCCTTGGAAAGTGGTGGAGTCTCCTTCTTTGGAGGTCTTTAAACAGAGGCTGGATGGCCATCTGTCAGGGATGCCTTGATTGTGAGTTCCTGCATGGCAGGGGGTTGGACTGGATGGCCCTTGTGGTCTCTTCCAACTCTACAATTCTGATTCTATGATGATGGAAATGACAATGGCTTGGATGATTCTGACTTTATTACTCAGTTGTATATCTTTACTCTTTAAGATCTTTTCTAGTCTTTTTGTTGCTGCCCTTCCCATTCCTAATCTTCTGATTTCTTGGCTGCAATCTACTTCCTGATCAATTTTTGATCCAAGGTATGGGTCAACACACACACACACACACACACACACACACACACACACACAGTATGAAAAATAGTGATTTATCACAAATGTGAATTTTTCATCCCAAAGATCCTAAAATGGAAAGAAAACAAGCTTCAAAAATGCAGAAACTTTCATAATCTTATCCAGCAGACAAAAAGCTTTTGAAATTCCTTGGACTGGTGCAAAAAGCAAAATAAGTAGTTTTCTTCCCTATTTTTAAAACAAACATTTATTTCAACATGGTTTTACATGGATTATAATCCACTCATTCAGTTGCACAGCTCAGTTGTAAATAGATAACAAACAGAAATGTATTGTAATCCATGAAAGCCCTGTCCTAAAATAAACAAGTTATTCTTAAAGGTGCCGCAACATTTTTTGTTTGCCATCACTTCTTTTTATACTGAAACAGACTAAGAGTGCCATCTCTTTGAAACGTTGCATCTTAATTCTTCCTCTATGTCCATTTGCAATGAAAAGGTCATCGGATCCTCCCTCACCATTTCCAAAAAGGAAGGCTGTGAAGATGAATATGCTAAATAGTTTTCAAATGTTATTTATGCCTCTTTGTGAGACACTTTTGGACCTTCAGGAGGAACAGGGGGTATAATACAAGGAACGCATTGCCTGGGATCCTACAATGGAATTCAGTAGCATACTTATACATGAATTGTCCTGCACAAATAATGTGTTGAATATAAATGTTATGTAACTGAACCGAGGTGCCTGTTCTGCAACTAAATGCACATCAAGAAAAAAGGTGCATGCAAGAAAAATGGAACCATATACGCAACTCTTCATCTTCAACTTTGAAATGCATACATTCATTTTGCACTGGACAAAATTGTTCAAGCATCTCCACAGGTAAGTTCAATACTAACAAAATTATAGCCCCTACTTAATGCGAAAGGGTAGACGTTAGATTTCTGGTAGTTCTTTCTACCATCACCATGTTCTTAGAATGGAGGCAAAATGCCGTGGAAATCACCCTCACCCATCATCCTTTCTATACAAATGTTGATGAAGTAAAATTCACACAAGTAATAATTTGATGGAAATTTTCCAAATAAATCATACTCATAACAGTTATTTACAGACCTTTGCCTTTGAATTTCATTGAACAGTTCTGGAGATAACCTCTGATTACTTTTTAAAAAAATCACTCCAAATGACTTATCTCACTTTTTAATACAGATTCACTTTATGCAATGTGATCTACATATGCACAGACATTTCCATAAATATTGAATTTGGAGATGTACCAAAGAAACTCTTTGTCAGAAGTCAGAAGCTGATGGGTTCTGCTTTGGAACAGTAGCTGGGTATTGAAGGGAAAACCAGCCACTGTAAAGATACATAGCAAAGTTATCTGTTGGCATGAATCAGTTCCTAAGCAGTTGCAAGCACAGAAAGTGTACATACATAGAAATGAGATTGCACTACAAGGCCTGACCCTCTGTGTGTGGGCTCAAGTAAAGGAACCAATGTGAAAACAAATTGTAGGTGTATTGGCTCTTTTACAAGTTGCTACAAATGTGCATATGTGCTGGCAACAAAGAGTTAAGGGACAAGTGAACACCATCTTACTTCTTCTTTCTCATGTACTGCCTGTACTCTGATGCAAAGAGATTGAAGGACTGTACACCTGTTACATTCCAAGAGGAAATGTAGACTCTGAGTCAGAACATAAAAGGATGATGATGGAATTATGGATTGATAATGTAAATTTAACAATGCTCTTGAACCAGCTCCCTTTCTTACCCTAGCAAGGACAGTATCCTTGGTAGAAACCCCAATGCATGACAGGAGTGATGTAACCCATTAATAGGATGCCAGACTTCAGGGCCTAGGCTTGAGTTTCCAAGTCTGGGCTCTCTTCTCTAAGCCTTATAATCTTTCAAGGTGAAGGGGAAAACTCTCAGGGCAAGAGAACTACCTGGAAAGATACATGCATATATGAAGTCAGCCCTCAACTTTTCTTGGGGTTGGGGGCACAGGATCACTGCAAATTCATGCTATGAATATAGGATGCATTTATTATTATTATTATTATTATTATTATTATTATTATTATTATTATTATTTAATTTTTAACCAAGTGAATATTTCAAGGTCCTCCATTGTGATTCTATGATCAACATGCAGCAGAAGCTGACCATAGAATCATGCTGTGTAGCCGGGAAAGGCCTAGAGAAAACAATTTTTTTCAGTTGCACAGCAGTGGATGCAGACACAACTACAGTAATCTGCGAATGAACAGATTTGTGAATGCTAACCCACAAATATCAAAAGATGACTGTATATATATATTTCTCACTTTTTAGACTTGATTTTTTTCTATAAATGACATACATTGTGCATCTGTGGTTGATGCTTAATGTATTATGCTTAATGACATCAGCAGGGGCTGCCTATTGTAACATCATCCTTCAAACTTCTCCAGAGCTTGCTTTCTGTTACACCACAACAGGTTGTTTCTATGTCTCAGGGTTTAGTCCTGAAATAGTGTCTGGCACAGTCCTGACCTGACAACTATATCTACTAAATCTTATCAGATTACAACTCTCATCATGCTTGACTGTTGGGATGCTGGCTGGGTATGTTGGGAATGTAAATCCCACAACACCTGAGCAGTCACACACTTTCCAACTCTCCCAAACAGAAATATGTGCTGCCTCTTCCAGGCAACATTCAAAATGATCTCCCTTCAAGAAATCCTATATAAGTCTTTTATCTAGATGCATGGCTGGCTTTACTTACAAAGAGTTGCTGGTAGCTTGTAATAGTAGTAGTAGTAGTAATGTTTATTTATATTTCCCGCCTCTCCCAAGGATCGAGGTGGGATTACATCAATAAAATAATACAATACAAATACAACTGATAAAACACTAATACTGAATATACCACATTCCTATTAGTTCTCTAAAAGCATGTATGGAGGTGACAATGAATTCTTCCTGTTCCATCAATTCTGACGTTTCATCAGGTGGATATGGCAGGCCACTACTACCTTCAGGGCCTTATAGAGTAGTATTGTCTTGTGAGAATACTACCTTGAAGTACATAGGGAAAGAATGGTGTAGCTTTTTTTATTTTGAAACAAGAATGAGCTACAGGAAGGTGAGCAGATTTCAGGCTTATGAGATTTGTATAGCTTTACTGCCAGAGCTATTAACACCATTCTACCAAACAGAGCCAGGCACAGAATTGTGGCTCCAACAGTACAATCTATTATCATCATACCCATGAGATATACACTGGTATGTACATTGGTTAGATTTTCTAACACAATACTCTAAAAACCTGGCCAGTAAAGTTGATCAAAGACCAGGTCAAAATGTGTACTAGTTTACAGTTGAGGGACATGGAGTCAAAGCGGTAAGCAATTATTGCTAGCAGTTCTAATAACATAATGCTCCAAAACAGCCCATTAAAGCAGAACAAAGACCTAGTCAAAAGCAGCCAATTTATACTCCAATTTTACAGAGGTGGGGCACAGAGACAAGCAGTTAACACAAGGCTGCCTAAGACTGGGACACTACCATTAGCCTCACTATCCTGCTACTGCCAGTACTGTAATAATAAATTTCTCTGATTGCAAGTAATGGGAGTTTAAAAAAAAAAACACCTGGATATCAACTGCAGTTTACCCAAAAAGATCCATCAAAATCTCTGGGAAATCATGCTATTTATTTAGTTAACTGGCATGCTTGCTATGCTTTGAGGGACACCCTCCTCCTAGTTAAAATAATGGGAGCTGTAAACCCTCGGAAATGAACCACAGATCAACCAAATACTCATAATCTGATCCTGACCTACTTTCTTTCCATCTCTGAACTAGAGGATGTTGAATTGATGGCCAGAAATGGGAGAAAATTTCCTTTCAGTTTGGTTTTTGCTAAATGGGAAACTATCCAAATTTGTATATTTCTTCACGCAGAAGTTGGATCCTTCCTCCTAACCAAGGGCCACACAATATTTATACCCATCACACCTCCATGCCACAATTCTCTGAAGATGTGAGCCACAGATGCAGACAAAACATTAGGAATAAATTCTTCCAGAACATGGCCACATAGCCCAGAAAACCGACAAAAAACTAAGTTGGATTTTTTTTCTTCTTCTTTAATGATTCAATAGATACACTGTGGTTTCTCCTGCCTATGTCAAGGGCAAAGTGTTCTGGGGAAGAATGACCACTGTTCTTATTTTCTTTTCAAGTAAGTTCCAGCACACACCTCTGTTTTTCAGTCTGAAAACCTAATCCCCCTATTGGCGGCAAAATCTTATTGGGGTATCAGTAGCTATTCTATATTGAATGAATGGGTTAACACCATTTCTCATTGTAGACAGCTATTGCCTGAAACCAGAAGGAATGAATTGCATTTTTTAATTAAAGATTTTTATTGCTCTATGAATGAATTTGAAATGTAAACCACTGATTAAAACCAGGGGAAAGAGACCTGGCCAAGGAGAGAAAGGATTTTTATAACTGCAGGGATGTTTAATGAGCATTGGACGTGTTATCGCATTAGATTGCTATTACTTTAACAGGTAGCTGGCATGTTAAAAGCAAGCGGCGCATTAGCATCATCAGAATTATCATTATTAAAATGGCGCTCCAGGTGTGATTAGTGCTTTATGAACATTATTAGGAGTGCTTTATTTCTGTATTTGACAGATTGCAGCAGGCATGTTAAAGCTCATTGAAATGGGAGGTCAATGATGCATCAAGATGTTGTGCTTTGGGTTTCTATTAGCTACATTTGTTGAAGACTCAATATTTTTCCCTGTGGGCAGAAAAAAAAATTATTAGACCCCAGAATCATCATATAGTTACACCCAATGTCTCTGAAATACCTATGAGAATTTAACTGGGTCATCATTTCTGGGTTTTGTTTTGAGAGGCAAAATGAGGAGGGCTGGGCACATTTCAAAAAGTATCCAAATGGAAACTTCCAAATATAACCAAGCCTACACAATGTGTAATCCATTAAGCCAAATCTTGGCTGTCATGCATGATAGCCAATCAAGGTTCCATCCATTTTGGGCTAAATGGGATAAGTCCCCTGTGCTGGTAACTGTGAGAGATGATAATATATCTCACAAACTGAGCAATTTGCATTCACAAACAGAAAGTGAACAATAGCTAGTTCCACTCTCCCACCATCCTCACACTGAAGCTGCTGCCACACTGCAGAATGAAATCATTTTGACACTTCTTTAACTATAATGGCTACTTCCAATGAAATTCTGGGGTTTGTAGTTTGTTGTGGCACCAGAGCACTTTGACAAGGAAGGCTAAATAGCTCAGAAAACTACAAATCCCATAATTCCATATCATGGAACCTTTTGCTCAGTGTTTGCATGGGATTCTCATCTCTCACAAGGGAGTGGGGAGGGAAAAACTTTTGCAGAGTTAGAAGTGGAAAAAGCACAAATCTGTACTCCTGTACAAATACAATTACAAAAATTACCCATCCAGACCATTGAGGCTATGGTTTTTTTTAAAAGGGCTTCCCTGTTACTCCACTGGCTTTCTTTAATACAGTTTAGCACCACTTTAACTGCCACTGCTCCATCTTACAGAATCATGGGATTTGTAGTGTGCAGAGAAAGCTAGGGACCTTGTCAAAGTACAAACCCCAGGATCCCATAGGATGGTGCAACAGTACTTGAAGGTGTGTCAAACTGCATTATTTCTACAGTGTAGAACTGTAGATTCATCCTTTGTCATTCCACCTCTTTGGCTCATGAGCAACCAAAGTTGATCTAGTGAGAACAGCATAATAGTGACTACCAGCAATGACTCCCTTTGCTGATCCAAGCAAGAAAAGCCAGGAAAAGCCTAGTAGCATTCCATCCAAGTACGAAACAGGCTTGATCCAAATCAGATCAGCCCATGAGCTGAGTTTCTGCTTTATGCTTCAAAACACCTGGCACTTGAATGTCAATACACATAGCAAAGGTGATACTCAGCAGGAAAACTGCTTATACTGATTATCCAGACATGATCAGGTTGAAAGTTTTCCCATGTTTCCTTCTCACCTTTATGAGAATTAATAAAAGATTCCATAACAAGGTGGTCAGATACTATGCTCCCCATACTTTGAAGGAGAGATCTTTACCAGATCTGGCGTAAAATCCAAGTGTAAGTCCATGTGCCAGATGACAGCCTATACAGTGTAGCTACACTGCAGAAATCAAGCAGTTTGATACCACTTTAACTTCCATGGCTCTATCCTGTGGGATCCTGGGATTTGTGAGGCATAAGACCTGAATACCTCACCAAACTAAAAATCCCAGGATTCCACAGGACAAGAGTCATGACAGTTAAAGTGGTATCAAACTGCTCCATTGCTGCATTTCTGGATATTCAGAGGACTGCTCCCCCAGTCAAGTGATTCTGTTTAATTTATTGAAGAGGCTGAGGGCCATTTTGCATCAAGTTTTCTTTATTCAAGAATATATATAAATGTGTCTGTTCATCTTCATAATATACTCTCTGGGCAATGAAACAGAAAGAGTACCTGAATTAAATAAAGGAACCAGGGAAAGAACATTTGCTCTTATTACATCAAGCCTATCTGTGTGGAATTGAAAGTAGTTTTGCTATTTCTCTGTATTTTGTTTCATTTCTTCTCTTTGTCCTTCCTTTTCTCTCTTTTAACATGATCAATATCATTTCAAATAACTTTCCAGGTCCTCAAGTGCCAAGCAGAGGAAGGCATCCTTGGAATAAAGGGATCTTTGAGTCAAGAGAATTGCTTATAAACAGGAAAATAGCTGATTATTCTTTGATAACAGACACAGGAACCATATGCGTACCTGCCAGCATTTGACAGATGAAAACAGGTACACATTTGGCCAAGCAACATCCAAGTGTGATAAAGATGACAAAAGTTAACAATACAAAGAACACACAAGTGATGAGAGACTGTAACAGTTTTCTTTTGCTTTTTCCTTCTGGGAAGGATAAGATCTCCTTATCCTTATTAGATCTGCAATCTACTTTTCTACTTTGAACTCAGTTTGCAACAATAGAAGTAAATGAGGACAAAAGGGGGAAGTGGGAGAAAGAGAGATACATTTTGACATTTTAAAGGCAGATGAAAAAGTTGGACAACAGAGGATTACTTGAGACTGCTTCTGAAAAACTGGTGCTGCATTACAGATCCCAACAGCCTGAGACAGCACAGACACTGGTAAGGAAAGATGGGAGTTGTAGTCTAGCAAGTCCTAGGAGGAGGCCTAAGATTTACACCTGGGGTGGGAAAAGTGTGGTCTGTGAGTTGGACAGAACCCCTTCCCACAAAACACATGGAGGTCTGCAAGCTTCCCAGATCCAAAGAAACAGGTTTTGTCTTGGAATGTACAGGAGTGCCATGCTTGCATGGGTATGGTCCACCAAGGTCCAGTGGATGGCAAAAATGGCCCTCTACAATCTTCAGGTTTTCCCACCCCTGCTTTATATCAACCTCCCACAATTTAATGCCCTTTACAGGACTGCAACTCATAACAGTAGCCATGCTCCCTGGGGATGGTAAGAACTGTTGCCCAGCGTATCTGAAAAGCATCAGATTGAGAAAAGCCATTTGTTCAATTATGCTGTGCTCATTTGTGTTGCGGAGAACACAGTAAAGTCACAGCAGAAATTGTCAGGTGTTTAATAAAGACATTGCTGAGCTTCTTGTGCTTAGATTATTTTTTCCATTCCATGTTCACAGATTATCCGATCTTCTGTTCTAGTTTGTAAACTGATACTGATATATTAGGAGCACTCCATTCTTCCATTTCTTATTTGCACAGTTTGTACTGAGAATGATGTACATACTATATGTCAAGCTCTTCTCTTTCTTTGATTCATTCAGCTTTCCCCTTGGCCCATGTTACTGATCTGTGTGCATACATTGTCTCTCATACACATAGGGCAGCATCCTGTTGGTGGTTTAAACTTGCAAAAGTTCCCCTATGGAAGTGATTGTACATTTTTGAAGGCTTGAGAAGTGAAGTTGTTATAGGGTTGCCATATCCCAGTTTCTGCTGGGACATTCATGGTTTTTAAACATTCTGAATGTTCCATCCCGGGTTTGGAGCCAGTCCCAGCTCCCTCCTCCTCCTCCTCTGCCTCCTTCATTGCTGTTATCACTGCCGTGCTTTTAGTGCAGCAGAGGCAGCATGATGCAAGGCCTAGCTGCCTTGCTAAAGTCATGGCCAGCCAGGCTGAGGACTCAGAGGATGAGGACGAGTTTGTCCCTCAGGTGTAGGTGGAACCTGAAGCTGAGCCAGGCCCTAGCTCTGCCCTGCCAGCTTCAACAGAGTTGGCTGAGCCAGGCCCTAACTCTGCTTTGCCAGTTCCAGCAGAGCCTGAGCCTCAACAGTCCAGCCTCCCCCCAGCAGAGATTTCAGGCCTGGGAGACATAGAAGAGCAGGACACTGAGATACCTACCTTCAGCCAGTGAAGGACAGAAAGGGTGTGCCTCCAGCATTCCTGAAGGTTATATGAGAAACACTCAGTCATCACTAAGCAGGTGTAATTAAGCACTGGGCCATTATAAACAGCTGTGAGACACCGGGCTTCCTTGTAAGAACCTATCTGCATTCCCTGGTGAAAGCCTCTCGCTCTGACTCCCTCAGACTTTGTTGCCAGAACACTTGCTTCCTAGACCTCGGATTGACCTAGAACTGTTCACCTTGGACTGGACTCGCTGACCTGCTCTCTGGAACCCTGGACCCTGGACTTGCTTCTGGTTTTGTTCTATCAGACTTTGGATTGGTATGGTGCTCTTAGAATTGATTCCTTGCTGCTGCAAAGGTTTGCATTTGTTTGCCTCAGTCTTATCAGCCTCTCCGTTGGCAGCTTTCTAGGACAGCAAGGCTTTGCTGGGCTCAAAGAGGGGCTAGGGGTGGGGCCTCCACTGCTGGCGGCAAAGCCTCTTGCAGTGGCGGCAGAGCTGTGCAGGGCCTGACCTGACTGGTTGGGCACCCAATGAAGGAGGCTGCTGCTGCAAGGCCTACTTCAGTGGCAGAAGAGCTGCACGGGGCCTGACCTGACCGCTTGGGCTCTAACAAAGGAGGTCGCCATGGAGGAGCCCTCAGGCAGCCTCCTCCAGCCGCAGCAAAGCTGCGTGGGGCCTCATCAGCTGGCTGGGCCCTCTACACGAAGGGCACTATGGAGGAGTCCTCCAGCATCCTCCTCCATAGGTGGTAGAACAATGCAGGCCCTAGCCGACTGTCTGGGCCCTCTGAAAGCAGGTTGCCATGGCAAGGAGTTTTCCAGTGGCCCACTCCAGCAGTGGTAGAGCCGTGCGGGGCCCATTTTTCTTGAATGTTCTACATTTTGGGCAAATTTTGTTCTACATTTCATACTACATTTCATCCTACATTTTGTCCTACATTTTTTCTGCATTTTGTCCTGGTTTGGTGATAGCAAATTATGGCAACCATACAAGGCAGTACCATTGTAGATGTGCAATGTATATTACAATTGTGTATTTCTCATTTGTTTACACATTTAGTTGCAGTTCACTAATGCACAGTCTTCATGCAATTCTATGAGTGTAAAATACACTCCATGTCCTTAATGTAGAATCTCAGCCACAAGCAAGTAGTCTTGATGGATTTACACTTATGGTGGCACCTACTGTATAGACTCATGTATAAGTCTAGAAATTTAGGTCAAAAAATTGACCCCAAAAAACTGAGTCAATTTGTCCATGGGTTAATGTAAATACTACTTCAACATCCTCCCATTACCTGGGCACTTCCATTATGATGCCAGGCAGATGTTTGCACATGTATCCTGCTGTGCATCTGGCACTGCCATCACTGACAAGAGGCACCCAGCCTTGAATATTATGGCCTCAGAGCAAGTGACTCTCACCAGCAGCAGTAGCATCAGGTGGCACAGTGGGATGCATTCTAAACAGCTACCCAGTGTCACAGCAGAGGGCTCTGGATCTTCCAGGAAGATCCAGAGCAGAAGGTGAGGTTTTAAAAATCAGGTTAATGGTGTTATATACCAGGTTTGGTGCTGAACTGGCCAGATCTCCTCTGGACAGTTTGTACCAGAACTGCAGATTGTATCATGTCCAGATTAGCTGCAGTGGGAACCCGGGGGGGGGGGGGGGGGAGTAGGATGGTATTTTATTTGTTTATTTGAACATTCTTGGATGGGACTAAACTCTTCCTCGGTGTTTTTCTTACATTATTCATTGGAATTTCATAAATAGCCCCTGAGTATTCCTCATCACACAATGGGGTAATAATCTCGCACACTGACAGATAGACAATTGGTTGCACATTATAGATATTCCACAGAAGGTTTAATTAGTGCAGACACTGTACAACTGTGTAACTAGGTTTATACTATGTTGTTGTCAACTGCCTTCAAGTTGGCATTGACTTATGGGTACAAAGGAACAAAGGCAGGCAGCCAATGTGCAGGGAACAAAATATACTATTCCAAATCCACAAGCTGGTTCTCTCCATTCATCCCAGAAAAAAATCAGAATGAAACACCCCCAAGACACCCTATCTTCGACAGCCCTGTTCAGTTACAAATGGATCTAGTGGCATATTGAAGGTATTGATCAACAGTTATATGCCATCAAAGAATCTTCAACTGCAAATTTGCAATCTGGTTACACTTGCAGAACTCGGCTTATGTGATTGTGAGATGAGTGAAGACATTAAGCAATGGACAAAGATGTATGACTACATGTATGCAAAAGACCACAGGATTCCAGCCATGGCTGTGAAGCATTTAGTTTTCTGCTTGTGTGTTTATTTTTTGCTAAAATGTTCTGTCTATATAGGATCCTGGAACTGTGTCTCAAAAATTAATTAAGGTATGTCAATAGACAGGGAGGGAAAGAGCCCCAAGGTATGCATTGGATCATAATCTCTACTAGTTCTAAAAGTAATGCCTTTTTTCTGGGGTGAATGGAGAGAACCAGCTTGTGGATTTAGAATGGCATATTTTGTTCTCTGCATGTTGGCTGCCTGCCTGTGTTCCCATCTTCATGTTATGATCTCCAAACTGACCCTATCTTTTTTTTTTCTTTTTTGTACCAGGAGTACCAGCTTGCATGCCCTTTACAAATCCAGTGGCTAGCTGACAAGGCCATATTTCTTTTGTTTACAAGGGACTGAAAATGGAGTCTGGCACTTGAGGTTTCAAGCTGGTGTTGACAAGGGCTGCCAGAGTTCAAACATTTGCCTCTCAGGAACTAGAATGATCCTACAGAAAATTCAGCAGATTATCTGTGTTAGTTTCATTTCAAACAGAAGTTCAGTTTAGAAGCTTATGACCCCAGATATATTTGGAAGCACAATCTAAACAACTTTAGTGGGATCAGTGCAGCCATTTTATGCAGAGAAGCAGATATCCTAATATGTTGACATGTACTTATTTCATTTCATTTCTGTATTCCTGTTCTTTGATTTTAACATTTTGAACATATAAATAACACTTACAGTAATGCAACCAAGGCATCAGGCATCCTGGAATATATGTTTTGTATCTAGCAACCTGGGCTACTTTTGAACACATGCTGAAACCACATACTCTTATATGCGTAATGTTAGCTAGTATATATAAAAAACCATTTTATGGAAAAGTACAAACCAAGGAAGGGCATTAGAAGAAAGTATGATGATAACAGATAAATAAACTGATCAGCAAAAAGCTAAGGCTAAATAATATTACATTTCATATGCTTATTAAGGTCTGTAGGATCATGTGTGTGTGTGTGTGTGTGTGTATGTGTGTGTGTGTGTGTGTGTGAGAGAGAGAGAGAGAGAGAGAGAGAGAGATGCATGACCTTGCAGCAGCTAGAGAGAAAACAGTCTGACCTAAAATAGGGAGAAGGCAGTCATGGAAATGGTGGGTATTAACAAAGAAGCTGTTAATACTAGACCTGAAGGTTATCTCCAGAGACCATGACTTCCAAATACCTGCACAAAGCACCCTTTAGGGAGGATATGCCTAGAAGGAGTCACACAACCATCTGAAACTTATGATCTTGAAATGGACAAGTGTGGACATTAAAGAACACAAAGGGGATAAAAGAAGCACATCTGGAAAGCTGGAATGTGAAGGTCACTCCATTGGAAGAAAGTCTATGAGACACCATAGGCACTAACCATTTTTTTCTCATTTATGCATGCTCTGTCTGCCCTTCTTTCCTTAACACTTGTCACCCCTCACCACACCCCCACTCCACCCCAATGCCAGCATTTTATGCTGGTCTGTAGATGGTCTGTAGAGGCCCTGAGTCTCAAAGGTGCTACAAGATCCGTTTGCATACTGACATTCCAGACTCATATGCTAAGTCTCTGAATTCTGCTCCTTGTTATGTAAGCCTTATTGATTTAATAGATCTACTCTCATTGGAACTACTAATAGAATTCAGGCCTGTGTCTGTGTGTATGGCTATGGATTTATTTTCATCCTGAGGTGAACCTCTCTCTCCTTTTGTCTCTCTCTTTCCCCTCTCTGTCATGCCCCTGATAAGGGACAATTATTTCCCTGCAACATCTTTTCTTCTTTCAAACTTGGACTCTCTATTAAATTCTTCCTCTTGTATCTAACTCTTCTCTGACAAACAACCTGAACTATCTGTGCACCAGTTTCCTACTTCATCCTTACATATCCCAGACCTAAATCCATTACTCATTTCTTCCCCCATTCCTTCTCAAACCCTTTGGTTCTATATCTCATCCAGATTCCTGACATTTTGATCCCTATCAACAGAGGCCAAGATCCATCACTTAGGAGACAGAGCAGAAGTTTACATTCATGGAGCCATGCAGTGATTGCACAATGCCACCTTGTTATTGAATTTGGGTATTTCACAACTGCATGTGCAACCAAATGTGATATGTACATCAGCCTTCATCTTTGGCAATGTGCAACCATACACAATGAAACCTGCATATCCATGCAGAACATAGTCTGCCTATATACATCAAAGGCACCACTTTAATCAAAGGGACAGGAATAGGGCATTAGATGTCCCTAAATTGTCTCCCATCTCAAATAACCTGGATCATCTCAGCAACAGAAACCCTGGGCTAAAAATCCTGCTGGTGAATGAGAAGATACCTGCAATTCAGAACTTGATCTTGGATTAACATGCTGATCTGGCATGTATCACAAAGACTTGGTTGGAGGAGGTTGGGAGGGGTTAATCTATCTATGCTTTGTCCTCCAGGGTCCTCTGTTCAGCAGCAGGTGAGACCATGACTTGCAGTGGTCTATTCAAATTCCATACCCGTGATAGGTGCCCTATCTCACAGTTTTCTGAATTTGAGTGTATTTATCTGACACTGGATGGATAGGGCAGATTAAGGATTCTGTTGGTGAACTGTCCACTTCACTGTTCAACAGTCTCCCTTCCTGGCCTAGCTGGAGTAGCCTTGGGGTTGGTGTTTGAATCCCCCCAGCTTGTAGTGCCAGGGGATTTCAACATCCATACTGAGAAGGTCAGGATTTCACATCTGCCATGACAACCATGGATCTGTCCAAATGATATCTGGCTGTCCTCATACTGCTGGGACCTTGTTACTGTAGTGGGTGGCATGAATATGATCTGGGAATGGAGGAACTGCCTATAGTTCTGTTGTCATGTTCAGATGATGATGATGATGATGAAAAATAAAGTGCTGTAGGTTTACACCTGGTAGGTTTAGAAGCACCCCAGGAGGCTTATGGATCCGGATGAGTTCCTGATGACTCTTGGGGAATTTCCCACTGCTTTGAGAGGCAATTCTGTGAAGTTCTAACCAATCTCTAGAATGGAAAAATGGTCATGGCGATGAACATGATTGTTCTAGGGCATCCTCCTCATGAAGTGGAGCCAAACCAGCTCCCTTGTTTTCTAACAAATGAGAAGGTGACTTGAGCAACATTGGCAGAAAAGTTGGAGCAGGTCCAATGAAACACGGGTGAACACTTATCTGAGAGTCTACTTGGTAGCAATACAGGGAACAAAGCCAAATTTTATCTTTTCCTCTAATGCATTTTCAAGGAATCAGCCAGTGAAGCTCTTTCAAATGGTCAAGGCTCTTTTACACAATGGGTCAAGAGAGGAAAATATAGACTGCTCAATAGTCCAATGAATACAACTTGCAATGCATTTTGTAGATAAAATCACTGGATCTTTATTGCCTTGCTTGGATGGGACTTGAGCGTGAAGAGGTGGGCAAAGAGGTAGGGGAGTATTCTCTCCTTTGTCATGTGTAGGAAAGTGACCCAGATATGTATTATCAGCTTATTCAGCCCATTACATACTATCTTTGGTCCTCTCTGTACAGGCCAGAATACTACAGAGGAAGCCTGGAGTATCCTGGCCCTGGAGATGCCTCTGTTCCAATGCTGGGCAGCTGTTTACATGCATGTCCTCCTTTGCTGCCCAGAGTGGCAGCAGTGAGTCACTTGATCCCGAGGACAGAACGAGGCACCCAAGATTGATCACATTACTAAGTGCCTTATTCTGACATCAGAGTGAGCAACACACAACAGTGGCATCAGTTTCTGGAGGCACAGCAGGGCATGTTTTAAATGGCCACCTGGAATTGGAATAGAAGGTTCTGGATCTCCTGGGAATACCCAGAGTAAACAATAAGTTTTTTAGTCCATATTAAGGGAAGTGTACCTTTAGTTTGGCACTTAATGGCCTATACATTGTCCAGCCTATTCATGCCAGACTTGGGCTTTGGACTGTGTGTCTTCCAGACTTTGCATCAAGACAGGGATAGATTGGTTTATTTTGCCCATGTAGACAGGACCTTTGCAACAACTGCACAATGAGCTCTACTCTGGTTAATGCTAAAGCTGATATGTGTCAAAGCCAGAAAGATCCCTGGAAAGTCTGACAGACATTTTAACATTGAATTAAAAACCACGTATCACTCTATAAGTGCCTAGATTTTCATTGAAGCATGCTGTCGAGAGTGGTTCATATTTTCTGTTATGTCCTTTCATCTCTCTTTGCATGTTCTGTATCTGTAAAGAAACGCAGTTATATGGCAACCCCATGCATCCTTATTGTATTACATCCACAATGGCATAATTAAAGGTCAGTTGCTGTGTTCCGGATCAACTTTGATATTTCAAGGCTTTATAGCTCAATCAAATCACATCTGGCTGGCAGCTGTGTGGCAATTTATCAGTCTGGGACTTTATGTGCAATTATACAGTTGGAAAGAATCTGGAGCATGAACTTGCTCAAACTCCCACATTAAGACAGGAAACATTAGCCTTTAAACCATATTAATCCCCCTCCCCTGTCTTCCATCTCATGGCATTGTGCTTCAGAGTTGAGCTACTGTAAGCAAAATGACATAAACTGATAATTTGGCCAATAGATGAAGTCTTATATTTAAATTTAAAAAAAAAAAAACCTGGAAAACTGATTAGCAAATTTGGGGATCTTCTGGCCTACATTTCTCAGAATCCTGGGGGTTCTCACCCAGTAGCCATGCTGACTGAGATATCCTTGGAGATATAGGTCAGAATGCTATGAGCCACCTTGGGTCCCTTTCTGGGAGAAAAGCAGCATAGAAATGAAATAAATAAATAAAATAAATGCTGAGGATGCCTTTCACTGACATACTAGCCTGTTGTTCTGGCTGCAAGAGATGTAAGGCCACAGGAAAATGGAGGATTCTGTCCCCATGAAATTGTCCTTCATTCCCCAAACCCCTAGCATTGCAGCAACTTACAACTTCAGTTTAGTATTTACAAATAGAATTTAAGCAGGCAAAAAAAGTGGGCAGGCATAGTGGCTGTGGGAATGTGAGCACAGCAAGTAGAAGAGTTTTCAACAACAGTAGCAACAATAGCAACCATTAGGTTCATCATGATATTTTCAGGTGTGGTCCAGGGCCTTTTCCCTCAGTCTTCATTGTTGCTGTGGGTGCCTACCCAAGAGCTCTCAAATTCCTTGGTGCTCCTTGGTGCATAGGAAACTGCACAGCACAGTTCTGGGTGCCAGGAAAAGTGGGTGGGGGGAAGGAATAATCAGTTGTTTCTTTCCATTCACATCACCATAGCTATTATAGTCACCACACCGGGAGCCAGGTCGATGGCGCATGATGGGGTGAGTTCTCATCACTAGTCCCAACTTTTGCCAACCTAGCAGTTTGAAAGCATGCAAATGCAAGTAGATAAATAAGTACCACTTCTGTAGGAAGGTAAACCATGTTTGGTGCAGTCATGCTGGCCACATAACCAATGAAGTAGTCTTTGGCTTAGTAACAGAGATCACTACTGGCCTCTACAGTTGGTTATAACTAGACATTCATATCAAGGGAAAACCTTTACAGAAGAAGAAGAAGAAGAAGAAGAAGAAGAAGAAGAAGAAGAAGAAGAAGAAGAAGAAGAAGTCGTAGTAGTTTTAGGCAAGTAGCTGAGAGGGCACATTCCAGTTA
>NC_056526.1:185307254-185344486 GCF_019175285.1 Sceloporus undulatus | reverse complement strand
GGAGCCCAGCCATGTCACATAAGGACTTCCATGGACATATGTGGAGATCCTGCTGGCTCAGCATAGGGGAAGGCAGGGCACTTAGCCAGGATAGATTAATTAACATAGGAATCTGCCTAATCCTTTCACTAATAGGAGTGGTGGTGGGTGATAGACCTGAGGTTTACACATGAACATAAGTCCATGATTACCTCCCTCTGGGAATGAGACTCCTTTGTCCAAGAACATTCATGGTGATTGTCTAACTCTAACCATTTCTAGTTCTAGTTTTCCCTCTTGATAATTTCACCTTAATCCCCAAACTGTCCCAGGATACATTTTGCCCTATATGTCTACCAATTAGGTCTTGTCTTGAGGTCAAACAGACAGTATGTCTGTATTTTACCTGACTCCTAAGCAACTGCTGGTCAACTCAGATCCTCCGGCAGCATGCTGAGCCACTTACCTCTCACAGATTCCTCTCCCTGGACTGGAACCTCTGCTTCTAGAATCAGGTACATTATCACCCTCTGCAGTCCCCAAAATCACTATCTGCTACCACCTTTTATATTGCTAGTTCCTATATGTGAGCATGGATGGGTATTTCTGTGTGGAAGTTGATTTCCCTTTTGCTGTTAAAAATAAAACTACATTTGGACCTTGCATGGCAGAGTTCTGTTTCTTGGGACTGGTATCCACAGCCTCTATCCCTGCTTTTAGTTGTCCAAAACAACTAAAATTCCCTATATTGAATATTGGTTGTGGGTGCCCTCTGGGACACTGGCATTTTGGGTAACAGCACACTTCAGCTCTTCTCTAGAAGCAAGCTGTGCATCTATGAAAGTTGAAGTCAATCTATAGTTATAATTGGGTGTGTACTTAGTTTTTTAACAAGCCTCTTTTCTAAACATGAAGGCTGACAAGCATTATATTCAGAGATGAAGGAAGATCCCAGGATTTATTTTGTTTAAAGCTACGTGTCCCTTTCCGAATATCTTCTCAGCCAAGGTTTTTGTCATTTTCATATTTGACCTTCTTTCCTTTCATGTGTGCTAAAAAATAAGTGCCGTGATATGACAGAATGACAAAGAGAAAACACAAGTGACTCGTGGTGTATATACCACTTCCCAAATCCATGACAGAACAAGTTTTGCTTTTAATTTACACATCACTGGAACAAATACTTCACAACCTTCCATGAATTGCACAGAACTGTCAGCAAAAGGCCAGATACTTGCAAATTCCTTTCAGACAACTAGAAAAAGTGTCAGCCAGTGTTGTCCCAGAAGACGTCTGTGGGAATACAGGTACCAGATTTGAAGTACACTTTTAAATAAGGTTGAAATGAAACTTTTTCTTTTTTATGAATAACAAAAATGGGGATGCTCAGAGGTTGGGTGAAAAGTTTTAACAATCCACCTCCTCACCTCTCCCCCATGTGCCACATATTTCATGACTTTGATGGTGAAGGTGAAGTTTTCCAGACATCTTCAGATGAACTCAAGAGGTAAAATTAGACTGAGGACAGATTGTCTAAGGCTAGACCCCTGCTACATTCATGTGCACAAATACATTTCCAAATGCAAGTTGTATTTTTAGTGGAGACCATCTTGCAATGCCTGTATTCAGTTTAGAATTGCATAAGTAGAGTCCAACAAGAGTAACTTTTGCACATTCTTGGAAGATGAATAAGTATTTGTTAGTGTTTTCATTGTGCTACTTAATTCAGTGTGTTTGAGAGATAGCCACTATGCATTCTGCGTTGCACAATGGGACTAGAAGCAGGATCTCTGCAAGATATGTGGTTGGTTGTACAATATCAGTATTCAGAAGAAGGGTAATACAACAGCCACTTAAATAGTGGTTGTATTATTCTAGCCTTCCTTTGCATGTGCAGATTTGTGTCTGAAAATTTATGCTGTCCAGGTACAATGCAGGATCATGGTCTAAATTTGGAGTTGGTCCTCCATATGTTTTGGACATCAATACCCAGAAGTTCCAGCTGGCACTGAAGATGGTCAGAGATATTTTGGGAATTGAAACCAAAAGCATTTGGATTGCTAAAGATTAGAAAGATGCTTTTAATATGGTCTCTTTTTCTCTTTATGCCATGATCCCAAACAATCAGGGATCCTACAGTAAACATGTCACAATGTTATATAGCTAATTACATGTGGTCAAGTGAAAATGCTATTGAAGAGAAATCAATTCTTTCTGTTCACTTCACTGTGCAGTACTGTGTAAAAGAGACTTGCACACCCAATGCCCAAGCCATCTAGTGATGCTCAGAGTGGGGCAAGATTTTCATCCCATTCTGCTCTAATTTTATACACATATTCACATGATTAGGCAGAGAAGAATGCTGAAAATGTAGATTTATTTGACACTGAGAAATGCATATGGACCTAAATCCAAATGGATTTACTCATGTAGTAATTTCCTTTCAAAAGTTTATTGAGTAGGTCTACTCTAGCAACCAATAGCATTCCAGCCAACTATTGCCTGACTTTCAGTGAACTATCCATTCAAATACTCATCAAAAGGTACACCCTCCTTCTCCTACAGACTGTTAACTGTGTATAACTGGTTCAAGAGAAGGAAGAAGCATCACAGAAGTTATCTGTAGACTCATATCCATTTTGTGTTCCTCCATCCCACTGTAAACATTTTAGTACTTTTTCTGTTGGCTTTGTTTAGACCAAATTTTGGCAATGTGACTCGACATGGTGCTATGGTTTTTCTAAAGTTGTTCCAAATATTGAAAAACAATTTTGGATTTTTCTAATTTATCTTTTGGCCAGGATAAAGTGTCTGTACAATATGCCACCTTCTATTTTTGACTCGTAAGTAATTATATAGTGCCACCACCCATCCACCCATTTTCTCATCTCAGAAGATTATCTGATCATGGAAACCTTTTCAACATTCTGAGATATTGTCACATTTCTCAGTCCCAGCATTTGAAACAAATAACATGTCCTGGGCAGAGAATATAAAACAAAAGACAGAGAGAAAGAGACAAATGATTTCTGAGCTTCTGAAATGTCACAACCACAGTTATGTTTCCCTTTACAGCAATTATGCCTTTACATATTCTAGTTTGCTGTCTACTGAAAGAGACATGGAAGCTTGGAATTGTACTGACTAAGGTTGTTATAGACTGCCTGGTGTTCCAAAACAAAGACATTAATTTCAGCTGCTTGAGGCTCACAGTTCTTAGAAATGGAAGTAAATCTTCACCTGTTTCATTCTCACATGAGAGAATGAAGAATTTCAAAAGTTTTCTTTGTTGGTTCAGAGGAAGAGTGGGTTTTTCCCCCCTACACATTTTGATGATTTTTCATATTTCTGGATTTCATTATGAAATTTTCATTTGCATAAAAATGTGCAAAAAGGTTTTTGTACCAAACTGTGTATTTTGTGCAAAGTCTTCTCAGCAAGTTACTCAGTGAGAGAAATCTCACAGCAGTTGGCCATTTCTTAAATAAGGCACCATGTGTGGTGAGACATAATTTCTCATCAAGGATTAGAAAACATGTGAATATATTTTGCACCCCTGTTCTTACACTAATTATTGACTATTATACCAATCATTGATACATGGTACTGGAGAAAGGTTTACTTGTAGTGTCTGTGACACTTTACTAGAGATGTAATTTTTCAATAATGTTTTTCTTGAAGGAAGCAATGAGTAATTTTAGTAGTTTTCTTCCTATTGCAAGAAAGTCTTGAAAAACATCACTGCTTTGGAAACCTAATTGCAATTCATGACTTATTCTGTACAAAATTTGCACATAGCTGTTGTTGTTTTTTAACAGAAAGCAGCATTTTCTGTGTAAGAAACCACATTTGTGGAGAATAATTTCTGAACTACCAAGATTCTCATCAGTTCAGGGTTCTGTTTCTTTTTTGTTCTCTCTCTTTTTCCAGTAAAAACACATGTTTTCCTATTACTTTTGAATATTTTTTGAATGTTTACTCCATCCCTACATTCTATTGAGATTTTATTGGACAGGTGTTGAAACCCATGGCTGGGAAAGTACAGACAGACAAATCTGATAATTTTGCTTTCATCCACAGTCAACAGTTACTTTGATCAGAGTGCTTCACTCTATAATTTGATAACCATTAAGCATACCTCAGGTTACAAAGGTTCTAACCAGGAGCCTCCTTTTTACACTTGCCCCCTACTTTCCTCTTTGTCCTCTGTCCAACTGGAAGGTTTTTTTCAGCAGCATCGTCACTGGCAAAATAGTGAAGGAGGAATGGTGAAGCACAGACTTTTGATGCTGAGCTGCAACAATGTGACTGCTGTGAACCATGCAGAATTTACAAGCTTGGAAAGAATGGGATTCAAGTCTGTCTGATCCCACTGTAGCTGTGTGTGCTTGAATCCCTGGATGCACTTGGAAAAGAGTCCCTATGGATGAGCTGCAAGTTCCTCAGGTCGTATATTTCAGCTCACCAAAACCTCACAAAGTTACTTTAGGACTGTATGTGTGCTGTATGTCTTCAAGTCATTTCAGACTTATGGTGACCCTAAGGCAAACCTATAATGGGATTTTCTTGGCGAGATTAATCAGAGGAGGTTTGTCATTGCCTTCCCCAGAGGCTGAAAGAATGTGACTTGCCCAAGGGCACCCAGTGGGTTTTCATGGCCAACCTAGGTATTGAACCCTAGTCTCCAGAGTTGTAGTTCTACACTCAAACCACTATGCCCTCCTGGTTTACTTTTGGACTACAACTCCTGAAACTCCCAACCAAACTGGCTGGGAGATACTTCAAGTTGTAGTCCAAAAACTGACTTGCCCAAGCTCTGAGATTTACATGTGACAAAGAAGTCACTGGATCCCTTTTGTGACCATCACAATTAAACATCAGCCCACAAAGGGATAAATACCTTTGCAAAAGACTTATTCAAACAAAAGCAAAGCCAGCTTCATGGCAGCCTACCATTCACACCAGCTTAAAACTGGAAACCCCCTCACCCCCCAAATCCTTGCCCTAAGGGCAGATGCAGAATAGCTCCAAGACAGATCAGAAAATTTTATGGCACTGGTTTATCTGTGAGCATTAACACCATGCCAGCAGAATGCATTACCCAGCAGTCATGCACAAATCTGAATTCGGAAAGAAGTAAAACCGCTGAGTAACATGGGGCTGTGAGGGTTTTGATTTGGCCTGGCTGATGCAGGGAAGAAAGGAGAACTATTTACATTGAATTCACAGTATGTGGCTTCCCAGATAAGCGTGGAACCCATTTATGTGTAATGGAAGCAATTCTCTCTGACAGTTTGGAGAGCCAGAGAGTAACATTTTATGGGCAAGGGTATTAAAGGCTGAAGCAAAGGTGGAGGAATGAGGGAACAAGGAGACCTTATCTCAGCTTCCCAGCCTTTTAATTTGTTTATTCTAATGCTCTCTGTGAAGGCCAGCCATCTGTTTGAACATATCTTCTAGAAGAAAATATATACATATTTTGCAGGTTGCAGGTAACCTTGGCCACCATTCAGCCGGGGAACTTGCGGGGAGGGGATAAGCTTTTTGGTGTGAATTTATCTGGAGAGAAGCCAACATCTTGCTGCCATTTACTCCAAACTCTAAAGATGAGGGATGGATGATAATTTGTTTCATATATAAAAACCCCATAAATTCCTAATTTATTTATACTCAGTGGACTAGTGGTTGTGGTAGTAGTAATAGTAGTAGTAGTAGTTTTGTCAGTCAATTTAGAATTGTTCCTAGAGTATCTACCACTCCTGGAACTACATCTCTTTTCATTTCCCAGGAACAATAAATACAACATGTCAGTCTATGCAAAAAAAGAGAGAGAGATTATTTACTATCCTCAAAGTAAATCATAAGCCTGAACATAGGAACCTAACCAACTTCTGAAAAAATTGTCAGAAATGGTGATGTAAAAATTCAAGATTCAACCTGACAAAGAATTAAAAACATAATATGCTACACATAACTGTGGTTGAGAAAAAGAAAGTTTGGATGACAGATGTAGCAATCTCAGGGAACAATAGCATTAAAGACAAAGAGAGAAAGGTTAATGGAATATCATGATCTTCAAGTTATTGTTATTGCTGTCATTCTTGTTTGTGAATGTAGGAGAAACCAGTACAGTACTGAAAAATGTAACCTATCAGGACTAGATATCTGATTAATTAACTCTTCAAAAGTCTACAGTGAGGAAAAATTTGTTTCAGGTCATTTTAGAATTTATTGAAATCTGCATTTTGCAAATGCCTCCACTCTCCATCAATGTAGAAATTTATTCTGAAAATTGAATTTTTTACAAAATATGAATATGAAAGAAAGCAAACATAGGCTCATCTCTGGCAAAAGTCACAGCAATGTTTCAAGGAGCTCAACACCTGTATTGATTTCCTTGTGTTTCTCCAAAATTCACCTGCATTTTTCTTCCTCTTCCTATTTTTATATCAGGTTAACCTCCAGTTGTCCTGGCCAATGACAAAAAAGGTGGGTTTTGTGGTCTACCCATCATGTCATAGTGGGTATTGCAATCTAACATCCGGAAGGCCACATGTTCCTCCTTCCCACCATTTCACACAATGTTAAGATTGTCAACAATATCATTTTGACTTCACTTTTTTTAAAAAAATTGTCATCAGGTGATACTTGTCTGCATATCATCAAATCATGTTCAAGTTGAAATTGAAAGGAGCTATCAAAAGTGCTGAAACTATTTTGGGGATAGGCTGCAGCACCTTGGACAGCTCCAGTAATGGTGTCCCTGCATTGGGTGACACCAGGTGTGGGGGCAGGACTTCCAGGGTAGGTGGGACTTCCACTCCCACACTTCCAGTGAAGTTTCCAAAGGTCTGGGCCTGAAGGACATTCATTAGGGCTATAATCGTGCCCATGTGGGCCCAGGGAGAGCTGGTAGGGAGCGGAGAAGCCCCTGTGGGGCAGTGCAGGGCATGTGTGGGCCAAAACAATGTCCACAGAGGGAGACAACTGAGTGTCACACACCCCTTTCTGGAGTGTCACCCTGTGTGGCCCTCACCCTCCAGTGATACTACTGAGCTCCACTGAAATTCAAATGAAATCCCAAAGTGGATTCACTCTCTCCTTGATATGGAAGTCACCAGGCATTCCACCAGGTTGTAAAGACCCTGTACATAAAAGGAAACAAGTGTCCATAGTGGCTAGCAATACCAAGAGAAGCAGTTACAGATGGCTCAAGCCAATGCATGTCATACATAAGAAATCAAGGGACTTCACCAGAGTTATGGAGAGGTGCAGTAGCAGGCTCTCCACCATTCCAAATTCCTTTATGAGATGTCAGTAGTCACAATAACCAGAACCACAAGGCAAAGACAAATAGACCTACAATTTCTGCCAATTCAGAGGTCAAGTATCCAAATAAATCCATGAGCAGAAGTACTTAAAAACAGGGAAAGTGAAAAGGTGTTAACAACAGCAGTTGCTGTGGGATTTATAGCTGCCTGACCCTGAGACACCAGGTAGTTAATTGTTCATTTTTTATTTAAGAGGTGTTTACTCTTTTACCATTACTCCTTACTCTGTTGACACACTGCAAGTGATGGAGGTACCTCCTCCACATCCATCAGTTCTGGCTGAGTTGGGGGACCACCTGCTGAAGTTTGCCTCTGTGTTGAATTCCTCAGACTACAGGGTGAGCAATGAGAGTAAAGCTAAAACATTACAAAGAGAAAGCAATTCTAAACCTCTCTTCTCATTCTTCTAGTTTGTTATAAAGAGGGATGTGATATTATTGTCTTGTTGAAACATTGTCAGGTTTCCTTGCATGCTTTGATCAAACAGAGACCTTGATTTGCATCTCAAATGGAAAACAAACAAACAAAAAGGAACAGTACAGAATTCAATCTTCTTTCAGGTTTCTTTGCAGGGAAGCCTGGAAAGAACTGATGGATGGCATGAGACACTGGTGGCCTGTTGTTTGCATAAGAAAAAACTCAAAAAGTTGGGTCCTTCTACATTCCAGAGTTGTTCAGTCCAGAATTCTCTCGCTGCATATTGTGTTAGCTCTCAAAAAGTTACTGTTTTCTGCAACTGCACTCCAGTCCTCCCCTTCACATTTTCCCTTTACCATTCCATCTAGGCCACCAGTCTCTCATGCCATTCATCAATTTCTGTTTAGGCTTCCCTCCCAGAAACTTGAAACAAGATTGGATTTTGCACTTTTTTGTTGTTTTTGTTTTGTTTTCTTTTGTTTGCTTGATTGTTTTATATTTGAGATGAAATTTGAGGTTCCTGTTTGGTCAAAACATATGAGGAGAGTGTTTCAATATGCTGCAAATCTCTAAATGATACCCACCAAGTTAAAACATTAAAAAAATCCATAAGATATAGTAGTGGTTTCCTGGAGAGTTAAGCAGGAGTTCCTTAGTGAGAAAATTAATAATGATAACATAGTAATTCAGTAAATTGGTGAATTATGAGAGCACAGGTTACACTATTATAATCCACATTTTTTGTCATTGTAGGGATTGGAGTTCTTTACCAATGTGCAAATACCAAAATAGCCCTTTAAGCCCATCTTTTAAATGATGCAGTCCGCCTCTCAAGCATGGTTATTTCCATACTGACTGGGAGTGAGGGATCAGTGAGGAGGCTTGCAGCTATTTTGCTATAGCTGCATATGCTGCAAAGATGCCACTGGCACGGAGCTCTCAAGGATACCTGGAAGTTCCCTGTGCATGCCTGTTCTGTTGGAGTACAACCAGCTACATGAAAATAGCTGGATGAATATCCAGATGACCCCTGCCTCCACTCTCCATCAATGTAGAAATGGCTGTGTCGGGGGTGGGCTGTGTCACTTAAATGGTGGGTTTGGGGAGACAGCATTAGGAAACATTGCCATGGAGATGTAGCTATGTGCCAGACATACATCTCTTAATGCATCCATAATGTATACATCCATATTCCCCTTGGACTCTTGTAACCATCGCAAAACCATATCCATGATATACTAAAGACTGCAATCATCTAGTCTCTCTGTTCCCTCTTGTGATCTTGTTGTATTTTATGTGCATTCTTCCCCTTCATTGCCTGTCCTTTAAACTTTATTTCAAAATAAGATTTCATTATTTTTGAAATGTAAACTGCCGTGATAAAACCAAAATGGGACATGTCACTTGGGCTTGTCCAATTTGCATATTAATTCACTGCAAAAACCTTGGAGCCGGGTAAACCTCCTTCCTTTTGTTCCTTCTCTGCTGTTTTAATACCATGCAGCAATCACCTTTACATGTGCTGAACCTTAAGACTGTGACTCCTGGTGCTGACACATAAGTAATTAATTTCTTTGCAAGCTTTGCTGGCCTGCCTTCAATGTCTGTTGGATTTTTGCTGGGGAAAGATAATCACTTTGGTGGACACTGGAAGAACAACCGAGAGAGCAATCTATCAATTAAAAAGCTGCTGCTGGTGGTGTTTGTGGTGTGTGTGTGTGTGTGTGTGTCATTTAAGGAAGTTGTATGCCAATTAGACCAGTGCAATTATTCCTGCTGCAATTATTTCAGATCACTTGCCTCCAAATGTGTACTCTAGTTCTAATCAGTCACTCATTAATCTTAACTATATTGTTGTGGCATCCTTATGCATTAAGCAGACAAACAAAGAAAATTGCAGTATAAGGGAACTGAGCTACACAAATCCCATGGGGGCCAGCTTCCCAGGTCCTGCATACTGTTTGTCTTTTCACCTGCTCACTCAGTGGCAATTGCAGCCACTAGCATCCTACCATCTCTTCATGTATACACATGGACACATACACACACACACACACACACACAGAGTCGGCATGGTTTGGTGTTTTGGATGTTGAACTAGTGGCTGTATCATAGCATCCAGTTATAGCACTATGATTCCACTTTAATTGCCTTGTTTCTACCCTATGGAATCCTGGGACTTCCAGTTTATAGAATCATACAGTTGGGAGAGACCTCAAGGGCCATCATGTCCAAACCCCTTGCCATGCAGGAATACACAGTCAAAGTTTATGAAGGTGTATTTTGAATTTTAGAAGCTTTCTTGGTACTGATATCAAGCTGACTGGATGGTAGTTGACTACTTATCCCCTCTCACATACTTTGAAGATGAGGGCAATATTTGCTCACCACTAGTGTCTTGGAATCTCACCTGTTCTCCAGGAATTCTTCAAGATCATAGACAGCACTCCTCAGATTGCAGAACTTCTCAGGCTTGAATATATATTTTAAAAGCCATGTGTTCAGTTGACTTCGACTCATGGTGATCCTGTGAATGAGACACTTCCCACAACTCCTATCCTTCACTGCTCTGTTTAGTTCCTGCAAACTCATGTCTGTGATCTCCTGTATTGAGTTTATCCATCTGGCGATCTTCCTCTCTTTCTGCTGCCTTCTATCTTTCCTAGCATTACTGTCTTTTCCTCTTTCACCTCAAACTATAGAACCCAACCTGCATCATTTATTTTATTCTCATCACACTGAACACTGTTTTCCTCTGGAGAGAAGCCAGAAATTGTTGAGCAGTTCTAGCTTCTCTTCATTAGCTTGTTGCTGTCGTCATCACAACTGTCGTTATTTTAGTCAATTTTATTTTCCTAACAGTAATGAGAGAAAATTACAGATAATATTCCAGGTTACAATACAAAAATCTGCAATACAATATTTTGAGTATTTCAGTATTTCTTGGCAAGCTGCTTCATATGATTTGATTCTGTTCCAGTATATCAAGAAGGGTCTACAGCAGGCCATGAGTGTAGCACGTCTATTTATTCAGACTCTATTGTAAAAGTGTTTTTTCCCCATCACCAAAGTTGGTCAAGCTTTTCAACTGGGTTACAGTAGGTAAATTTGTTTTCTTGCAATCTTTTGCAACTAGAACATGGGCACAGTTAAGAAATGGTTTACCGAATGATGATGTTCTCTCTCTCAATTTTTTTATTTATTTATTTTTTTTTTTGAGTGGTCAGATATGTCTAACAACAAAATATTTGTGTTCAAAAGCAGCACGTCCTCCCACTTTTCTCTTTAGTCTTCACTATAACATACTTCTTGGAAGTTGTTATGTGTTGAATACAGATTTAGTGATGCTTAGAAAAGAGGGACTGAAATCAATGGGATACAAGTTAGTCTCATCTAAGCTGAGTCCTATGTATCCTCGTGGATCTGTTCTGAGAGCAATGGAAAAAATAATTCATTTTCCCATTTCTCCACATTTTTTACTCTGAATGGAAAAGAATGTAAGAATTTGAGTAAAGCTAAAAAAGAATTAATGTGTCAACCATCTGCACTTGCTAATCTCAGCAGGTACAAATACCCCAAGATTGGAGAGGACCATGTTGTCCCTACCTGTCACGTAGTTATTAAAAATGAAGAGTCTCTGAAAAGAAACAAAAGTAGCAACCCCAATTCAGCCCTAGCATAGTTGAATATATGCACAGGGATTCCAACTCATTGCTCATTCCAACTGTACCTTCCACCCCTAATCTTTCGCCAGAGCTAGAGCAGCAAGTGTTTAACAGCTGTCTCCCATTGGATGCACCATCGGCGTCTGAAGCTCAATATGTCCAAGACCGAGCTTCTTGTCTTCCTTCCTAAGCCCACTCTTCACTACTCCTTTTCTATTTCTGTCAATAACGTCTCTATCCAGCCGGTCCAGGAAGCCCGCAGTCTTGGTTTCATCTTTGACTCCTCTTTGTCATTTATCTCTCAGATCCAGACTACAGCCAAAGTCTGCAGATTTTTTCTCTATAATATCACCAAAATCCATCCATATCTCTCAGCTTCTACCGCAAAAACACTGGTCCATGCCCTAGTGGTCTCACGACTACGACTAGACTACTGAAACCTCCTCCTGGCAGGGCTTCTCCTCTCTCATCTCCACCCATTAATTTCTGTTCAGCATTCAGCTGCACGCATTATTTCACTCGCTCGCCGTTATGATCATGTCTCCCCTCTGTTGTCCTCCCTTCACTGGCTCCCTTTTCCTTTCCACATCAGGTACAAACTTTTGCTACTCAGCTTTAAAGCCCTGCAAGGGCTGGCCCCTCTTTATTTAACTGATCTTCTCTCTCCCTATATCCCTATTTGCACTCTCCACTCGGATAGCCAAAGTCTCCTCTCTCAACCCAGGATCTTCTCTTCCCTGTCCCAGATCCGCCCCTTCTCTCTTGCTGCCCCTCATTCCTGGAACCTTCTTCCTCTGCAAGCATGGCTCATCACTTCCCTAACCAGCTTTAAGGCTGAGCTGAAAACCATATTGTTTAGGGAAGCGTTCTCAGGGAATTTGTGATTGTCATCTGGCTGTCTGACACTATTTGATGGGATGTGATTTGTTTTATATTTGATGTTTTTAATTTGTTTTTCTTTCTATATGGTAATTTTATCTATTCCTCTTTTAATTGTTATTATCTTAGAATGTACGCCTTGGGTAGGCTTTTATATACTCTTTAATTTTACCGACTTTGTACAGCAATGTGTATAATTACAGTGCTTTAGAAATAAATTTAAATAATAATAATAATAATAATAATAATAATAATAATAATGCTTGAATAGTTATCGTACAGACCTTTGAACCAATGCTAGATGTAGCCTTTGGAAAACATCTGCAGTCTATTTGTAATATTAAGAGAAGTAGCCATCTTACCTGCAAGGGAAAGCACCAATGGAGGTGATCTTGTAAATTTGCTCTTTCCTTATCCTGCCCTACCTCCTTTACCTCTTTCAAAATGGATGTATAATGAATGAAATATTCAGCCACTGGGAATGGCCCTGCTTGTGTTCATTTTAAAAAGACAACCCTGAATGAAATCTCAAGCATGTACCATAAAGAGTGAGCAAGTCTACAGACCAGGCTGGTGAAAGTGAGGTCCATGGCCCCTACATTGTCCATGGACCCCCATTTTTGCAGTCCTCTGGCAGTCACCCAAAGTGCCTCACTCATCCAAAACAAACAACAGACACCATTTTTCTTGAAGACTACACCAGGATACCTGAAACTGTCTGCAAACATGACAATATGCCTCCCTCCTGGAAAAACAGTCTTTACAAAAAGATCTGTTGATGTCTTTAAATGCATCAACGCTAAAGAAAAAATGTAGTTGGACACCACTTTAGCTACCATGTCTCCATCCTACAGAATCTTGGAATGATTTGTAAGGTGGAGATGGCTAAAGACCTTTTAAAAATACCAATCCCAGAATTCTTGCAGATATGGCCCTGCAATTGTTGATTGTGCTTTTCATTGCATATTTGGTGCCTTGCTTCAGGTTAACACATTCAATATTCAAGAGTTGCATACTACAATTAATACATAACTGTATGCAGAGATTTACAGTACAGCACTATAACATAAAATATAAATCTTTATTGCAGCTACAAATGGGCCAAAAATAGCAATGGAAAGCATGTGGCCATTGGGGGGGAATGTGTCACAGATGCAAAAACTGTCCCTCACCCACTCCTGCTATAGGCAGTTGAAATTAAGGAGAAGGAGAAACAATGAACTAGTAAGTAAAAGAGTTAGGAACTGGTCAGGAAAGCTGAGAGATGAAGGTGAATGAAACATCATCTTTCATATCCTGGTTAATATAAATGTTCAATAAAGGGTCGAAGTTGGCTGTTTTGTACTTTGAAGAACTATTTTCTGAGTGGCAGCTGGGTACGTTTTTTCAAATGGCTTTCTTATTGAATTACAGAAAATGACATGGGCACAATGGCAGTAATTGCACTTAAATGATTTCAGAATTTCCCAACATATCCTATTTTGTTGTTGTGTGCAGCAGACCTTTGTATGGACTGGATGAATCACAGGGTTCAGAGCATGATCGATGAGCTGTCATTTTAGAAAGACATTTATAACCAATACCCTTCAAACTTTCTCTCCCCCTCCCTCCCTGTCAGAAAACATTCCACCTAGTGTTGTCCTGAAAACACTTTCTGCAATTTTATGACCATTCTCATACAATGGAATGGATTGCAAGGGTCATCTAATCCAGAGTCCTGGCAATGCATCAGTCCAACAATACTGAGATGTGGTCACCCAATCTCCCCTAAAATGCCTCAATTTGAAAGGGATCCATCACATCCTGGAGCAATCCAAAACACATTTCAAAACCCACACACTCATAGAGTTGGAAGGTACCACAAGGACCATCTACTCCAACCACTTGCCATATGGGAATACAAACAATTACACTTGAAAGTAGATATTTACATTTAAAAATCCATTGTCTGATGACAGCTGATATAGAGGGAAAGGAATAGAAGTGCCAAAGTTTTAGGACTAAACAAACAAACAATTATTTCTGATTCAATAGCCACTTCTCAGATTTAGTGTTCTAAAAGAAAAAGTTAGAAAACTGAAGAGAGCATAAATGGTAATGGATAGCTTGACACAGCTCCCTTTGAAATCAATCAGGCTTCAATAGGTATTGGGCCTGATGCAAAATATTGAGAAATTACAGACTCCAGCAAATAAATAAAGCAAATGGGAGAGGTCCATTGAACCTCTCAGCAAGTCGTGTTCTAAATCACCAACCTGATCTATATTTTCCTGGAATTTACATGAAGCATCCAATCTCAGCTTGCCTTATGCATCAATACATCATTCAAATCGGCCCACATTTATTTTCTCCCTCTCAGTGGAATCCCCCATTATACAGCTCTGCTCTCTGAAAGCAACCTTAGATTTTGTGGGCTATCAAAACAAATGGTGACACATACAGAAACAATATTTTGCACAGCATATAAAATGAATGCCAAGCTCATTCACACCCAGGTCTTTTACCTACCTTCTCCATGGAACTCAGAGTGGAAAGAGTATTAAAGAGACTGTAGTGTTGTGTAATGCTTTGAGTGTTGGACTAGGTTACTGGGAGGCCAGGGTTCGAATCCCCACTCCCCCATGGAAATCCATATTACACTCTCAGTCACAGAGGAAGACAACTTCCTTTGAACAAATTCTGCCAAAGGAACATGATGGGATATTGCTTTAGGGTCACCATAAGTCAGAAATGATATGAAGACACACAAGAAGAAGAAGAAGAATACAGTGATCAAAGTGGCACCAGTTATGAATATGGATGTTATTCTTCACCAATTTCATTCTCGAAGGAAGAAATGAACAATTTTAGCAATTTTCTTCCCACTGTAAAACAAATTAAATTAAAATAATAGAATTGAAAAAAAAATTGTTCAAAATGCAGCAGCCAGATTGGTCACTGGAACATCCAGGCCTGACCACATAACACCAATATTAAAATCTCTTCATTGGCTGCCGATCAGCTTCTGGGTGCAATACAAAGTGTTGGTTATTACCTTTAAAGTCCTATATGGCTTGGGCCCGAGTTACTTGAGGGAACGCCTCTCCCTACACAATCTGCCCCGCACTCTCAGAACATCTGGGAAGAAATCATTAGAATATGTAAAGACTAGGCTTACAACAACTTCCCACAGAGCGTTTTCTGACATAGCCCCCAAGTTATGGAATAACTTGCCGGAAGAGATCTGCCTTATTACCACCTTAGATGCCTTCAAGAAAGCACTCAAGACGGATCTCTTCCGGTGAGCCTATCCACCAAATCTGTTATAAAATACTCCACCTCCGTTAGTATCATATGTTTTTATATGAAGATTTAATTAATCAAATGATATTGATAAGAATGCTACTGTTTTATTGTTTGTATTTGATATGTTTTTTATTGTTGGAGTATTGTTATTGCTGTAATATAAATAAAATTTATTATTATTATAATATTGAGGAAATAATAGACTATATAAACTCAATAACCGCACAAAGTTCCTCCTTATAAACACAGTGATTCAAAACTAGAGGTGAGATTCTTGCCTCAGGTTGCATGATATACCTGTCAAAGTATACTACCACTTCTTCCCTGCATCACACTATTTTGGCATTTCCCTTACGTGGTCATGTTAAAGACACTTTTTTTCTGTTTGGTGTGAAGTGCTTTGTACTGTCTGATTCCACTCAATTGGACCAGCTGATTTCATCAAGGATTGACATTGTTCTGAATTGAGCACAATTCACTTTATTTTGGGATTTAGCTAATCAGCTGAAATGCTCTAGTTTTAATTACTCCTTCTGTCTCTCCCAATTTTGTTTTAGTGATGCAATATTTTATACACACTTTTACCTCCCTTTTCCTTCTCTCAGGCCATAAAAAAGCTGCTTCCCTATGAACTGGCAATCTGAACAAAATGCATATGAGAAACCCACAGACAACAAGATCCCTATGTTGATATGCTCCTCTCTGTTGGTCAGCATCAGCCACCATGTGTATGTTTTATTTCCCTTACCCAAGGCAGAAAGAGACTGTCATTTTATGACTGCATGGCTCGCAAAGCTACATTGGGTCTCTTCGCTCATCCTTGTGAGTCACGGCTATAAAGCAGGAGCCATCATCCACAAATGTCAGCAACCTTTCCAATATTGATGGTAGTTATCCAGATGTAGAGCAAAGAGCACAAAAGGCAGCCTGGGGCTGACTAATAACAAGATGATAGAATTCAGAGCTTATCAGGTCAGATTTGTAAATGAAGTGACAGGATAATGAAGGAACACTAAAACCAATATGAGTGTTTGTGTAGATGTTATTGCTGTTTTAATAGTCTGTGCTTCTGATTTAGAGCAGTTTTAAAAAGTGGAGGTGGGTTGGGAGATTAAATTCTATACCAGTGGGAACTGGCTTTTTTGTTTTTATTTTTTTAGAATTCAGTTTAAATGGCCACAATTGAAGTGGTCAGAGACCAGCCCTGTTTCATTCCTTTTGGGTTTCTCAAATCCCCAGCAGAATTTCCACTCCAATCTTATTTTTGTAGCTGATAGTGAGACTCAACCCTGCACAAAAAAATTAATGTTTGAGATTCAACATCAAGGAGAAAGAGAGTAACTTTACATTCATGGAGTTTGCAATGCCACCTTTTTACCAAATTGTGACAATGAGAAACTGAATGTTTCAGTTTCAGAGACTAGAACTAAAACCAATGGATTCAAATTACAAAAAGAGATTCTATCTAAACATTAGGAAATACTTCTATACTATACTGTAAGAACTGTTCAAGAGTAGAACAGCCTACCTCAGAAGATGGTGATTTTCCTTCTTTGGAAGTTTTTAAACAGAGTTTGGAAGGCCATCTTTCAGGAATACTTATGTTGTTTATTACCGCACTGCAGGGTGTTGAACTAGGTGGCCCTTGAATCTCCTTTCAACTCTAAAATTCTGTGTGCAACCCAATGTGCATTGCATACACAATGCAATGTGCATACACAATGCAATGTGTATACACTTCCATGCCAAATGTGCAGCCATGCATAATAATTTACATACTTTATTTACTTAGTTTATATCCCACCTTTCTCCCTGCACAGGGTTCAAGGCAGTTTACAGTCATCTAAACAAGGTACCACTAAAAAAGTTTATAAAAGTTAGGAGACAATTAAACCACAATTCTGTTTAAAAGCACAAGTTAGAACAGATTCGAAACACACATTTAAAGCAGCATCTTAGAACCCCCTTCTGCCATGCTGGAAGACACAGTCAAAGCATCCCTGACCAATGGCTAGCCAGCCTTTGTTTAAAAACCTCCAAAGGAGGAGACTCCATCACTCTCCAAGGGAATGTGTTCCACTGTCGAACAGCTCTTATTGCTAGGAAGTTCTTCCTAATGTTTAGGTGGAATCTCATTTCCTATCATTTGAACCCATTGCTCTATGTCCTTGGGCCCAAACAGATGGGTGGAAAAAGCCAGCTTCCATGTGGCTTGAGGGCGTGGTGATTAGATGGCACACCCCCCCCCCCAAGATGTGTGGAAACTTCACCCAGACCACCCAGACCCACCCAAAAAAGGAGAGGATCTTTCTCCCTCCAATTTGGGACCGTGGTGGAGGGTGCCCTCAGGACTGGGGCATGTGCTTGTCACAGTCTTCAGCATCTTGGGTGGGAGTGGCTCCAAGCCACCCCTTTGTACTCATCTGTTTCCGCACATAGTTTCTGGAGCTGCAGAAAACAAACTTGTGTCATCCTCAATATGACACCCTTTCACATTTTTCAACATGGCTACTATGTCATCTCTTAACCTTCTCTTCTCCAGATTAAACATAACTAGCTCCCTAAGTTGTACTTCATATGTTTCCAGGTTTCCAGACCTTTCACCATTCTGGTCACTGTCCTCTGGACATGCTCCAGCTTGTCAATATCCCTCTTGAATTGTGGATTCAGAACTGGACACAGTATCCCAAGTAATAAATAAAATAATAAAATGGAGATGCAACACCTCCTTTTGAAAGCTCCTCTATTGCAACAAGTTAAAAACCTGCCTAAATAAAAACATCTTTGACTGTTGATGAAAAGACAACAGACAGGAGCTCAGTGTACCTCTTGAAAAAAGTTCCACCTCATGGAAGCAGCCATTGAGAAGGCTCTCTTCCGTATCACCACCAAACAAGACTGTGATGCTGCTGGATCAACACACAAGTTTTCACCAAAGATTTTAAAAGACAACCTTAAATGGAATACAGCCAAACACTTTTTCAGGGAAATTTCTGCAAGTGTAATACACCAATAAGTTCCCTTTCCATATGTATGTTTTCTGCACATTTCCTGCCCCCGTGTACACTTTTTACCCAGTTTTGTACTGACTAAAGCAGTGGTTCCCAAACTTTGGTCCTCCAGCTGTTTGGGCTTTCAATGCCCAGAAACTCCAGCCAGCCTGGCCAAATGTGAGGAATTCTAGAAGCTGAAGTGAAAAACATCTGGAAGACCAAAGCTTGGGAATCACTGGTCTAAAGCATCTCCACCCATATTTCCCAGATATAGTCAGCCCTCTATATCCATGGATTCTTTATCCACAGATTAAACCATCCATGGTTTGATACATAAATATATAAATTTCAGAAAAGCAAGTGTTGATTTTGCCATTTTATATAAGGGACACCATTTTACTACCCCATTGTATATAATGAGACTTGAGCATCCACAGATTTTGCTATCCCCATGCGTTCCAGGAACCAAACCCCAGTGAATACCAAGAGTCCACTGTATATTCATTTTAGTTCTGGGCATTTTTTCAAATTAGTGCATAGTTTTGTGAGTTTCTTTCCTCTCTGAAATAGATTGCAAGTCCTATATATCTACAGCTCTCTGAGAAAAGATGTTTTCTGATATACTAGCAGCCACTGCCAGTAGAAAATGGATTATTCCTTTTAGAAATGAATTCAGCAAGTTGCTTTCCCTTCCTAATACTAAGCAATTATGCTTTGCTTTCTCTTTACCTTCAAATTTTGTAGTCATTGACAAGCTCTGATATTCTTTCAATTACATATTTATGCTGATGTGGATGTTTTCATTACAGCTTGATGATAGCAAATATCTGGATTATTACAAAGTTGAGTGCATCTGTTCAGAAAACTCAAGATTATATTACTTGGTGATCTTGTTTTCTGGTTTGTATATCGCTGCCCTGAAATCAATACGCACCTTTGTGATTAACCAACCATGTACTTTCAAGATGTATAGTTTCTTCAAGAAAATGAAATTCAAATGGGAAGAGAACACTATTGATTCAAGTAATAAGACGAGCTTCTGCCAGACACAAGGATATTATGCACCTTCACTCTCCTATCTATTTCCAGTTTAAAAAGAGAAAAGAGGGAAAGATGATCTCCAATCAACTTCATCAAGATATTACTTTTCTCCCCACTTGATCAGCCCTTATACTGTGAATCATCTAACTGATTCAGACAGTGGACCTGAACAGACAGGCCCAAATAAAGCTGCTTTGGGTCACTTTGGAGGTATGCTGTTTAAATGCTACATGTGTCCTAAGAGGCTGGAAGCCATGCCAAAGCCACGCTCCTGTCCTAAGGACTGGAGCACAGCTTTGGTGCAGCTTCTGGCCTCTTAAGATGTGTGTGTCATTTAAACAGCATACCTCCTAAGTGACATGGAGCAGCTTTATTTTGGCCTGTCTGTTCGGGCCCTATGTTTTCTTTAGTTACTCTTCTGTCAGCAGACTATAAAGGTGTTTGAGGAATTTGATTTCTATCAAAGGTTATCTCAATTTGCACTCCCTGAACTGTCCCCACAGACCAGACAAATTTTGCACTCTGGAATCCATACATAGCTGGTCAGTTAAGGATACACTGGATTTTTTAAAAGGTGCATTTTTAAATGAATGGAAAGACAAGTGCATGCTTTGCTTAAGGGTGAGAATGCATTCATACAATGGCTAGAATCCTGGCGATGCCCTACGCATATTTAAGTTCCCTATGGACTTTCTTTGTCCAACACACAATTTCCACATTCTATTCTAGTCTGTGTAAGTAGAATTGTGCTTGCAACACCACTGGGCATAGGAATGCAGGCATATTGATACAGAGGGAGCATGGGGTATGAATGCATGCATTTGTTTACCTTTCAGGCTGCATATACATTTGTACTACACACATGTGCATGTACATTTGGAAGTGCTTTCAGTTGTACACTTGGTCCAGTTGTGCAAAATTGTCCTTCAACATAGGATTGATTGTCATGGAGGTCCAAGCTTCAATCGACTCCAGAGGAAGTGATTTACATGTTAATTTGTGTGTTGGTCTGTTGTTGAATGGCAAGGCTTCAGGGTGGGAGGATGCGTGTGTCTATTTAATTTGCAATCTATTGTCTGTGGGGAAACTCCCTGACCCTGGGTGGTGTACTGAGTCTTAATTTTGGAGTTCTTCAGGAATGGTCACCAAACTTAGTTTACTTTCAGTGTTTCTTCTTTCCTGTTGAAGTTGCCCAGGTGTTTGTGGATTTCAATGGCCTGCCTGTACATTCTGACCAGGTAGTTGTTGGCATGGTCCAGAATTTCAGTGTTTTCAAATAGCATTCTATGACCATGTTGGGTTATGACATGTTCTGCTACTGCTGATTTTTCTGGCTGGCTCAGTGTGCAGTGTCTCTCATGTTATTTGATTTGTATTTGAATGCTGCCTGGCTTTCTTTTTAGGTAGAGAGTGTCATCCTCCAGATCTTTGTCTCTTTTGGTTTATTAGCCTCTTGGGTATCTCCTCCCAACTCAGGCTGCCAAGAAAGGCCAGAACAAGTTTTGAGTGACCACCCTTCACTTCCTTCCAACTCTTATCCAACAGCCCACCTGTTGCAGAAGAAAACTGACCCCTGGGTCACCTGCTATCCTGGAAATGAGGCAGATATGGCATGGGAATGGAAAGACATCTGTGAATGCAGAATGCATAGGTGTGTGCATTCTTAACAATGGGGGGGGGGGACATCATTTATTTATTTACTTATTTTTATTTCTATGCCACCTTTCCCCCAGAAAGGGACCCAAGGCATCTCACAAATAAAAATACTAACAAGCATATTACAATAAAACAATTAAAAACATCAGCTAAAAACAATATAAAATTACAAACATTAAAACCATAATAAAACCACAATACCCGCCCCATATAACAAACATCCCATATAAAAGCCATCCTGTGATTACACATTAAAAGCCTGCCTGAATAAAACAGGTTTTGCTTGCTGACAAAAGGCAAGTAGGAAAGGGCCAGCCTTGCTTCTTGTGGAAGGGCATTGCAAAGGGCAGAAGCTGCTACCGAGAAGATTTCTCTTGTTTCCTCACCGGGTGAGCTGTGATTAATATCAGGAATGGTAGGTATCCCCTCTTTAGTCATAGGTGTAAAGTTCCTGTATGTGGAGGCTCTACTGAGTCGATGAATAAAAGCTGAGGAAGTGTCCTCCCTGACTTTGCAGTGCTTCCCTTCAGGCAAAATCTCAGTTTATTCTGTTTATCCTGACAACAGGTTGAAAGGAACAATCCAGCTGATGAAGGAACATACATTTTTAAAAATGGAAATGGCTTTGCAGAGGGAAAGGGCTGGAGTGTTTGCCAAGGAGTCGTGCATCTTCAAATCTAGCCTTTAAAATGTTCTACTTTGAAAACTTCAAGTATCTTCCATAACTCTCTGGATCAGAAAAACGAATGTACCAACCTCATGAAGTTTGCCCCTCACTTCCCTGCTGCCATAATAATCAATTTCCCCAAGTGCTTCTGTTGTTGTCATAAATATCTTCTACTTCTTTTCAAATTTTATGAGATGGAGTGCATATTATTTTACTCTCTTCCTTTTTTAAAACATAAATTGTTATTGCCGCCTTCCGTCATATAAGTTATAGGGCATTCTTGACATCAAGGGTAACATCTGCCACACTTTATGATCTTGTTTTATGATTTCTTTAAACCTTTCCTCCCCCCCCCCCCCCCCCCCCCCCCCCCCCCCCCCCAAAAAAAACACAAGTGAGTTGGATGGAGAATGGAGTGAGAAAGATGATGTGTATAATCTCTGACCTTTTCTGCCTTTTTCTGGGGAATGAGGCTTGGCTTACTCACTTGATACACCTGGAGTTGTTTTTCTGGAGGAACTTATTACATTTGTATGATTGTATTATTTTTCTTATCAAGTTTTATGCATATTTTTGTGTTTTTCAAAAAACCAATCCAGAAGATGCATCACAGGAAGGGATAGAGTGTAAGGGAGAACAATGTATGGATCTCCATATATCACAGCTGACTTGAAGGTACATACCAAAAACAGTTATCTAACCATAGTGTGCTTCTCAAGAGGTTAATGTTTAAAGCTCAGACTTGCTTTCTGTACTTAGACTTACTTATTTTTAAACTAGACTTGGAATTGCCAGCTCATCAAGGAGAGGACACTTTCAAAAAGTAGACTGTCCACTGTGAAGGCAGATATTCCAATATATATTAAATGCTGCTTTTCCCCCGAGTAGGACCCAAGGTGGATTGCAGAATGAAATCAATTAAAAATTATAGTACAATTTTAAAAATAATTGGAGTAGTCACAATTCAAACAATATAAAATTATTTTAAAACATACAAAAGTTTTAAAACACAAAAAGCACACTCCAATTAAAAAAAACCCTCCCTGGCACAGTTAAAAATTAAAATCCTGTTTAAACAAAAAGCTTTTGGGCTGCTGATAAAAGGAGAGCAGGGAGGGGGGCAGCTTATCCTCCAGTGAAAGGGAGTTCCAAACAGGGTGAACAGATGTTATAACCACAAAGAAGGACAAGGCACTGCAAAATGTAGGCTATTCAAGAAAAATTGAGAATATGACCAAATAAAAATGGAAAAACTCATACAAATATAGTTTATTGTACTGGCCCTGGAACGGGCCCAGTGTGTTCTAAACGTGTGTGCGCGGGGGCGCGCACAAAACAGGATAGGGCCAAGAACCCCATTTTACCACATGCTGGAATGCTGCCTTTGCCACCGGGCATTCCAGTTGCGTCCCCGTTCTGTCCCAGAGAGTGCCATTTCTGATAACGGAATGGGGACCCAACTGGAACGCCCAGCGGCAAAGGCAGCATTCCAGGATGTGGTAAAATGGGGTTCTTGGCCCCATCCCGTTCTGTGCGCGCCCATGCAAGCACATTTAAAATGCACTGGGCCTGTTTCAGGACCAGTACTATAAACTCTATAAGCTCATGCTTCTTAGTCATGCTCAAAATGGAACACATTTTGAGATTCTTTCTGCATAGAAGGTTGAAATGTAGGGCATGTCCAGGAAAAGGACAATGTCTGGTCAACCTGGTTCCAGAGGTTGGGAGCAACCACTCAGAAGGCTCTCTCTTGTGTTCCCACCAAGTGAGTCTGTGATGATGGTGGAACCATGAAAAAACCATCTCCAAAGTTCTTAAAGTTCTGGCAAGTTCATATGGGGAGACACAGGGATACATATGTACAATCCGCCCTTCCTTTACATGGAGGATCCGTTCCACACCACCTTGTGTAAAAGGAATTCCGTCTATGCTTGAGCTCCATTTAAATGAATGGAGCTCAGGGACATGTGCCATTACCCTTTATGGGGTATGCTGCCCCTTTTCCCAGCACAGCTTTCAGTGTATGCTGAAAGTCACATAAAGCGCGCCTGCATATGAGGCAAGCACAATGTCTAGGGGAATGCAGATTGGCAGAAAGGAGAGGTGAGACACTGCCCCTTTCTGCTCCCCATGGAGGCCACAGCAACCAAATGGTGCAGCCTCTGGGAGCCCTAAAAAGAACCTGCTTCTAGCACCATTGGAGCCCTTGTGCACAACAAAAAAGTCCGCATGGTGCCACACCATTTGGAGGCTGCACTGCACGTACATCATAATGGTGGTCCCCGTGTGGACCCTGGGGGTGCACGGTAAGGCTTGGGAGCATGCGGACACTCCACATTCCCGAGCCCTAAAATTGGCCCCATGACAATGCTTTTTGCTCATCTGTATTGGGCCATAGACTTTCAGATAAACTGAACCTAAGCTGTATAACCTGAATAGTATCTTTGCTATTAAACATAACTTGGATAGCTTCTTTGAAGTTCAAAGTAACATCCATAGTGGATTCGCTACCCCACCAAACTGGAAGACACTAACTAGCACTTACACAAACAGGACAATATAAGCTGTTGTATGCTTGGACTTCATGATGGGAACTGGAGAAATGTTAGAATCATAGAATTGGAAGAGACCACAAGGGCCATCCAGTCCAACCCCCTTCCATGCAGGAAATCCAAATCAAAGCATCCCCAGCAGAAGGCAATCTAGCCTCTGCTTAAAGACCTCCAAGGAAGGAGAGTCCACTACACTCCGAAGGAGTGCATTCCATTGTCGAACAGCCCTTACTGTCAGGAAGTTCTTCCTAATGTTGAGGTGGAATCTCTTTTCCTGTAGCTTGCATCCATTGTTCCGGGTCCTGTTCTCTGGAGCAGCAGAAAACAAGCTTGCTCCCTCCTCAATATGACATCCTTTCAAATATTTAAACAGGGCTATCATATCACCTCTTAACCTTCTCTTCTCCAGGCTAAACATCCCCAGCTCCCTGAATCGTTCCTCATGGGGCAAGGTTTGATCCAGGACCCACTACAGGTGCATGGTCATTACCCTGCTGCTCCATCACTGTTACTGAGAAGCCTCATGTCACCATTTCTGATGCAGAAATTGAATATCTAGCTGCATTCATATCCAGGAGCTCGGTTTCCATGTCAGGCATGGTGAAAAGAAACTTTTCAGTACCAGCGACAGCGTGGCAAGATAAGGAAAGGAGAGAGGTGGTGGTGGTGGTGGTGGTGTATAAATAACCAAAGTTTGCCATGTTGTTTCCAGGAAAATCTGCAGAAAACCTGGGGTCAAATTAACCTGGGAAAGAGCCAGATCCACTGGACTCATGTCCTTTATGGAAGAATCAGACCCAATTCTGGCCTTGAGGTTTTGGGTGGCATTGTCTGAACTGGATGACATGAGGCCAAGGGGAACATGGGCCTTTGGATCCATGCGGGGAAAAACCCTTAGAGATTTTTGCTGATATTCAGCATGTTAATTGGTTCCCAAGATCCACCAGGTTCTATCTTTCTCATATACCATGTAATCATCTACGGAAAACTGATCTGAGAGGTGTTCTGAACTGCAGAGGTAGCACCATTTGCTGCTGATATACAGCCCAGTGTCTTGTTTTCACCAGAATTTAATAAAGGAATCCATAAATGGCCTCTGAGGAGAGTGATAGATTGTACATGGGCAAGAGAACAGAACTTTAATCCAGATGTGGCAGAAATAGTGTTGGTTTGGGGTTCTGCTGATCCAGTGCTGGCTGTTTGTATCATTTTGAATGAAGCCGGCGCACAATATTAAAAACTAGGTAACTATTTGAGGTGATTCCAGGTCCATTGTTGCAACCAGATGCTCAGTTGGCAGGAGCGCTAGGAATACCTTTAGGCTTTAACCAGATTTAACTAAATTGTAGCTGCAGACCTTTCTGGGGAAGATGAATTTAATCACAGTCTACACCACAATATGAATCATTAGAAAAGGCAATAATGCTAGGAAAGGAGGAAGGCAGTAGAAAGAGAAAGATCACATGCCAGATGGTCAGACTCAATCAGGGAGACCACGGGTCTGAGCTGGCAGGACCTCAGCAGAGCAGTTGAGTACATGAGGTCTTGGAGATGTTTCAACCACAAGATTTCCAAGAGTCAAGTTGCTTGAGGTCAGTTATCAACAAACAACTATCAATACTGTCAAAATGATGCAGTTTAATACCACTTCATATCCTGTAGCTCCCTCCTATGGAATCAAGGGATTTGTAGTTTTATAAGGTCTTTAGACTTCTCTGCCAAAGAGTGCTAGTGCCTCACAAAATTGGTGAGCTACAGTACTTAAGGTGGTGTCACACTGCACTATTTCTACAGTGTAGCTGCACCTTCAGAATCTGTGATTCTGTGAATACTCCAAGTTCCGGATATTTAGACCTCCCTTCCTATTAGGATCCTATATTTGGTATTCATCTGAAAGTTCACTGGCATCACTATAAGTGACAGAATTTGAAGAAGAGTGTACTTAGGCTCATAAATTTGGGAATTTCATTAAGACTTTGATGGGCCTTTGACGGGATGATGAATTGCACGCCTTGATAGATTTTCTTCTGATTGTGTTATTGGCAATTCTATAAAGTTTTCTTTTTTAAAAAAGGGAGGGGGACCTTTTATAGACTTTTGTTATCTGCCTCTTTAGAGAAAGAAGAGAGAGTGGTACATACCTACCTATCTACCTACCATGCTGTCCAAGTGAATGCAAGCAGAACACTACCATAAAGTACTAGATCTGGACAGTGGCTGGTGGTGGCTCTCAATGAGATGATGAAGGCAACCTGGGTTCTAGTCCAAACTTTCATACTGAATCCCAAGCTTTAAGCTTTATTCTGATGATAGGATTCACCACCTTGGAGAGCTCCTTTTGAAAAACCCAGAAATGAACTTAATGTCTCACTGATATGGAAGCCACCAGCTACCACCTGACCTGGTTGGACCACAGACTGAGCTCAGAAAATACTTTTTGATGTTTCAGAGCTATAGGACTGAACATTACAGTCTCAAATCCTGCCTGCCAAAACAAACATGTATATATTACTTAAGGTAGATGTTTTCTTGAATGCTTGGAAGTGGTGGGCTTTTTCTCCTCAAGCCACAAACAGGGAGACACCTTCCAAACCAGTTTCTGGTTCCTGCTGGGATCCACAGTCTCTTCAGTGTTCTTGCATACTGTTACACCTTGGTGGCTATCTCCTATGCTGGGCCAGTTTCCTTTTGTGTTTTATATGGAGGACCTATAAAACATGAGATGATGGCATTACAGTTCCAGCACAAAATCTTCCAATCAAAGGACTGCTCTGTTTAACTCTTTCCAGTGAATTTATACAGTCATCCCTGCTAGTTCAGGGACTTCACATTCATGGTCTTGAATTTCCGTGGACGGGAAGCGAGGAGGGACAAGATGGTGTATATAATGGCTACATGGCCATTATATCCAATGGGGCTTGGATATTTGTGGTATTTCTGATTTACTGGTGTGTGTGTCTGTGTCTGGAAAGGATCCCCTCTGAATCAAGAGAGATGACTGTATTGTCAACTGCAGCTACTAAAGCTAGGGAAAACAAGAGGAATCAAAATCATAGCAGAAAGATCACTGTTAACAGGATTGAAAACCTAACCCAGAAACCAATGAAAAATAGCAGCAAAATCTACATATTTACAAATTTTTTAAAAATACATAGACAACATGCACCAGCACGACATTAATTACATTGCATAACTATGTTGTTCAAGATGGAAAATGTCAACCAATTGCTGCATTTCTTTAATGAATTATCTTATACAGTGGCCTCTTCCCTTACGCGGGGGATCCGTTCCTGACCACCCGCATAAGGGGAATTCCGCATATGCTCAAGCCCCATTGAAGATAATGGGGCTTATGCATCAGAGGTGTGTGGTGCGCATGGCACAAGGTGCACCATTACAGCTTCCGGACATGTGAGGCTTTTTCCGCAGCGGACTTCCAACGTATGCTGGAGTGTGCATAAGGTGCACCCGCATATAATGTGGGTGCATTGTAATAGCTATTTTCATCTAATTTGTTGGATCTGTTTGTTACTTCTTATCTTACCAAGTTGAATCTCTAGATAATTTATTTGATCTCCATTTCTTTGTTATTTTCATTGTTATTTTATATCATTAATGTGTCTTCTTTTTCTTGTTATTGTATTCCTTGAGTTCCCATTCTCTAATTACTCCTCTTTTTTTTTTGCTTCAATTGATGTTTTGCAAATTTGGCCATATCCATTAATTGCATAAATCTATGCCAATCTTTAACCCAAAACATTATGAAGTAGCATTTATTTATTTAATTTAAAAAAAGGATTGTTGATTGATATTCCAAGGCATCTGGGTCTGGCGGACTTCCCTTGGAACTGCTTGCTGCAGCCCTGGTACCACAACTGATAAGGCTTTACCTGTCATAGGGGACATTTTCTGACCCTCATTCATTGGTGCATACCTGAAGTGACAAACTTAATGTTGAATGAAAAAACAACAACTAGAATTATTATCTGCATATTCCCCCTGACTCATGAAACAATGTTCAAAAACAGTATTTCCACTGCCCGCTACTGATTTCAAGGGAGCTTCTCTAGGGTAAGAAAAAAAATCCCAACGTTCTTTCTAATATTTGCAAGAAAGCTGATACCAAAGGAGCTGTGTTGGCTTTCTTTCCCTAACACCTACTCAGGTTCATTCAAATGATGCATAAAATACTCCTGGCAGTCTACCACTAGAATCTATGTTAAGTGGCTTTTACTGACAAAGTGGTCCTTGCCAAGGGATATGCGTCTGATTACAGTTTGTTAATTAGCAATAAATAATGTATGCCTCTTTCATAGTCTGTCAAGTTACTTGCACATGGACCTCAATTATTAAGTATGAATACATTGCATAATGTTGCAAGGCAGAGATGAAGGCATTGACCTTCTGGGATCATGTCTATTTGTCAGATGTGTCTTGCATAGAGAATCCTAAAACACAGTAAAAGGGAAACTGCAAGAAGAAATTTGGAATAGGCAACTCTCTTCTCTGCTGAAAAACCACACCAAGGTCACTAAGATGTTTTGTGCTTCTTCCAAAATCCATTCCTAGGGCTCCCAGTTTTGCTACCAAGGAATATTGGACATATGAAGCAGCCCTATGTAAGGTCTGTCTCAAGTCTTGCCAGAGGAGGAATTTTTCTGAGACCTGATGAGAACCACAAATCCCAGGCAAATAAACAGTGAAGAAAGCTGATAGGTATAAAATTGACTAATTGGAAATGTGGTACTAGAGAAGAGCTCTATGGATATCATGGACTGCTAAATACAGAAATAAATGGATCCTACAGCAAATCAAGATTTTGCATTAGCTCAAAGGCAAGATGACTAAACTGAGGCTGTTGTTCATTCATTTGAATTGTAGTCTTCCTCTTTCCCTACTGCCTTTTCTACCTTACTAAGCATAATTGCCTTTTCAAGTGAGTCATGTCTTCCCATGATATGGACAAAGTACAACAGCCTTTCTCCCCATTATCCATTGGGCTGAGTTGATTGATTTGTTACTGCAACAGACTCTCCAGGGATCTATATTCATATTCACTTAGCTAGCTTCCTCCTTCCTTCCCAGGCATTGTGGTGCCAGGGCTCACCCTCAGGTCTGCATGCATGGCTAGAAGGAAGTCGGCTATACAGACTGTTCCTTATTCTATCTCCCTAAGTAGGTGAGAAATAATAATCTCATTCCACTTTAAGATTTCTGTCTCAATTTCCAGATATAAACATACTCTCTATGTGAGTGTGTGTGCATTTGTTTATATTGTATTAGAATGACAGGACGTGATGGACTGTAGTTGGTGCTTAAAGCACAATTCTTAATTACTTCTTTGGGGGTCACTCCAAGGGCTGTATCCTCACTGCAAAATTAATGCAATTTGAGATGCTTTAACTGCCATGAGTCCATCCTATTGAATCCTAGGATTTGTAGTTTATTGTGGCACCAGAGTGCTCTGACAGCAAGAAGGCTAAATACCCCACAAAACTACAAATCTCAGAATTCCATAGCATTGAGCCTCAGCAGTTAAAGCAGTCACAAACTGCATTAATTCTGCCAAGCTTTCAGGTTTTGGCCCAGAAACCTCAGGATCTAGGAGAATCTTGAACTGTTTTTCCAATTCCTTTTGGGAAAAAAACTGGCAAAATTTTTTCCATAAGGTTTAAAGAACTTGAGGATGTTTAAAAAAATATATATATCCATGAATGAGGGAGAAGGGGATAACAAAACTGAAAGTTTTTCCTGCCCCTAAGTTGCACACAAGTCTGAATAACATAATGCAAACTCTCTGTTTCCCCTTCTCAGTGTTGAATATTGATATTTCAATGCAGTCCCTTTGTATTTGACCAGAGAACTCATCCCCCCCCCATAAACTCAGCAAGCAATCAAGTCTAATGATTTCCAGTCACTTACCTGGATACCTTCCCAGTCCCTAGAGGTAAGGAAGGAGAAAGGGGAACCAAATCTACACCACCTCAAAACCTTGAACTAAATAGCATGAGTTAATCTACCTAGACAAGGTCCTGGCTGAAAATATCAAAGACAATACTGAAAGAAAAGAAGTCACTTAGCTTTGGCCTCCTGGGTGGTTGGGTTCCCAGAGAATTGCCCTTGTTGGCCTTCCTAGGAAAGGGTCTGGCAATTATTTTTGAGCTTTAATTGCCTTCCAAAGGGCAGACAGAAAGAGCACATGAGTGAGAGGTTTTATAGAAAAGGTTCTTGAACATGTAGAGGCTCAACTGAATAGGAAATTCTGACAGGTCTCATTAATCTCCCCAGGAAAACCATCGTGAGTTGTCAAAGGGTTTCTCTGCAGAGCTTGTGGTGGATTAGGCAGAGGTTGCTCACCAGATGGGCTCTATAGACTTTCTTTCTCTGCGTTACGCCATTCTTTGAGTCTCAGCCCAATGGATAATGGGGAGAAAGGTGGCGAAGAAATCCCAGCATCATGAAGGCTGGGTGTAACATTAGACAGAGTGAGACGGCTGCCTGAGATGTTTTTGAGTGTCATGGAGGGATGACAAGATCTTAATTATTGTTGCTACAAGGACTGGGAAGAAATTCTTGTGAGGATTTTTGTATGTTTGTTTCAAGTTGCCTGGCTTTCAGTACTATGTGTCTTGGCTTAGCAAATTATAGGTGTCATCTGCTGTTCCACTTCTAAGAAAATCTTCCTTCCTTCCTTCCTTCCTCTTTTTCTTTGATATTACCAGAACTCAGGGCCTGGGCCTGATTCTCCAGGTTTAGTGTGTCATCTCCAGGAAAGTGCAATTTCCTCAGCACTGGTGGGCCCCACTCCAGACAAAAGGAAAGGGTTGTATGCGAATCTCAAGCTCAGCTGGTAGAGCAATGGCTTGCTACAATTTGCAAGGCTTTGCTGATTTATTGCTGCAACTTGCAAAGACTCCCCAGGGAAATCTGTTCATTTACTTAGCGTTCTCCTTTGCTGCCAGTCATGGTGATGCCAGGGCTCCCCCTCCATCCTGCTCTGAATGCACTTTCTGGCTAGAAGCAAGTTGGCTAGATTAAACATTCCTAAGGAGGTAAGAAAAACTAATTGCTTCATTTTACCTTGATCTGGAAATTGCCCCTTTGGCTCAGACCTTTGTCTTAAATTCCAAAAAGGAACATACATTTCTCTCTCTCTCTCTCTCTGAGAAAGAAGGAGAGAGAGATGGATGGAGGGAGAGAGAATGTATTATTCCCGTTTGGAATTTAAGATAAAGGTCTGGGGGGGGGGGGGAGGAAGGGAAAGAGAAAGAATGGATGGATGGATGACAAGCTATGAGCAGCTGTGGTTGATAGTTATTGAATCACACTTAATGACATAAAGTAGGGGGTGTCCCTAACTCTCAGGTTTTTGATTTGGACACCTCAGGGCTGGGATGATTCTGAACTGACAACCCTATTCTTGCCTGTTTCTCATGACTTGTAACAATTGTACCAAGTGGCTCCAGAGATTTCTTTGCTAGACACCTTTGAATCACTCTAAATTACCTGAATTCATTCTGGAATTTGGGTTGTATCTAAAAAATGATTGCACAGTCTTAGTTTACACAAAGATCTGATTGAAACCTCCTAGTGTGGGTTCCCTATCCTATTACCAGTTGTATTTTGTATTTTTAACTAGTAGAAGTAGTAGTTTCACATAGGACTGAGCCCTTGAGTCCCACTTCAATATTCCCGCACTGCTCTTCCTCTTCTCTCCCAGCTTTTATCACCTTCCATCCTAATGCTTATCCACCTTTTCCTTTAGCTCATTTTATTTCCTCTTATCAAGGAGAGAAAATACATAGAGCAGCTGTACAGAGAAATCATTATCCAGACTTACTTGCAGCTTTGTTGTCCTTGATTGGGAGGTTCTGACACCTAGTGACTGAAGAAGGCACTACAGACTACAAATTTACTGATTAATCTCAAATTGATTAATCCATTTTAAAAACCAAATAACCTAGAGACACACAAACCTGGGTTCCCTAAAAAAAGGGGAGGGCAGTCTCCTATGATTTACTATCTTGTAGTTATGACAGACAGACAAGCAGACGTAGAAATATAGAGATACAATTTCTTCCCTTAGGGAAATCCTCCCATACAGCACTTAAAGAACTCTGATTGGTAGACAGTTCAAAGGTGTAGTAGATAAATTTCATACTAACTTGTTGTGCCTAAGGGCAGTGTGAAGTCAAGTTATCCTCACACAATTAATCATCTTTGGACATTAGAAGGGAAAATATTTTACATACTAGGTGACTGTTCCTTATGTCTTTGGGAACATCTAAATTGGTCATGGTGGGGACAGAGAAACAAAGAGCAAGATGGCAGCTGTTTTTCAAGAAGAGACATGTTGAATGTAAAGGTGACTACATTGCTAATGTGGAGGACAGACAATTATACAGGCAAAGGGAGCTATTAAGAGAACCGTTAATTGTGACAAACTGATAAAATGGCCCTACTTGCTAATCAATAGAGTGGCTGTTAAGTTAATAGGCCTTATCAACATTATTTATGAAGGCATATCTTCCTGCTTTAAAAATCTATGTGAAACACAAACTAACTTTCTAATTCTGACTAGAGTCAAGGATGACAAAACTGCTCAGAAATTTTATGGGGGCAGCCAAATAAAAATAAAACAAGATGCAAATTTCCATCCTGTGCATTTAGGATATATGTAGTCTTTTGGTGTGAGTGTCTGTATTCTCGGGTATGGAGATAACTTGAGGCGATAGAACAGACAAATTCGATCGTGAAGGCTGAACCAGGTTGTTTACCTGGTGTTGGAGGAGTTCAGTCCACAGAAATGTAGTTCCTGAGGACACAGAATCTACTTCCTCGAGTACATGATCCTTCTGTTTACAGCCAATGTATTTTTCTTGGCTCCAAACTGGATAACTCATAATTCAGTGAGCCTTTGGTATTTGCTGGAATTTGGTTTCTGTTATATACAATGGCGTAATAAAATGATATTCCTTATTTTTAATACTGACAAAACCAAGGCTTGCTCAGGAGCCCTGGTAGCGCAGTGGTTAAATGCCTATACAGCAGCCACTCACTCAAAACCATAAGATTGCGAGTTCAATCCCAGCCAAGGGGTTCAAGCTTGACTCAGGCTTGCATCCTTCCAAGGTCGCTAAAATGATACCCAGATTGTTGGGGGCAATAGCTTACAGTTGTAAACTGCTTAGACACTGTTAGTTGGGTATGAAGTGGTATATAAATGAAGCTGTTTTTGTTTGTTTGCTTGCTTGCTTTTGGGATTTTTTAAATATATATATATTCAAATTGAGGGTGGTGGAATTGATGGACAAAGAATCCATGGATGCTGAGGGCTGACTGTGTCATTTGGGGTAGGGGGTGGGGTGAATTGGTAACTTTCAAAGGGGATGCCAGTTTGCCTCTACAGTATTGCCTATCTTCCAATATCAGTTGATTGATATGGGAATGTTGGGCTCATTTTTCATCTTCATGCTTTTCTTAAAATATCCAAAGGATAATGTGGATGGTGGAGATCCCGTTATATTCATCACCTCTACCGGATAAAAAAGCTTTTGAAGCATCAAAAGCTACCATGACATGTTTTACATCTTTTGGTTGACCCAAAACCAGGATGAAAACTATTCAGTTTGGTTTAGATCAGCTTATCATGAGATGTTCCTTTTGGTAATAGAGCATCAAAGGGCATGTCTACACTGATAGGAAAACTTGTATCCACCTTGTAGGTACATCACATTTTTCTGGTATGCAGCAACCCAATTAATGTCAAGTGGCAAGATCAGAGTAACCTGCAACACATTTCTCTCATGTGAACCCATGTCAATGTAAAAAAATGGACCTGCGTGATCACATGCCTTATACTTTGCAGTATTCTCAACCATGCACCAGCCAAACATACTATCATCAAAATTTTCCAGGCAGCCCTTTTTTAATCAGATTTTTTTTTTTTTAACAAAGGCTCGACATTGCCTGGAAATCATCAAAAAAGTTGTGTGCTTGGGCCACAATAGCTATAGGATGTATATTGATCACTTCCTGTCTGTTGGTCATCATTTTGTTTCCTGTATTTGTTGACATATGTTGGTTAGCTCTAGAGTCGACTCTGTGAGTGTCCTGGCACACTACACACACTGTAACACTAGCTAACCCTGAACCATTTGGGGGTTCTCTTGACCAGTTCATCACATCTTCTTTTTTTATATCAACACTTAGATGTCCTGCCTGGAGGATAACTCAGAGGATGAGCCAGAGCCTCTGGGACCTGAGCCTGCAATTGGGGAGACTGAGGCAGGTCCTAGCTCTGCTGTAGCAGAGTCTGGGGCCTCTCCAGAGATTCAGGAGCCAAGTCTGCCTATAACCAAGTCTGTGGACATAGAGGAGAATAAGGGAAGTGTGGCTACCTTCAGGAAGTGTTGAGCTGAAAAGGAGGGCTTTCGAAGGTCATGGAGGCTTTATCAGAAATGAGCTGCTAATCAGACACACCTGAACACCTGCTGCCTGCCTATTTAGACAGTTGGAGCATGTGCATCTAGTTGCCAATGATTATCTGACCTTTTTGAGGGAAGACTCTGGTTCCTGAACCTTTGCCTCTTAGACTGCTGACTCATCGATCTGTCTGTCACCCTGGACTTCAGACTTCTTGACAACTCTTTTGGTAATACCTCTTGTGATACTGCACTTAAAGACTTTGTTATTTAGCTTTGGCTCTGCCAACTGGTGATTTGTTTTTTTGAGGAACTGAGCTGGCCTCATTGGCCATTTGGTTGCATTCCTGGACAATATCCCAGTTCTCATTTACATGGTTATCTATTCACCTTGGCTTTAGGCAACATCCTTCTTCCTGCCTTATCTCCCAATAACTGTACCTAAAACTGAACTTGTCACCTTGTCACCCACAAAGTTTTGCATTTCTATGGATATTCCCAAACACAGAATTGCCATATAGATCTATCCCTGGACTTTCCACTATATCCCATACATCTGAGGAAATAGATAAGAAAATTTATGCTACCAACTTCTTTTTTTCAGTTAGGGGCAGAACAGACTGCCCTGAAGGGGTGGCTTCAAGCCACCCCTGTGAAATCCATGTTGGGGCTACGGCCCCAATCTGGCTTTTTGCTAGCCCAAATAGAAGCAGCAAATTGCTACTCCTTCCAAAAAGCTGACTTTCCCCTTGCTGCGGCAGCTTTATACTGTTCTTGCGGTTTGTGCCATACTCCAAAGTTGCCAGAAACTGGTGAAAAGGAGAGCTTTGTTTCACCCCTTAGTCTCAAAAGTGCTACAAGATCCCTTTGCATATTGATTTTCCAGACTAACAGGGCTACGTCTTTGAATAACTTGGGTGGAAAAGTTTTTAATTTTCTTATGGTATAATGATAATGTTTCAGTATACGTGCTTATTGTTCAATATACTTAATTTACAATGTGTGTTTGTAAAACCTCAGTAAAAAAGTTGGAGGGAAAGTGGACTCAAAGTGGAGTTCTATCAAAACAATTCAATATTCATTTTGGAGAGTCTTGTCAGAAGAAATATCTGTGCAAATCACATTTTTGAAGGTGGAGGAGAAGGGAAAAGCCATCCCTTGCTAGAATGTTTCAAAATTACTACACCTTTTTAGTTATTTTTCTCTGTAAATATATGTAAATTTTTACACTGATTTCAGCCATATTTATGCTGCCATAAATGGTGGCTGTGAGGGTCTATTGGGATCACTATTTTTTAAAAAAAAAAAAAAGCTACTGCACTCATCCATTTATATCATTTTAAAGACTGTGATATAAATAGAAGTTTTCACATTTACAATATTTGATATTTTGGCACCGTTTTAACAACTTGGATTTATCCATTATTGAACCAGTAAGGAAAGTTCTGCTAAACAGGTTCAACTAATCTAAAAATGTTCCTATTCTTCTCATTTTGATTGACAAGGTAAAATTCCAAACTTCCAGTTTCTGAAGTTAAACGTGGCAGATTTCAGAGATGTTTTCCAATTTTGTTTTCTTCCTCCTTTGTCCATGTGTGGTGAATCCATTGTTGTGTTGCAACCTTTCAGTGGAATCTGTGCCACCTGCCCTCTGATCACTGAAAAGTTAAAATGAGCTTTTTTTCAACTTCTGACCCTGCTTTTATCCATTTTCCCACACAGTGTACAATGTGGCATATTTTAAAAGCATCCCATAGACAGAGCCTTTTCATCCTACTCCTTTCAACTTATCCAGATGAAGAACCCTGGTTCTCCACTAAACAAGCCATATGAAAGCAATTGCTCTTAAGACCTTGGAAGAAGAAGAATTTTTGAGCTTCTTCATGCCAACCAAGACAATATCTTTGAACATGAACCTGAAGGGAAGAAGGGAAGGCAAGATAGACTGGAATTTACACATCAAACAGGGGTTAGTGAAGGTATTTATAGAGAAAAGAAGAGTGGAAAGGTGATTTCCATGGGTATATGATACCCTGGGGCAGGAAGGAAGAGCTCTTTAAGATATCATTTTAGAGGCTGTGATGTAAATAGATGTTTTCACATTTGGAGTATTTGTTATTTTGACACCTTTCTTGAATATTTGGATTTATCTTCTGTCCCTTTGAAATTTTTCATGGTTTGTTTTAGCTTACTTAGCTTGGTTTAGCTCCAAATAAACTCTGCTATGAGATGTTACATGTTCTGGATTGTGTCTGGCTATACTTGAACATTAGCACATAAAATGAGTAGTCATGGTCCCCCAGATGTTGTTGAACTGCAGTTTCCATGGTCTTCACCACCAGC
>NC_056526.1:185292372-185307244 GCF_019175285.1 Sceloporus undulatus | reverse complement strand
TTTGCTGATTAAGAGTTCTTGGAGTTTCAGAAGCCAAAGACCTTCTAGAAGATCATAGTTACCTACACCACTGTAGCATCATGAAGTCAGCTGATGCTCATGGATAAGGGGAAGTAGAGCCCTACAACATCAGGAGGACCAGAGATCCCAATTTAGGTCTATAATTTTGCATTTATGTCTACACAACTCATGTGCTGTCTGTGTGGCATACTTTCTGCTTGCTCTGCACCAGAAGGATATTATCAACCTCACTGTTTTCCATCTTTCTTTCTAAGAGGCACCATGAGATGAGTACCTAGATTCGTAAGGTAAGACTTGGTTGGTTTCCCTTGTTACTGTAGGTTCAAACCCAAGGCCTTTCTCCTTCCTTCTCCCTTTGTCCTCCCCTCTCCCTAAGAGCCCTGGTGGTGCAGTGGTTAAATGCATGTACTGCAGCCATTCACTCACAAACCGCAATGCCAGCCAGGGTCTCAGGGTCGACTCAGCCTAGCATCCTTCTAAACTCGCTAAAATCAGTACCCAGCTTGTTGGGGAAAATTAGCTTACACATTGTAAACCACTTAGGGAGTGCTTAAGTGCACTGATAAGTGCTATAGAAATGTATTTGCTATTGCTATTGTCTGTCTTTTCTTCCCCTGTTGAATATACTTTTGATATTTAAGCAGCAAGGTTCGCTCAAAAAGGCCATAGGTCATTCCATAGTCACCCTTTCCATTTGCTCCATCCAAGGAGCAATCTCCCAGCACTCAGAGTTGATGTCAGAAACAAGCAACATCACAATTGGTGTCAGAAACAGTTTCTTCCCTCTGCTTCATGCCATGCTCAGAAAGTAGGGGAAAGAGCTGTTAAAATGAAAAGAGCACTTGTTGTTATCTGCCTTCAAGTCAATTTTGACTCATGGCAACCCTGTGGATGAGACACCTCCCAAGAACGCCTGTCATCCACTGCTCTGCTGAGGCCCTGCAAACCCATGCCTGTGTCACCTTGAATTGAGTCCATCCATTTGACATGTGGCCTTCCTTTCCTTCTTCTACCATCTACCTTTTCTAGAATTATTTTCACAGTAATCCATGCCTTCTTATTACAGTATATGGCCAAAGTACATCAGCCTCAATTTAATCATCTTGATTTTTAAGGAAATCTCTGGCTTGATCTGTTCCAAGACCCATCTGCTTTTACTTTTGGCTGTCCATGGTATCCTGAACACTCTTTTCCAACATCACATCTCAAATTAGTTGTTCTTCCTTCTGCCTGCTTTCTTTATTCTCCAGCTCTCATATCTGCACATGATGATGGGGAATACTATGGCTTGGGCAATTCTAACTTTTGTCCTCAGTTGTATATATTAATCCTTCAGGAGCTATCCTAGTTCTTTCATAGCTGCCCTTCCTAAACTTATTTCTTGGCTGCAGTCACCATTCTGGTCAATATTTGATTATAAGTATGAGAATTCTTTAACTATTTTGATTTCCTCATTGTCTAGACTGAATTTATGTAACTCTTCTGTTGTCACAACTTTCATTTTCTTTATGTTCAGCATTAAACCTGCCTTTGCACTTTCATCTTTGCCTTCCCTTAGTAACCGTTCCAAGTCTGTGATGCCTTCCACCATTATTATGGTATTCATGTACCTTAGGTTGTTGAAGAGCACTGCTTCTGCCAAAAAGGAAATTAGGGTGTTTTCTCAAAGTTACACATGGGTAACAATTTAATTTGTGTTTAGGAAACGCTTTGTTGGATTTCAGCTAATATAGTTCCTGACCATTAGGCATGTGGACTTCAGCTGATGAGATTTGGAGTCCACCAACTTCTAAAGTTCAGAAGGAGTGGTGTCTGATGTCTTCTGGGTCAGGAGGTTTTTTTAGTCTGAAATTTAAGGGTGCTCAAATCTATTTTCAAAGTCAGTTCAGTGTCTTCAATTGTTCTTTAATGTTTGGAAAGAAACAGGGAGTGGGTCTGTGATCTATTGAAATGGAAGCCACCAACTTTGCCAGCCGGCAGCCCCTTCCTCCTCACTGGTCTAACTTCATGTATTGGCCTCAGTCCATCTGTGAAGCCAAGCCCACTATGTGAATTTTGTGCATTTTGTTTTCTTCTTTGTCTGCTACAAAACCTTCTCTCATTATCCCTAAGTAAACCTTTTCACTTTTAATGTTGTTGTTGTTTCAGATGGAGTATTTCGCTCTGGGTTATCTGGAAGCTTTGCTTCGAATCTACATAATCCCCAACCTCCTGAAACAACCTCATTTATTGAGACTATTATTTTTCATGGAAACTTTTAAAAAGTCATTTGGGGTTTATATTTGCTATAATCATTTGTTTTTAAGCAGAAAGAAATCCTCACATAACAGGCAAGAAACAGGCCTTCTTGGCATAATCTATAAAAAATAGTCATAAGTGAAAACATTTTCTCATAGCTAATACTCACATACTGAGAGATGTATTTATACATCATAAGTGTTGAAAATGCTGAACAAGATGCCAAGTAGAGTTTGACTACTGATCTGGGAACTTTAGGATAACATTTCTTCAGTACTGTATTATCTACCACATTTACACATAGGATTGGAAATCAGTCATCATTCTCCACATGTTCACTCTTTGGGATGGGATTGTATCTTCTGAACAGAGGGAGCTGGAAGAAAATATCTGAGGAAATGTCATTCAGCTTTCAGCTAGACCATTTGGAAGAAAAAGAATCTTCTTTCATAGGGAATGAGTTATAATGCTAAAAAAAGTAAGTAAGTAAGAGCCCATACAGACAGGCCAAAATAAAGCTGCTTTGGGTCACTTTAAAGGTATGCTGTTTAAATGAGACTCACATCTTAAGAGAGCAGAAGCTGTGCCAAAGATGCGCTCCACTCCTTAGGACTGGAGAGTGGCTTTGGCATGGCTTCCAGCCTCTTAGGATGCATGTATCATTTAAACAGCATACCTTCAAAGTGACCCTAAGAAGCTTTATTTTGGCCTGTCTGTAAATAAAGAAATAATGCATCAGTAAACTGACAAGTCTGCATTGTAACCCTACTACTTCAAGAAAAAAGTAAAATAAAAGGAAAGAGGAAGAAATTTGCCCCTCAGACCATACAACCATCTCAGGAAACTACACCAGTGTTTTATTTTATTTCACACAAAATATTACAAATATAACAGGTAACAAACTGGTTAATAACACAAACATAGTATTTTATTTTTTGAAAAAATATATTTGGAAGTGACCTAGCACTGATCCAAGAAATTGCTAAATGCTCTCCTCCACCTGAGAGTATGGAATGAGTGGATGTAGAGAAGACAACAACTGGCAAAACCCAGTGAACTCAAAGAGACCACATTATGAGAACTCAACACCTTTTTCAACCAGTTTGGAAGCATGGGCTTTGGAGTTCCTAATAAAGTGTGTGAAATATTCTTCGCAACACTGAATTAAAGTAAATGTTAATCTATGGAAGCAAAAGTAGACATTGTGGCAAAGATGTTCTTTCATCCCACAAAATAGCACTTGAACATTCCATGTCATGACATTGCTCTTGATTGTGATACCTTCACCACTCTCTGAAAGAACAAATTGATAGATCTGGAGAATACACATATGTATGGAACAATCTTGCTCTTGTCTTTGTCTTCCATTCCTTTGAATCCCACCTGTTTTCCCATTTTGTGCTCATACTGCTTTTCTTTCCAATATGAAAATTCATGTCCATTTTCCTGGACACGACTTTCTTGATCTAGATATGTTTGAAACATGTTCCCACTGACTGAAGCATGTGTTTGTATATTTTTCAATCGTACATGATTTAAGCCACTTGCCATTTTTAACTGCATGGGTTTTACTTCATTGAAAGGCATTAAAATGCACTTTGCATATGTGTAGATTTCCAAGTCAAGGTGCATTTTGTCTCACAACATGTCTTGTGAGGTAGGAATAAAACACTTTCACTGTGAATCTCTATTCCAAGTTAGTTCTCCTCTCTCAGTCATGGGAACTTGTGGATAGAGAGATGAGAGTATTTTGCTTGGTTTATTCCTTCTTTCACTCCTGGTTCCTTTCTGTATTCCTGCTGTGACCAGCACTCTCCCAAAACAGAGTTTTGCTGAAACATTTCAAATGTTACTTCTGGAATTAGGACAGAGGCAGCTTGCTACAAATTTTGGTCCCTGTAAATTATTTGCATCTTTCCTCTGCCCCGCCCCCCCATCACCACATTCATTTAAAAAAAAACTCACTAAAAATCAATTTATTTTATTGCCTGTGACTTCCTTAAAATTATGTTTTTCTACAACATTTACTAATGTGCCTACACACTCTCAGTCATTAATACATAAAGCATCAGGCAGAAAAAAACTTGATATAACTGTATATTAAATCTAACTACTGAGTTTAATTACAACAAAACCATTGAATCGATTGCTCAGTGCTAAGTCAAAACTTGTGCGAAATTCGTTGAGTCAATGGATTTGCTTTAGTTGGGATTAGAGGATCAATGGGATTTAAGTTGAGACGCAAAATTACATTGAGACTCAGAACTAACATGTTCTGCCATACTACTTTGGTGACTAGTTACCTTTTATGCACTAATAAACTGTATTATTATTTACCCGTTTGTAACAGCCATAGCTGTTATTCACTACTTCTGTATCTTAGAAGGTTCGATTGGTATTGTCTTTTGCACTTTTCTCAGAATTTTAGAGATGTGCTATAAGAATTGGCCACTTGTGGGAAACAGAGAGCATTTTCCTATATTTTCCATTCAAATGGAAGATTGGTAAATAGTACAATCTACCCTTTTAATCTGCAGGGGTTCAGTTCCACCACCTCCCCACCCCCAATGGATGGCAAAAATGCAGACAGTTGTACCACAGATTATTCAATGGGGGTGACATGGGCACAGATGTGTCAGCATGCCCATGTGCATGCACTGCCATTAAATAATATGGAGGTTGATGATCAACAGACTTTCAAATCCATGAATTGCCAGCCTTGAATATGAAGGATCTATTCATTGTACCAATAACTTATGTGTAATGAGTAACTAGAGTTAGTTTTCTGCAGTGTCATGACAGTAACAAGTGAACAGATTAATAATCAGGGTAACTGGCTCCTTTTTAAAATGTGACATTCCAAGATCTTTTGAGACTGTCTTTTTGCAATACTCTGCACACAAATGTGCATATCTGTTGGTAAAACACTACATCATTACAAACTGGAAAGCACATATTTGGATCCACAAGGAAAAGAAGAAACAAGTCTTCATGTGCTTATTGGTGGTTGTATTTTATTGTTTAGAAAGGTTTTATAGCTATCTTGTTTTGTAATGAGCATAACACATTTCAGCTTTTATCATACTGAATGGTCTTCTTAAAAAGATATACATTCAATCTTTCAACAGCAGAAATTTCTGGAGTTGGCTTAAAAAATCTCTCTCTACATAACTGGACTGTTAGGCAATAAAAAGGGGCATATTAACAAAAGTAATTTTGGCGGTATCCAGACCGGCACAAAGCGCTGGCCTGGATATGTACTAGGGTTGCCTTGGGGCATCCTTTACAGATGCCCCGCAAGCCTAGGATGTACTCTGTACGTGAAAATGGTGGCGCCCTGTCTACATGGGTGCCGCCATTTTGATGTGATGGACACGCCGCGTCTAAATGGCATGGCGTGGGTGTCACATCATGGTGCTGCTGTAGGGTGCTTGTGGCGCCCTTTCAGCGGCGCGGAAAGGAGCTCCATTTTGGAGCTCTTTCCACCACGCATATCGTTGGTGTGGCCTTTAAATGGCCGCACCAGCGATACAGACCCCTTTCTCCCTTTCCCCGCCGCTGTTGGGGTGTCCTTGGGGCATGAAGCCCCAAGGACACCCCTTTCCAGGCTGCGGGGAAGCGGCATTTTGCTGCTTCCCCAAGGCCAGGAAAAGCGGCAGATCGGGGCCTCCGGGACTGCCGCTTTGGCAGCTGAGGCCCCGATTTGTCAAGGAAAGGGGCGGTCTGTATCCCACCTTTGGTACAGAAACTGAAAACACTGCAGCATTCCTCAAGGAAAGGAGATTGCAGCACTTTCAAACTAGAAACAGCTGCAGCTTCAGTCAACCCATACCCCCCCCCCCCACACACACATATTGTGTAACATTTGAATTGTGCAACATTCATAGTGGCAAAGGCTGCAGGTTGAGTAAGACCAAGTGTGGGTCTATACTGCCAGAATATTGTAGGCTGATCCTGGAGTATTCTGGCTCCAAAGCTACCCCAACTCCTCTCTCCCTCCCCCATAACCTGAGCACTCCAGAGTAATGCTGGGCAGCTGTCTACACATGGGTCTGAGTCTTCCGTTGGTGTGAATCACTCCTTCTGAGGATGAAAATGAGGCACTCAGCATTGATTAAATGGCTGGTCACCTCACTACAACCTCAGACGTTTGTGCCAACAGGAGCAGCACCAAGTAGTATAGAGGAATGCTACGTAAACAGCTGTCTGGAATCACTCCAGAGTACTCCAAATTTTTCCTGAAAGATACAGAGCAAAAGGTATTTTAAAAATACTGATTTAAAAGAGGAATGTCCCAGATTCAATACAGAAGTGGTTTTCCCTTGTTAAGACAGTCTGCAGCCAAACTGGAGCTTTTGCCCTGGATTGTGAAGACAAGTTGAAGCAAGGGTGGGGAAAAACTGGTTTTAATGGCACATGTAGGCATACCCTGAGTTTCTTTTCCTTCCACATTCAAACCAGCAAAAACAGTGCATTGAAAGACTGCAAGTGTAGGTTTTACAGGAAAGCTGCAGAGTTCCTCAGAATCCCAAATATTTCAGAGAAACAAGTCATACCAGACAAATTTTATCTCTTTCTTTGATAAAATTACTAGCTTGGTAGATGAAGGGAATGCTGTAGATATAGTATATCCTGATTTCAGTAAGGCCTTTGACAGGGTTCCCCATGACATTATTGCAAACAAGCTAGTGAAATGTGGACTACACAAGATAACTGTTACATGGATTTGTAATTGGTTGACTGGCCGAACCCAAAGGGTGCTCAACAATGGCTCCTTTTCATCCTGGAGAGAAGCGACTAGTGGGGTTCGTCCTGGGCCCAGTGCTATTAAACATCTTTATCAATGACTTGGATGAAACAATTGGGGGCATTCTTATCAAATCTGCAGATGGCACCAAACTAGGAGGAGTAGCTAACACCCCAGAGGACAGGATCAAAATTCAAAATTACCTTAATAGATTAGAAAGCTGGGCCAAATCTAACAAAATGAATTTCAGCATGGAAAATGTAAGGTACTGCACTTAGGGCAGAAAAATAAAATGCACAGATATAGGATGGGGGACACCTGGCTGAAGGAGACTACATGTGAAAGGGATCTGGGAGTCCAAGTAGACCACAAGTTGAACATGAGTTAACAATGTGATGCGGCAGCTAACAAGGCCAATGCAATTTTAGGCTGCATCAATAGAAGTATAGTATCTAGATCAAGGGAAGTAACAGTGCCACTCTATTCTGCTCTGGTCAAGCCCCACCTGGAATACTGTGTCCAATTCTGGGCACCACAATTTTAAAAAGGTTTAGAAACTGGAGCGTGTCCAAAGGAGAGCAACTAAAATGGTTAAGGGTCTGGAAACCAAGACCCTTCACCTATGAGAAAAGCCTTAGGGAGCTGGGGATGTTTAGCCTGGAGAAGAGAAGGTTAAGGGGTGATATGATTGCCCTGTTTAAATACTTGAAAGGATGTCATATTGAGGAGGGAGCAAGCTTGTTTTCTTCTGCTCCAGAGACTAGGACCCGGAACAATGGTTGCAAGCTACAGCAAAAGAGATTCCACCTCAACATTAGGAGGAACTTTAGTGTTTTGCAAAATAATAAATAAATAAAGGCCCAAAGTTTGTGGAAAGCAAGGAGAAAAACCATTCATAAGTTGCAGCAGTGAGGGGGAGCTTTTTTTTCTTCCATGTGAGAACAGAAAAATGAGGGCTCACATCGTGTCACAACATATTCAATGTTTTCTGTGAAGCAATAGCAAAATCTCGATGATTCCTGCCATCAGACATGATGTTTGGGTAGCAAACTGTCTCCCAAGTCTCAACCCCAAAACCCACCTTAAAATTCAGCCAGGTGCACACAAAGGAGGAGTTACAAAGTGCGATGAACAGATTATAGTGCCGATTAGTTTATGACCCTCATCCATCCATTCTGCTGAACAAAATAGGTACCACTGTGTGATCCACAACAATGTCACACCAACAAATAGCAGGAGAGCTGGCTACATCATTATTTATGTCCTGCCTTACCAGCATCATAGAATGTGTCCCTCAGCATAGCTGGCTGGATTTTAAGGGGTTTAACAAGGCATTTACGATAATGCAATGGTAACACAATGTAAATGGGAATATGTCTGAGGTTTGACTCAGCCTTCCATCCTTTTGTAGTCAGTAAATTAGTACCCAGTTGTTGGGGGCAACGGCTACAAATTGTAAACCGCTTACTGAGTTCACTATTAAGCAGTGTAGAAATGTAAATGCAATACTATTTTTAATAATAGTAAACAGTTAACAAGATGGTAAATCTAACTTATGAATTGTATCTAATAACAGGATGACAGCCATTGTCTTGCCGACATCAGACGTGCACTTTTTTTGTTAGATGCAACACAAGTCACAATTTGCGCATCTAAAAGTTGGCACAGTTTCCTTCCCCCGCCTCTCGCACTAGTAAATAAGATACCTACAGTCACCCAGGAAGCTTCATAGCATAGCAGGTAGGGCTGAACTGAGGCTTCCTCATCAAGGCTGACAACACAGTTTCCTGTTAGGTAATGGTGAAAGAAATGGTAGCTGATATCTCAAGCAGTGTAATCAATTGGCAAAGCAGAGAGTGAACAACATCCAGTCTCGGCCCCTGGCAAATCTTGGCAGAGAAAAGAAAACAAGCTTAGTCTTAATCTTCTTTGTAAAACATATTAAAGTATTTCACTTACAACACCTAAACATATATGAAATACATGTATAAGGGAGGGATGAGAGAGAAAGAGAGAGAGTAAATGGCTGCAGGTTTAAACGATACAGGAAAGGAGAAGTTATGGGGGGAAACCTAAAGATGTTCCTTAAATCATACCATGTCTAAAGTTCTAGAAGGAACAATGCAATTACAGGCGTTACTTGTTAACAAAAACTTTGTACCAGGGTAGAAATGACATGGAAATAATAGGGGGTAGGTTCCCACCTCATTCAACTTGTTTCAGCAAAAACTTTTTATATATCAAACTGCATATAAAACATGTGAAATGAAAAGAGCCACATCAGATAAGCCTTTGATATGTAAATAAAACATTTGTAACTTCCTGAAAACGTAAATGGTTTTCAAAATGCATCCTGGGATGATCTCGCCCCACTTTTCATCAGCAGCTCCACATTTTATGACGTCCATTTTGTGGTGAAACTTAAAGATCTATATAGTTAAACATGGCTACATGGTGAGGCAGGTTTAATAAGTTTCCTGTTTTTCCTTTTGTTTTTTCTTAACACATGCTCAGTAGTGATTCTGGAGGTGGCCATTGGCTTGCCTGTTGTATGTTAAGCACACACACTACAGTAGCGTACTCTAGAGTAGAATTCCCCCCCAAGTCAAGTTTTATTGCAAGTTTATTACAGATGCATGGTTTGCAACCCAACACTCACATTCTGTCTTTCTTAACTGAGGTAAGCCTGTAGTGTGGAGAGGCTGCTGGCTCTAACATAGCTTCCATAATATCTGCATGGAGAATTACACATTAATTGTGTCATCAACCTGTATGTTGAATGGCAGCGTTGTCATCTGAGCTCAGGAACTAAGTATGCTACCAAATGCACACCCAAATGTACAATGCATACCCATGGCAATTCACAGTACACACAATACATCTTTTTAAGCAGTCTTGAACTGAATGCAGATGTTCGCTATGAACAAAAATGTCTACCCACTTCTAAGTGGAATGCATGCAACATAAAAACACTGGCTACTTCTTTCCTGAACTGTCTTAGAACTGATAGCAACTGGAAGATGATATGCTTTCATGGTAAAAGGACTAATTAGTTTCTTTGACCAGCCTTTTTTAAAAAAAAGCAAAAACAAAACTACAAAATTAGCAAGGCACCCATTGTTTGGAAAGAGTATTATTTTTTTATATGGCTCTTTGGTATTAGAGAAAATAGTCCACAAAGACACACCCGTCCTTGCAAGGGAATGCTTTATCTGTTCTTGCCCATATTTATTTATTTATTTATATTATTTATTTATTTCGTTGCAAGTCTTGTTTCAAAGGTACCACGTACAATGACTAATGAAACCCTTGGGTCCAATTAGAGACTTCATATGCAGCTAATTGTGAGGTTGTTTTCATGCCCAAAAAAAGACAGGAGTCATGGGTCACTATTATCAGGAAAAAAACAGATTTTTTGGGCAGGGGATACGTCAGAAGGTTAACAGCTTTTCTGTCTTGCATACACCCAAACCAGATATACAACGTTCCCATACCTAAACACAGAATTAAATCATATACTGTGGCAAAATTTTACACAGGAGCAATAGAGCATAAATTGATATTCAGTGAGTTATGTGATGGTTGACAATTCCATCTCAGTAGTGAATTGTGAGCTGCAAATCAATGTGTAAATCAAATAGGAATGTGTACTGGCAAAATTCACATGTATGCATGCACATCATGCACACTCATGCACAATCACATCCATGCTCAGTCACACGAAAATGTGCGACTCAAACTCGGACATTGAACTAACAAAGCCAGATGTAATGCCTGCATTAGATCAGAGCTGCATACATGTACATAAGTTCGCAAGTGCAACGTGCACAACGGTTGTTCTTTCTTGGATGGGGCAAACTAGTCACCAGTTCCTTCAGTGTAACACTGGTTCACTGTAGAAATGGCAAAACACAATGCAGAATAATTTGCACAATGCTAACATTAAGTACAAGGTGGTGGTAGCAAGACCACAACTTTACACACAAATGTGGAGTTACACTATGCAGGCATAATGTAAAGATCTCATCTAAACAATGCTACCTTTCTAAAAATTGGGGAATGTGTGTGGATGAAGCAACAACAACATCTGCAATAACTTGACAAATCTCGTCACCATTAAAGCATCTAAATGGGTGGGAAGGAACCTTCTCCATTTGCCAACAGGTTTTAACTTATTTTCAAGTCAATGTATTTAAAAGAGAAGAGGTGAATTAAACTAAATGCAGTAGAATAGAACTGTCAAAAAGAGACTAAAATACAATTATGAAATCATTCCAAAAGTAACATTTTCTTTTTTTCTCTTTTTTAAAAAATTTAATTTCAAAAACTACAAATAAAAAACATATCTGCAGTCATAGGCATTACAGAGATTATGAAAAACCCCGTCAGAATCTCCACTTAACTGACTTCCTCAGTCTCTCAATGGTGGACCCCAGATCAACCCGTTCTTCTCATCAATATTTTTTACAAAATTAAAATTACAAACTAAAACAGTCTCCTGGAGTCTAAACTAGATTCATAGTAATTTCCTTTCAGACTAGATGATGTTTTGTTATAACATAATTCTACCTGCACCTTATTTCACATCTAATTTACAGAATTCCATAATCGGGAACCATCCCTCTTCTATTCATGCATATACTTTATTATTCAGGCAACGGGATTTTTTTGTCAATATCTATCACTCTAATAATTTCATTAGCCAATCATCTACCATGGGTATTTCTTGATTTTTCCATTCTATGCAATTACTATTCTGGCGGCTGATATCAAATATAGCATAATGTGCCAATTTTCTTTCCATCTGGTGTGATCTTATCAGCATATTAAAAAAGACAAACCTCTGGTCGCATTCAAACTTAATCTGTAAACATCGTTTCTTCTATGGATACATTTATCTTTTCCCAGTAAATGTTAAGTTTTGGGCAGTGCCACCAAAACATGTAAACCAGGATCCGAGAGCTAGTTGGCATTCCAACAAAGATTTGAGGCAATTTTGTATACCTTTGCAATTATAAAAAGTTAGATGCCATTCTCTGTTCCATTTCCAGTAATTTTCTCTAAATAAATTGAGATTCGATTAATTCGGCATATTTTTCAACTGTCTAAGTCAATACTTCATCACATCCAATGCTCATTTGATCATCATGTCTGTTATTGTTCTTCTCCTGCTCATAATTGCGCAAAGGTTTGTATATCTAGCTACTCTCTTGGTTTGTGTAGATCCAAAAGTGATGTTTTCTGAATCAAATGGAACAAGCTGTTTCATGATCAAAAGAATTCAAAAGAAATTCACATTTCCCCATACCATAAAAACCTCCAAGATAAGGTTAATTCTGGGGAGCAGATTCAAAGAGTGTCAGTCTGAAAACTAGAAACATGAAAATCTACTGATGTAAGTCCAGTTTCCATTGCCAGCTCATTCTGACATAGATCCACTAGGATCAACAGTTATTTTGTATCTAAATGAAATTCATGATGAGATAATTTTTGTGTTTTTTTACAGACACATAAGCTCTCAGCATCAGCATGTAGTTGTACGTTTTTGGCCATTGCACAAAATGCATATTGCATAAGTTGGAAGGGGCAAGGAACATTCAATTCAACACTCTGCCATGCAGAATGCAAAACTAAAGGACTCCTGAGAGGTGCCCATCCAACTGCGTTAAAGCCCTCCAAAGAAGGAGACCCACCACAAGAAGGCAGTCATACCACTGTTGAACAATTCTATAGTCAGATGATTTTCTAATGGTTAGATGGAATCCCTTTTCCTTGTAATTTGAATCCACGGGTTCATATTAGTCTCTGGAATAGCAAGAAACACAGATTTACTCACATCCTCAATATGATGTCCCTTCAAATATTAAAGATGGCTATCACATCACCCTCAGTCTCTCTTCTCCAAAATAAACACTGCAAATTCCCTAAAATGTCAGGGCTATCCTGAGAAAGATAGCTCTCCCTCCATGATAAAGTCATCTTTCAGCCTGTGAGGGATGAACAGGCAGGCCCAGCTCCATCAGGGCAGTTGAAGAAAGAGAGCCCTCTCTCCAATCCACTGCTTGGTCCAGGCCTAAGAGGGAGAGAATAACCACTGGACTTCATTCCCTTTCCCACACACCATCCTTCTCCTTTGTGTCATGTCTTTTACATGTAAGCTAGTGGCAGGGAACTGTTTAATTAAAAAATAATTGTAAGCTGCTCTGATAGCTTTTAGGCGAAGGGCGGGGTACAAATACCAATAAAAATAAATAAATAAAGTGTTTCCCATATGGCTTGTTTCAGACTTGGATCACCTGGTTGTCCTCTCTGGACATGCTCCATGGGTCAATGCTGACATTCAGTAATAAGTAGATAAGTGGAATTCCATGAGCATAACAATTTCACATGAGCCTTGGAGGTAGTAATTATTTCTAAGTGCCTCAATGTACCATGATTAACTGGGATCAAGGAACAGTAATGGTGCTATCATTGCAATTGTGCATCACATTGAGTATGGACAGCAGCAGTCAAATGCAAGATGTGCAACTAGATCTAAATGTTGGTAAATTGCACACCAACACTTAACTCGGCGATGTAGATTTCCACTGCATAACCACAATGTAGGATCCATCCCTGTGTGTTTTCATTCCCCACCCTCCTCTTCTGGAGCTTTTATGGGCATTTTTCAAATGACATATTTTTGCTATCATTTTACTAACTGACAAAATGTGCAAATATGTGTACTGTTTTTAGATATATAGTTTTTAAATGTTTAATTGTTTTGGATGTAATGTTTTAAAAGTAGTACAGTGCGATTGCTGGAAGCTGCACCGGAAGGAGCAGCACTGCGTGCCAGAAAGGTAATGGTGCACGCACTGCTGTGGACACAGCCCAATTCACTTGAATTGAGCTTGAGCATCTGCATCTTTTCCCTTACATGGGGGGGGGGGTCCAGAATGGATCCCCCACATAAGAGAAGGAGACTATATATGCTTAAAAACATTTTACTCCATTTTGTTTTAGGTGTTCTGTTTTAATTTATAAATTGCGATCCACTTTGAGTCCCATTCAGGAGAAAAGCAGGATATAAATCCATATAAATAATAATAAAAATATTTCTGTGCATTTTTCACATGTGCATAATTTTCACTGCTCTTTTTTCAAAAGCATGCATGTTTCCAACATTTTTATGTGTAGTGTGACGCACACATGCAACCTCAATATACAAAGTTTCTGACCCCCACTTGCTTTTGAATTCATGTCTGCATCCAGAAGGTAGACAATGGGTTAATAAAAAACTCAAGCCAATGAATTTCTCACCTATCCCTAGTATAAAGTATCATTTTCATGCCAAGGCTTTTTTTGAAGGCTTCTGCAAAGAACAAAAGCCCATGCAAAATTCATATCAGGAAGCTGATGTCTGAGAGCGAAGGGTAACAAAGAGGGAGAAAAGGGAGCACTGCTGAAGTAGTTTTCTGACTTCGTAATGCAATTATTGCTGAGTTTATAAGATCTAAACTGAAGCGAGGAGAGAGTGCCAGTGAAAATAAATACCATTGGCACTTGCAGGCAAAGCCTCACTCTGAGAGCAACCTGCATGGAGGGAGAAATTTTTATAACCACGTAATTGTTCAGGTTATCTGGTGGAATGAGCCATTACGACTGCTGCCTACAAGGGTGAACGTGAAAGTCAAAAATGAAGAAAAACTTTTAAAGATGGAGAGGCTAAAGAGCAGAAGAGTAAAGAAAAAATAATCTGATCCCTATTCTCCTACAACACACACTCACAGTCTGACAAACACATTCTGGTTTTCTTCCAGAAGGGAACACTGTGTAAGCAGGAAAGAACTGTCCCAGCTCTGAGAGCCAAACTGCAAGGTGATC
>NC_056526.1:185287549-185292347 GCF_019175285.1 Sceloporus undulatus | reverse complement strand
AATGATTTGGCAAAAACATTGTTTTTTCTTGCAAAAATCAATGTTTGGAGTAATTTTCACAAGTCCTGAAATGTGAAAATCCTCACAAGACTTGACCATGAGGTATCTGAATGTATCAAGACACTTGATTCTCAGCTTGAAGTATTTACAACACTTATAAGCAAGAATAGTTTTTGTGCATTTTTGCAAAGGCAAAATTTAGAGTTGTGATAAATCTCTGCCTTGCCACCTGGACTATTAAACAGTAGAAGTACTGGATGGGTTCCTTGCATCTTTGTAAACAATCAGCTAATCCTTTCTGTCTTTCTATGTGGGTGTGCTCAGCACTAGATACATTGTTGGGAAAATGGCAGAAAATGAAATGAAAAAGTGGTTGATGTCTTTTTGGCACACTGGAAGCAAAATCTCTCATTGGGGCTTGAGACTCCTTGATTAAATATCTTACCATGTCTCAACTGTTAATGAGATACTGGCATTTTTATTCTCATTTTTGTTTACATTTGTTGTCCCTGCTTTGCATTGTTTAGAGGATCGGCTAACTATAAGTGCAACACAAAATCAGGAGTATAATTAGGAGAGAACAAGGACACTGTCTTCTCTAAATGAAATTTCTGTCTCCCCGCCCATTAAATGTTTCTTCATTCCCCAAACTTCTATCACTGGAGAAACATAAACTTCATCTGAGCATTTAGAAATTCAGTACAGGTATCCAACATCAAGGACTAGGCAAAGTTATCAGGGCAATGGTAATGTGAACATGAACACAGAGTTTTAGGTGTAAATTATTTTCAGTGTCACACTGTGCCATCTCTCTCTTATTATTTGTATTCTTATGGGAGGAAATGGCCACATTTTGCTCCCATAGCTACACACCTACACATAATTTTATCCTACCATTTTGGATGGTATCACAAGAGTTGGAATCCTGCTGATGTTTAATGCATGTATAGATTCCCCTATGGAAACAGCTGGACATTTTTGTCTGACATGGAATGTCCACATTCATTTCAAGTTTATGGATGCAGAGTTGCACCAGTGTGCATGGACACACATTGCTCAAAGATGTGCCTTGGTGTAACTGTGGCTGGAGGGAGGACAAAATGAAGGCATTTATCTTTCTGCCAGTACATATTCTGCCACTCCCAATTAATTTTTCCTTCAGTCCCCAAAGTGTTAGCAGTAAAAGAGTGAGACATTGGGTCTACACTGCAGAGTTAATGCACTTTGACACCACTTTAACCATGATGGCTCAATTCTATAGAATTATGTGATTTGAAGTTTTGTGAAATATTTAGCCTTCTCTGTCAGAGAGCTCTGGTGTCTCAACAAACTACATGTCCCAGGATTCCATAGGATGGAGTCATGATGGTTAAAGCAGCGTCAAGCTGCATTAATTCTCCAGCTGCGCCCTTTCCTGGAACGGGATTACCTCGAAACCGTAGTACATGCACTGGTAACCTCAAGACTTGATTTTTGCAATGCGCTCTACATGGGGCTACCCTTGGGCCTAGCCCGGAAACTCCAGTTGGTACAGAATATGGCAGCCAGGTTGGTCACAGGAACAGCAAGGAGTGACCATATAACACCAATACAGAAGTCACTCCACTGGCTGCCTATTAGTTTCCGGGCACAGTACAAGGTGTTATCACCTTTAAAGCCCTACATGGCTTGGGCCCAACCTATCTAAGGGATCGCCTCCTTCCATATAATCAGCCCCGTACACTCAGGTCTTCTGGGAGGAATTTACTACAGCCCTTAAAGACCAGGTTGACGGCGACCTCCCGGAGGACATTTTCTGCAGCCGCTCCCAATTTATGGAATGGCCTCCCGGACGAGATCCGTCAAATTACCAATCTAGAGAGCTTTACAAAAGCCATTAAGACAGATCTTTTCCAGCAGGCCTTCCCAGAATAAAATGTTTGGCCATGAATAAGACTTCCCTATTTATCGAGCTCTGCCCATGGTTATTGTTTGGATTTTAAAATGTTAGTTTTAGTTTTATACTGTTTAATCTTGTTTTAAGGGGAGGTACTGTGTATATATGAATAAATTTTAGTCTGTTGTATGCCGCTTTGATTGCTTGGCAAAAAGCAGGATAAAAATAAATAAATATATATTTATTTTTTATTCTTTAGACAACAGAGGATTGGACTATATGGAATATATACATTTTAAAGACCCAAAATTTCTGTTATGTACCCACTTTTGTGCACTGCCAAGGCTTTCTTTCTCCCCAGTCTAAGAACTTACACCAGACAGTCAACCTTGCAGTCCCACAACATTTCACTGGCAAAAGATAGATAGATAGTTTCAGCTGTCAGCCCCTAAGCAAGAGAGCTGAATCAAAGGCAGCACCCAAGTATTTTCCTGCATTTTAGTTGCATATCACAGCAGCAGCTCAAACAGTCAGGGCAGGGAGGGAATGCATTATTAATGTCCAGCAATACAAAAGGATGCAAGCCAGGTTATTGTCAGAAAAGACAGGAAATATCCTGCAGACATCTCATCCCCACTTGTAGCGAATAACAGAAGCCTGGGGTCATGTGTGGACAACAAAAGCATAAAGCACGGCATGGAAACATGCCCGGCTGTGTTCTTTCAATAAAAGGATGCTGCAGGAAAAGCAAAGGCAATGAACAAATCTTCCTAGAAAACAGTGGATGCAACATGTGTCCCCACCGCCCCCCTCTCATCTTCTATTTATTTCACCATTTTCTCCTTTTTCACTGCTATCAGTAAAAGATTAGATTGTCAGGACCAGTGTCTGTGTGTGTAATTCTGTGCCCCAGTCTAGGGGTGCGATACAGTCCCCATTGTTTCTGAGATTGGACAATGGTGTATTTAGAGCCATTTGTGACCCTAAGGCTCTCAAAGTATCCAGGTATACAAATTCAATCTGTTTGGGAAAAAACCCCCAAAGCTAAACTCTGATTTATCCAAAGATTCTCAGGTTTCTAGCATCTTACCTAATCCCCAAACTTGTGACAAAAAAGAGGGAGCAATATTTACACTCGGAAAACTTTCATTCTAGAAAAGTTATGATGGGCACCATCGTTTCTCTCTCTTTCTTTATTTTTTTTAAAAAAACTTTTAAAAACTTAATTAAACAAAGGCTATTCCTGGGACCATTTAATGTATTCACACATTAGCCGATGTTGAGAATGAACAGGGAACTAGCCAAGATTGCAGAGGAAATCAAATAATTAAATATGGAGAAACTTCTGTTATTTGGAAGAGTTTAAAACATAAGGTTAGCTAAACATAAACGTGAGAAAGTATCCCACACTGTGTAATTGTGAGTGTCTTCTCACTCCAATGTGGGGACCCCACTGGGACATTTAAGAAAGTTCGCTGAAAGAAAATAGCTTTCTTTGTTTAGGAGATTGTTATGAATTTATTATAACTGGCAACCTGGATTTGCTCCAAAACAGGAATGTAAAAATATTTTGTTCCTGTTGCATATCTCACCATCAATTCTTATTCTGTTTTGCAGTTTGTTTGTATTTTAGTGTTCATTTGGCGGAAAAATTATGCAACTTGGAAACTTGAAATTGCACAGTTGAAACTATGGAAGATTAAGGCTAAACTACTACATGTGAAGCAGTGACATCACTAGGTCTGGTGTCACCTGGTGCGATAACTCATGGTGTCACACACACACACACACAAACACACCACTGACCTTCTCCCATACAGAATCCTTAGTAATGTTTTTGGTACTAATTTACTCATAAATCATAAATCCCTTATATCATTGAATCAAATCATAGAATCATAGAATCATAGAATCATAGAATCGTAGAGTTGGAAGAGACCACTAGGGCCATCCAGTCCAACCCCCTGCCATGCAGGAAATCCAATTCAAAGCATCCCTGACAGATGGCCATCCAGCCTCTGTTTAAAGACCTCCAAGGAAGGAGACTCTATCACCCTCTGAGGGAGTGCATTCCACTGTCGAACAGCCCTTACTGTCAGGAAGTTCCTCCTAATGTTGAGGTGGAATCTCTTTTCCTGTAGCTTGCATCCATTGTTCCGGGTCCTAGTTTCTGGAGCAGCAGAAAACAAGCTTGCTCCCTCTTCAATATGACATCCTTTCAAATATTTAAACAGGGCTATCATATCACCTCTTAACCTTCTTTTCTCCAGGCTAAACATCCCCAGCTCCCTAAGTCGTTCCTCATAGGGCATGGTTTCCAGACCCTTCACCATTTTTGTCGCCCTCCTTTGGACACGCTCCAGTTTCTCAATGTCCTTTCTGAATTGTGGCGCCCAGAACTGGACACAATATTCTAGGTGGGGCCTGACCAGAGCAGAATACAGTGGCACTATTACTTCTCTTGATCTAGACACTATACTTCTATTGATGCAGCCAATTAGCATTGGCCTTTTTAGCTGCCGCATCACACTGTTCACTCATGTTCAATTTGTGGTCTACTTGGACTCCTAGATCCCTTTCACATGTAGTTTCATTCAGCCAGGTGTCTCCCATCCTATATCTGTGCCTTTCATTTTTCCGCCCTAAGTGCAATACCTTACATTTCTCCATGTTGAATTTCATTTTGTTAGCTTTGGCCCAGCTTTCTAGTCTATTCAGGTCATTTTGAATCTTGATCCTGTCCTCTGGGGTATTAGCTATTCCCCCTAATTTGGTGTCATCTGCAAATTTGATAAGTATGCTCCCAATTCTGTCATCCAGGTCATTGATAAAGATGTTGAATAGCACTGGGCCCAGGACAGAGCCCTGTGGGACCCCACTGGTCACTTCTCTCCAGGATGAAAAGGAGCCATTGTTGAGCAC